>NW_021940604.1:41583865-42046862 GCF_001715985.3 Manacus vitellinus
AATCACAAGTATTGAGGCCATGTTGCTGAGAACACAGCTGCGCTGGGCAGGGCACGTCTCAAGGATGAAGGACCACTGCCTCCCTAAGATCTTGCTTTATGGTGAACTTGCCACTGGTTGCTGCATGAGAGGAGCCCTGAAGAGAAGATACAAGGACTCCCTGAAACAACATCTCAGCCTTGGTCATATTGATCACCATAACTGGTCTACTCTGGCCTCCAGTCATGAGACCTGGAGACGCACCATCTATAACACTGCTGTTTCCTTTGAGAACGCCCGCAGGATCGCTCTCGAGGAGAAAAGACAACGCAGAAAGAACCGTGTCTTGCAGAAGATACCACCTAAGGAGTCTTTCTGCTCTGCCTTTTGCAACCGGACGTGCCTATCTCGTATTGGCCTTTTTAGCCATGATGATGGATGTGGCACTTAGTGCCATGGTCTAGTAACCACGGCGGTAGTGGATCAAGGGTTGGACTTGATGATCTCAGAGGTCCCTTCCAACCTGGCTGATTCTATGATTCTATGATTTACTGTGTTATAAGTACATTTACATCAAAATCATGGAGGTGGCACATTAGAGCTGCTGTTACTCTAGTCAATTACCTACTTGTTTGAGAAAAGCTCTATAGGATGAAGTTTTGGATATAGATCTATTTTGCAAAAGTAGAGTGGCAAACAATGGACACAGGTAGCCTTAAGACTGAGTATTTAAGGTGTTATTTGGTGGTTCAAATGGAAGTTCATCTGTGAAGCTTTACATTTCAGTTTGTGGTCAGACACTTTCTCAGATCTGGCACTGAAAGAAAAACAGTAGTAGAGTGTAACATGGGGGCTGGGAAGTAGTTGAGCATAAGGACCACATTGACAAGTTTTGTTTTTGTACTTGTTCTCCCTTGACATCCCTGTCAAATTAGGAAAGACACCTAAGGCTTCCATTACTTTGCCCAGCCATTAAATGTAAGCCATTATAATTCAGCAATTTTAGGTCACTGATTGCTGTTCTTACAGTCTTGTTATTTACTGATGCACTCAGACAACTGATCCTTAATTATGACTGCAAATATTTGTACTAATTTTTTTTCTATAGGTTGCTTATTTACTCTTTAATTTAAGAACCTGAAATCCATGCTGTTTTTCCTTGGACAATATTTAAGGGTCAGTCTTCTGGGAAATTATTTAGATGTTTAGGCACGCTTCTTCAAAAGCATGGTGAGTTTCAGGAAAATAATGGCTGGTTGAAGATGCAAGACAACTACATGGAACATCCTATTGTCTTTTGTTAAGCCACATTCATCTGGTATGATAGCCTTGACAGTGAAATATCAAGTTGGTTTCCAAATCCTAGAGACAAGATATGTGACCTGAAATTCTTCTGTTCTACTATTTAGAAATTAAAAATTCTTTAATGTGCTGTTCAGTCAATCACTAACCCACTTCCCCATTTTGGTCTTTAAATTAGAAAGGAGACTAAGAAAGAAGATTACAGCATTAATTAAAATATCTACACAGAGAAACACAGCTACAGCAGGATGAATAATTAAAAATCAGACCTTAGAATTTTATTATTTGTCAGGGAGACAAGTCATTCTTCCATGGAAGAGGTATCTTCCTGCTGGGAACAAGAAGAAAAGTATAATGAATTAAAGAAGCAGAATTCACAGAATGATGAGTTGTGGCCCATGCCAACATCTGGTTGTGAAATGCCACCACAATTAGGACTTGGAGGAAATATTAAGAGACATCCAACACTGTGTAAAAGCAAAGAAATTAGGTGAAACTAACCTACTCCTGATAACCCAAGCGAGAAGCTGTGTCAGGGCCATGCTTACACTCAACAGAACACACATACATGCACTGTTGCAATTAACTGCAACTTGTTCCATCACCATTCCAGTGAGTTGGTATAGTCCAGCCTGAGGAAAATATTATCTAACCAGTCTCAGTGCAGTCTCAGTGCTAGACTGATAATTGAAAGAAGAAAAAAAAAATCAAAATAAACATAATTTAATAAGTGAGGTATGAGAGAAAGCAAAAAAAAGGATGTAAAGGTAATAACTCATCAGTTCTCACCAGCTGATCAACTACACTAAGATTTCATGAAAGATATTTCCAGATACAAAAGAGTCAGGTAACTGGGAATAGGCTGTTTGCACTTTCCCCAGGCAAATCATCTTTAACCAAGCTGATTGTCATCTGTGACCACTTCCATCCCTGTGGGAGACCAGGGGATATTTTTCATTTTGACTTTAAAAAGGTATTCAAAAGAGTTTTCCCCAGCATCTTTGTAGCCAAAATAAGGTGACGTGTAATGGATGAGTATGTTAAAAGATGTCTGGAAAACTGTCTTGACATCACCTCAGAAAGTAGTGTGCAGTAGTTTTACTCCTCTCTGGCAACTATTGTAAATTAAGTTACTTATGATTTGGCACCAGGGCTGATATTACTTAACACAGATTGAAGGCACCTGGAAGACGGGAAAGAACATATCCTCAGTACATCTGACCTTGATAACAACCAAAGTGGGGAGAGCAGCTGACAAGTTGAGGGGCAGCATTTGCTGCCAAACCTGAACAAACTGGAGGAATGAGGCCATGGAACCTCATGGGTTATAACGGAGACAAATGCAAAGTCCTGCTTGTGGTACTGACTCCCTGCGTCAGTGTAGGTGAGGGACATAATGGCTGAGTTGCAGCTCTGCCAAATATGACCTGGGTGCCCTAAGCAACTTAGATCAATTGTTATGTAAACCTGTTCTGAGCAGGAGCCTGGACCAGATCTTCTCCAGAAGACCTTTCCAGCTTATGATTTTCTCTGTCTGTCTTCTATGATTTAGATGTTTTAGGCAAGGTTATACCAAATTTTCTCTTACTGTATTCTGAGGATGGCTTAGAAGGAAACTACATGGTGTTTGTTTAAAGATCAAATAGACAAAATGCAAAGATCAGAAGAAGAATTTTACACTGTTCAGAAATCTCTAAAACATGCCAATGTATCAAAATTTGATCCTAGGTGGACCCTTAGGAAACAATGGGCCCATAATCATATAGATGTTGCCTTACATCAGACATTACAACAGAGATACAAGTATTTTCAGGTACAAGAGAAAATACCTAACATTTTGTAGGTTTTAAGTGGGCAAGTTAGACACAGCCCACTAGCTACCATAGATTTAAAGGTTGCTAGATTTGAGACGTATCAACATACTATGATGCTTTGAAAATTACTGTGATCAGGATGGATAATCACAGCCTAACATCAAGTTCTCTATGGCTTATTCCTTCTGTATCAAGATGAAGGAGAAAGATAGATGCCTTTCATATGGTGCCAATTCTGAACCCAATATTTTTGGTTCTTTTTATTTTTTTTCCAATCCCCTTTCATTTATTATATGAATGGATGCATGGCTTTCTAATATCTAAGTAAGTAGTTAAATATATCTATCAAGCTAAGAAGTAAATTTAGATGTGGCTATATTATCAGAAGTTAATATATAATGAACATATATGTTACATCTAGTAGGAAGAAGAGATTTGAGGATCATGCTTATTATGGAAGATTTATCAGTGCATGCTAATTCACAGATACTTGTTTCAAACAAACCAATGAGCACTTCAGCACCACAGAAAATCAGCCATTAAAATTAGTCACAGATTGTATGATCATAAAATAACAAACCACTATGAGTATCTTTAATTCTCTGTCACTACAATGCTAATAAGCCCTATAGTATTATAATGAAATTCTGCCAATCTTGAGGTTGAATAGTCTTGGAATAGTTCCACTGATATGCAGAATTGCACAGGTGAATTGAAGATTATTGGGAATAATTGAAGTTTCTTTACTAATAATACTTTGCCTCCCCTTGCATCTGTATACATTGAGGCAAAGATGTGGCATCATTTAATGAAGAAAATAAAACTCTGTAACACATTAACTGAGTCTTAAAATGGAGACAGTGTTTTTAATAAAATTAGGGATATTACTTATATTCTTATTAATGGAAACACTATCAACAAAAGGCCATCCAAAAATTGTATGAAGAGTGAAAAGAAACTTGCAAAACAAAAGACTACCTCTTTTTTTGTAAACTTGAATACAAAAGCAGTATAGTCTTTATTAACAGATGACTAGCTAGTCATATAATTCTGATGCCTATGAATATTACTAAGCTTCTATATTTTTGAAGGGCAGAAAGAACAAATAAATTGCTTCAAATCATTGTTCTACAGATGAAATGTGATCAGTATTCATCAGAGAAGTCCTTTATTTTCACCCCATTTTAATGTGCTAACATCAGAATAACTTGGATAAACAACAGCACTTTATAAAAGATGTCACTTTCATTTTGTGAATTAACTGGGAAATGAAAATAAAATTCTTCTCCGTAAAGACAATAATAGATCACTTTTGTGGTTTTATTCGATCGCATTAAGAACACAGTCAATAAAATTTTCTGAACATGGGAAATAGTAATATTCACTGTAAAAATCAGAAAGTTGGAAAACTACTAAATAATTCTCAAAATCTATTTTATTCACTGACAGCTTCCATCTGAGTTATTTTTTTAACAGAACCTCATAAAATAATCAATGCTGAAATAAAAGGGAAAGTTTATCTTTGTTCTCCTAGTGCAAGATATTTTCTAGTTCTGTTTAAATTGTGTTATTTTTACTAGTCTCCCCATAATTTTTATATAAGACCAATATTAGAAATTAGCATCCAGAATAAGAGAGGGCTTGTATCATATCTATCCTTTTCTACACCTGGTCTACATCAAGAAACCTAGCGATTAATATTATGTGACTTCTTGTGACTCTCAATAGTATTCCATAACTCTCTATTTTAAAATTATTTAATGGGTGCAGCACTTTTAAGCGAAGTCCCACTTCTACTGAGTTTAATAAGTATAAGTGCTTCTATAATGCTTTGAAATGTGAGTGAATTTCAATTACAGATTAGTTCAGGATCACATCTCATTCCATTACTGATGTTCTATGTTTGAACCCAGACCCCTAGAGTTTAAACATGGGTGCTATGAACCGATTATGTCATCTACCCATTTAAAATGTTTTTCATAATGTACTAAGCACAGCCTTCACCCCCCCCCATCTTATTTGAAGCCCTGTGCTTTGGTAACACTACTGCATTAACTTGAGTGATACTGCCACAAACTTCTCGTTGTATAACCTCTTATAATTCATGTGGTGTTTCCTAATCAGGTAGATTTCTCTGGAGAACAAGCCTTTTTTGTGCTTTGATAAACTAGGCAGTAATAAAAGGAATTCTTCCAGTACCCACAAGAAAGCTGGAGAGGGACTTTATAAAACAGCATGCAGTGATAGGACTGGGAGTAATGGCTTTAAACTGAAGAAGGGTGGGTTAAGACTAGACATTAGGAAGAAATTATTTACTGTGAGGGTGGTGAGAACTGGAATAGGTTGCCTAGAGAAGCTGTGGATGCCTCATCCCTGCAACTATTCAAGAATGGGGCCCTGAGTTACCTGATCTAGTGGGTGGTGGTCCTGCCCACAGCTGGGGTGTTGGAATAAGATGATCTTTAAGGTCCCTTTCAATCCAAACCATTCTATGAAATCTGGCATATCACACCACCAATAAAACTCTACCTCTTGGTAAAGATCAGTCATTTTGGTACAAAAAGAAAACTCATTATATATTTATGATAATGCTTAGTTTGGTACTGAAAGTGGCAACACACCCTTACAGGTGATGCTTCTTTTTGTGTGCAATAGAGACACCTGGTGTGATTACCTCCAGAATAAAACATATAAATATCCCCATGTCCCTATGTTTAGGTATAAAACCTTCACAAGAGACTTGTAGATCTATGGAGGATCTGGTAGCAATCTGAGTGTGCAGCCTCTAAAACAGTGGGGTGCTGATTCAGATCCCTAAGGACAGTCATCTGTATGTATCTCTGAGTTGGCTCACTAATTGTACTCGTTAGGTGTTTATCAAACATTATGGGATCCAAGGTAGGGCATACATTAATGTTTTAGTTTTTGTGGAGTGCACTTGATTGCCTGCTATGGTCCATGGGGGAGGGGAGAAGGGCTGCAGCACTGCACAAAAGGGTCCGACGAGATTTGAGGTTGTAATGCAACGCCGAGTTTAATTGGGGTGCACAAGAGTATTATGAGCTCTGGCTTGGAATGCACCAGAAAATGGGGTGGAGCATGAGACAGACAACCAGGGAAACGAATAGGGATAGGGACTCAGGTGAAGAGGGAGGAACGGGGGAGGAACCGAGGAAGGAAAGGGCGAATGGTAGCTGTCTGCTCTCTGCAGCTTCTTCAGCCTATCAGAGGGAGAAATGGGGAAGTAGGGAAGCAGGAACAGGCATGCCTGGGCAAGCCCAGGAAATACAAATCTCGAGGAATCATACAATGCAAAACACATAATAACTGTAATAAAGTCCTTTCAATCGCTGTATATCTTTTTCCATTCCTGAAATCGTTCCCATTCTGATCCTTGTTCCTCCACAATTGCCTGATTTACAATGCTTTGATTCATATAATGAAGTGGTCTCAGAGTACACGAGTAACTTTGATTAAACTAAACCAGACACAGCACCAAACTATAACTACTGTTAAGTTAAAAAAAAAAAAAAAATTAAGAAAATCATGAAATGCATAGAGTAAGAATGTCAGATCCTCAGAATCAAATTATTTGACCTGCAATTCCTCTCCTATCACGTATCTTGCAAACGTAGTTTGAGCCTTAGGTACCCAAGCATATTCACTTGTTTCTTAAATTTAGCTTCTAGCTTTGTATATTAATATCAAGTATACACTACCTACTGGATTAGGCACACTTCAATTTGTGAAGGCAATGGGGACATCTTAGAGATAACAATTTGATAGCATCTGTTTTGTGAAAAAAAGTTATACAGCAGCTTTAAGAGTTATAGACTCTGTATTTATAATCGATACTCTGACCTGTATTGGACCCCATAAAAAACTTGTTACTTCTTCCTAAACTTAAAAATAAGGCTGCACTTTAAAAAACAAAGTTAATTGCCAGCGTACATATACCATCTGTTACAAGGCACCCTTATTTAACACTGATTTAAAGCTATATCAGAGAGGCAAACAGCATTCTTAATTAGTATTGATTGTTAATGTAGCATTGACCAGATTTTAACAGGGGGAATTAAGGCTGGTATGGCTGCAAGAACAGAACCACAATCCCCAGTAATTTAAAATACTAGATTTATTTACTTGTTGAGGTGGGTATAGTAACTGTACAACAATTCCTATTCTACAGTACACACACATACACATTCATAACAATATGTTCACATTGATCAAGGCCCCAGATCCTCTGGTGTGGCTGTGGCTAGTGCCATGGAGCTGGCAGGGGTAACAGGACAGTCACTCCTGGCTGGCCCCAGTTCTGGCTGTCTGCCTTACCTTTACCTGCAGCTCTGTATTTCAAACTCAACCCTCACTACAGCATCATTTGTTTGCAGACAGGTTCCCTCAAGGGGCTTCTGTTTTCAGTACTCATTGCTTTTTAATTTCAATGATTAGGACAATGCCCTTGCTAGTCAAATCATCCTAGATAAATCTTTACAATTGTCTCCCCGCTTAAGCCAATTAGTAGACATTTCCTGGTCAGCTTAAGCCAATTAGTAGACATTTCCTGGTCGTCGAGTCCAACCACAACCCCAACACTGCCAAGGCCCCCACTAAACCATCTCCCTAAGTGCCACATCTACTCATCTTTAAATGCCTATGAGGACAGTGACTCAACCACTTCCCTGGGCAGCCTGTTCTAATGCTTGACCACCCTTTCAGTGAAGAAATTTTTCCTAGTATTCCATCTAAAACTCTCCTGTACAAGTTGCACCCATTCCCTTTTGTCCTATTGCTTGTCACCTGGAGAAGAGACTGACACCCTCCTTTCATAGTTGTAGATGTAATTCATTATTTCATACAATGAACGCCATTATTTTACAGCTGTATTTTAAATGTAAAGAGAAGAACACGAAATACGTGGAAAACACCGTTTATCAAACTTTTTTTTAGGTCATGAAATATATTTTAACTACTAATCGATTATTTTTAAATTTTTATATATTTCTTTCATGTAAATCTACTTGTGGAACATTTCTCTATCACGTTATCCTTTTTCAGTTTGTATGTGTAAATGCATATACAGTATATGTGTGCATGTATGTATATATATATGTGTGTGTATGTGTGTATAGAGATTACTCCTATGTTTATATGTATAGCCATATATGATTTTTGTAGTAATATTTTCTAGCCATCAGAGCGAACCCCTTCTGAACACTGACATAAGGTACTTACTACAGAATTGAACAGACAATGAAAATAGAAGAAAAAAAATAGTAGCATGTTTTGATTCCTCATCTGCAGTCTATCATAATCACCAGCTCTGTTGTTAGTCACAATCATGAGTCAATTAAGTGCTCCAGCACTGAACGCCCAGAAAAGTAAGAGGAAATAAATGGAAATATTTTTTATACCTAGGTTATGTGGCAAAGAGTTTACTATTGAAGATAGAACTATATAGTCTCATTGAATACTTAAACACTAATCTCTTTACCCACTACTTCTATTAGCACTGCAAAAAAAACTGAATCAGGCTTAACCCTTGCTCAGGAGAAGATATAGCCTTGAATGATGATTTTCTTCCTTTGAGATTCTTCATTACTAGCAGAATAAAATGTCTGAGGAGGTCAGAATACATTAGTAGCTGATCAGAACAGAATCTATGAATAATCAAGTTAACATAAAATGCATTATGATATATATAATTTTTAAATATATATATCATATATATTTAAATATAATTTTTTGCTTTTTGAGATGGAAGAAAAATGTTTGAGTGTACATTATGTTGCAAGTGATAAAGAAAACCAGCTGGAAGGAGAAGGAAATTTCTAACAAATATAATTGTCTGTAACTGTGAGGCCTAAACAGGTTCTTCAAACATTCTTAGCTCTGATGAATGCAGAATGGTGGACCCAACACATGATATTTGAAAAAAATGAGACTATGTATACACAACTAGTTTAAACACGAATTGATGGGCTTAATAAATAAATTTCTGGAAGGAGTTTTATGATCTGCTTTGGTTTTGTTGGGGGTTTTTTGGTTGGGTTTGGTTTTGTTTCTTTGTTTGTTTTTCCCCAGTAAACTAAATAGCTAGAGGTTGCAATTTCCCTGACTTTAGAATATATTAGTCTGCAGGACTACGCAAAGGTTGGATAGACAGGAATACAGTTGTAATGTTATTGGGGATTATTTTATTATTTTCCATGTTGAAATTAATTTTAAAATCTTTTGCAATATAGAACCAGATATTCTTGACTTCTAGTATGAAAATAATTCCTTTAATATCTTTAGCAGCCAAAGTATTATTAAGGAATGCTAAACTCACTTTTCTCCTTTGGCATCCATATTTCATGTTTGGATCACAGTACTGGTTTTTTGTCTTTTCTTACAGATAAGTTCACTATTTTTTCAGGTCCAAATAATAATTTCTTCATTGCCCACTCTTTCCTTTTAACAAAAGATACCTGGAAACAGCTTCCCTCCAAAGAATGACTAGTAATCCTTAATATTTTGCTAGTGTCATTTATTACAAAATTTAATATGATATTGAAAATGGAAAAATAAAAAATGTTGGTAAGTTACTAAGTTACCTTCTTTTTCTGTTTTTTGGGGGTTTGTTCTTTTTTTTGGGGGGGAGGGGTGTTAACATATGTATATTTACGTTATAATACCACTTTCATTGTTATTTTCTATCTGGCCATACAATCAGATCTCTTGCATGTTATAACACTGGAATAAAAATTTCTGATAAATACAAGGTTTTAATTTTCCATCTAAAAAAGAAGACTACAGAATATTTATGTTTTCTACTAGGGTCTGCCTTTTAGAAAACTAGAGAGCCACATCAAGCACTTTGTTTTCCCAGAGCAAGCACCTGCTGAATTATGAGATTATAGTTAATACCCTGGCAATTTGCCAGCACTTTTATTTATATAGATTTGCACACTGTGTTTTCTAGTAAATCTCTAAGCACACTTGAAATCAATGGCCTAAAACCAAAAGAACTCAGTCAGCTCTAATCAGATTCTGAAACATCTGCAGCTTTATAATTGACAATTGCTAGGTTTAACACAACTGCCTATTGAAAATGTTTTTTTTTGTCATAAAACCACAGCAGTGTCTCTTCTTTGTGTATGCCAAGGTGCTTGAGATTGATATGTCTGCTGATTTACATCTCAGCTGCATTCTACACGGCCTTCTTAGAAAACTGCTGTCTGGTTCTCTGCAACTTCTTCATTCAGAAGCAAATGATCCTCCAGCATTCAGTTTACATTAAAGCATCTGGTCACAGGAACAATACATGTACTTAAACATGCACATGCACTTTTGAAGTTGCAGACATTTCCATACATAAATCAAGTGCGTGCCCTTGAAAGAGGTTTCATGAATTTACAAGATTTAATGTACAATATGTACGAGTATTAAAATTTTTGAGGTACTTTCTTAATCTTTTCTGGACTGTCTGCATAGAATGTTAACTTGTAAATCATTCAGAAGCCAACACTCAGAAGAGAAAAAAACTCTTTCAAATGCACTTCCTTTGACACATAATGCTAATATTGTAACAGACATCTGCAAATGTTAGCATTTGTTGTTAAGATTAATTTATCAAAATTATTAAAGATGCCTCTGCCTGAATGAAGGTACAAACCAGACCATATGCCGAAGTCAACAGTACAGATTTTTATTTAGCAGTAAATGTGAGGTACAGAGAGAGAAAAAGAAACAGGGAAAAGGCGGGGGGGGGGGGGGGGATTGGAGAAAGAAAGTGGCAGAGAGACAGATTAAGCAGAAAAAAATATCACCACTCTATGGATTCCACTGATTGGTCCTCTTCTTCTGGTCTTCTCAGTGGTGAGAGTCCCAGTCTTTTCACGGTGATGGTTGCAGGCTGAATCTGTCAAGGGAAGCCCGGAGCGGTGAGGGAAGCCTGCAAAATAGAGTCTATGGGGTTTTATTATGATTCGACTTGGTAGAAATGCCCTAGTAGCTCCCCTGGGGAGGGAGTGTTACACTGGATGATGTAATACTGGATCAAGGGACATATCAGGAGTCTTTGACACCTTTTAATATGTTAGAGCTGCCTGTTACAACAGTGGTCATTGCTCATTATGGCCCATCAGCAGACATAAATACCTTGAGGCTTCCTGTGAATGTTCTGGTACTGCCCCGGAGTGGAGGGGAGTTACTTGTGTAAGGACAAAGAAACCCTACTCTGCCTTGCAGGATTTCCCTCTTGATTAACAAGATTCCAGTATCTTGATTAACAAGATTCCAGTATCTTGATTAACATCCAGCCGGTAGCCTGAGGTGTCAGGTGTGCACACCCTCAGCACCTGAGTGGTTACTTTGCACATCAGCTTACACCTTGTTTGTTTGAGCCATTGGCATTCCAACCACTCATACTTGTGGATACATGCTTCTCCTGGGATAACTGGGCAGTAGTACGACCTCTCAAGTTCCCCTCGCAGTCCGAATTAGTAGGCATATTCAGGCTTCACTGAGCAGTTGCTTCTTTGCACACTTTGCTACAGTAGACTAAAGTCTTTCAGTGATTTTAACAACGTTTAAGCCATTAACAATTTCAGTCTCTCACAAATGGTAATTCAGTTTTCTTCTGTAGAGGCATTTTAAATATGCATGCAGGTGTTTATACGGACATAAGAGCATATATGTGTTTCAAAATGAAAGAGAATTAATAATGTGTACAAATAGATATTGCACAGTCTAATAAAGCTACCATAATCCCAGATATAGAGGCAAAAACTGGAATCATTTATTGAACATATGAGTGCTATTTAAGGGTCTTGGAGGCTTACATGCTAATGAGGAGGCAGGTTATTCCAAACAGGGGTTTCCACAATCTATTAGCATTTCCAGTAACAGGGGTGACATAAGGGGAAAAATTATTTTACATTTCTTTGATACAGTATTTACATTTTGGGGGAAAAGGTTTGATATTTCCAGTAAGCAGGGTTACATTGGAGAAGAGTGAGGATTTACACAGAGAGGGAGAAAACTATGGGATATGTGATATCATCATGCAAAGTATCTCTACATCCTGCTGGGGGAGATCAGGACAATCCATACTAAATAAATGTCAACAGATCTTGTCTGGTCTTTTAGATGATGGTTTTTTCCCCAGCGTCTGTGGCCCGAGTTTTCCTGTTTAATCCTAGCAGTTCCTTTTCTGTTGATATCTGAATTCTGGACTGCAACAAGATATAGTTTCTCTATATGCCTTAAAAGAAAAGTTTTCATCACATTCCTGTTTTAGAATGTTTACCTGAAGAAGTGTATGTACCTGCAGAAGCTTATTCTGGCATAAAAATCTGTGTGTGTGTAGACATGCACACTTATAAAAAAGATTTTTTTATTTTCTAAAAAAGAACACAGAAAAGTATTAAAGTCCTTTTAAAATTCAGTTTTAGTTTCTGTCTTTAACAGATCAATATTTATTAATGACTATAGGATTCTGTTGTAGTGAGAAAAGGATTTTGTCCCCATATTATATATACTTTAATGTTTATTGTTTAAATTTTTTGTTGTTTCAATATAGCAATATAGAATGACACCTGTATTTAGAAAAATGTATTTTGTGTTTTTCTCAACTGAGACATTTCAGGGCCTGGAAGAGCCAAAAATGTAAAATAGTGATTGCAGAGATATTTGCCGAGCAAAAACCCCAATTTCTGTTTTCTCTTCAATCAAAACACTTAATCTGTATACTCTATATTTAAACTTGCGTAAGTCCTGAGCTACTTTCAACCCTATTCTTGGTGTACAAGTATAGAAATGAAAGCAGGAGTTAGGGTGGTTAGAGGTATTTCTTCTTGAGAGTGCAAAGTTTCACACAGGTCAACCACATAAGACTTAATGAAGATATATGGAAAGCTTGAAGTGTGATGAATAGAGCCTAAACAGAAGAGGAGGCACTGTGTGCACACAGGGTACCCATTGAACAGGTCTCAACAAGGCATGTGAACTGCCCTGTGTTCAAAAGGCCATACCTCCCAAGGAAACTTTTGTTGCTGCTATTTTCTACTATTGACATAGATGGATCATTTCCTGCTGCCACTGAAAGCAGGCTTTAAATATTAACTGGGGTTCATAAGCCTCTATGCAACTTTTATAAATCATTACTGCAGAGCAGTAGTCAAAAATGCCATCTGTGGAATTTTTTAAGAAAGGCAGCCTGAAAACATAAAGAATGGCCTAAATTTTTCCTTTTAATTAATATGACAAAAGTAGTTGTAAACATCTGAAGTGATTACATATCTTAATAAACATACTCAGTTCTGAATTAATTCAGTGTTAATTGTATTATTATGTACATATACGTAAAAAAATAAACTTTGAAAAATCACAGGAGTTTATTTATACAACTATGTCTCTTAATGTTGATTAATCATTTGCATTGCTGTTGAATGTTCTACAAGGCACTATTGAGAAATATAATACCAATCATCATAACCAACATCAGAATTAATCAATTACTGATTATTACTTCTGATTATTCTGTATTTATATCAGATAGGATTAGCAAGTCACTACAGATTCGTTAAAAAAAAGAAAAGCTAGAGGGTATTACATTAGGTAGAATAACATCCTAAATTTAGGTTGGCAAGTTGTTTATGTTACTTTCAAAATGGCTGCCATATGGAATGCCTCAGGGACTTTTATGGGCATAAAACCTCAGCTCTTTCTCACTGGTACTTTGGATGACCTTGAGTAACTCTATTCTCTTTGGCTGTGCTTCATGCCTCTGCCTTCATCTATTTGTACTGCTAGCACTTTCTCTTATCATGTGTACAGGCTCACAGATGGTGATCTGGCTATTTTGATGTTGCATTCATATGAATGATAATAACAGTGACAACAATAAATGTATCAGTGGTTTGATTCCAGTCTATAGGAAAAAAAGTAACACTTCAGTAGTGGTTTCTTTGCCAGAGAGAAGTCAGCTAGAAATAAATTGTTTGTTAAGTCCTGTAAACATATGTATCCTTTTAAGAATTGAGCAGGGTCAAGGAGACATAATGTACATAAAACTGAACTAGTATTTTTGTATGGTTTGGCACACTGTAACTGAAATTATTCTCTCTTGTGAAAGGCACCGTTCTAGAATCCCTGCAGTATTTCATTTCTCTTTGAGAGTTACAGGGTAACAGCAGCAAAGTAGTTTGAGTCACTCATCTTCTTTTTAAGGCTTTAGTTCACATTCAGCCAAAGAAGTTAAATTAATGTTTTTCTTGTTGTCAGCAAGAGGCACAAAGAGATATATATTACTTATAACTTCTACCTAGTGAGCAGTTATTGACTTCAAAAGAATGAGCTGATCAGGCTTAGAAAGCCATTTAGTTCAGTTGTGCAAGGTCCCAGCATTCCAAATTGGCTGAAGTGAGAGAACAGTAGCATAAGGGAGGCATAAACACTGCAAGGGTTGGAGCAATTTAATCCTTTCTGTATGATGTGCTCAGAGTCAGTAAGAACAACAAAATACAGTAGGGTGTCTGTGGCTTCTTTTACACTACTGTAAAATGTACTGTAGAGGGTTCGAGGAGACTGAAGTTTGGGGGGGAGGTTATATGGCAAAAAGACTTTGGGTGTAGAGCTTCACACTCATGATTTTCAGTAATTTAGTTCACAGACAAAATCTACAAGGAGGAAGGAACAGACTAGTGTCATCCTGAAAAAAACATCTCCCAAAAGCGGTTATGTTTGTAGTTTCTCTAGTTCAATAAAGGTGACAAAGGATCCTTTACAGAGTTTGAACTCAGTCTCTACTGACTTAGTTCAGCTTCAGTACAAGGTGAGGCAAAAGTAGGACATTTCTGGTTGCCATCTAGGATGGTCTGAGAAGTCCTCTGGAGATCACCTGAGCATGGACTCACCACACACGTGCCCCATCTCCAGTTCCACCATGAGAAGGCATTTTTCTCCTTCATCAACCCCTTCTTGTGCAAGCACATGGCATGAACTGTCTGGGTGGTGCATCCAGGTGTAGAAGAAAGGCAGAAAGTGAACTTTTTTTGGCAGGTTTATGTTGGAATTCTCCCAGTTACAGTAGTTTTGGTGATGGAGGTCCCATTCTCAGGCAGTTTGTGAATACTTTATTTGGATAGCATTTGTTCCTCCCTAAGTGTTTATGGGGGTTATTTATATAAATTTTATTTTTTTGTCTGCTTTTTGTTTTCAGAGCAGAGTTTGGGCATCAGGTTTCATTTCCATTTCTTTGGTTTCCATTTCTTCCAGCAGCCTTTCCTCGCCCCGGCAGCAGCTGAAGCAGGTTATTCCTCATCCTATGTTAGCTCTGCCCTGGATCCAGGCTGCAGCTATCCACCTCTTCTGGCATCTTCTGGGGGCTTCCACAGCTAGAGGTTTCTGCAAGCCACTACCTGATTGCTGGGAGCCTGCTTGTTAGCTGTTTCCTGATAGGCCAGTAGTTGAGGCAGGGGGAGGGCTTCCTTTTTTTTAAGTCTCCATTTCCCCCTTCACTCCCCTGGAGGCAGATTTTATGGGAGGGAAGGTGCAGGTCAAATTTCATACTCATAGAATAGATGAACTTCATTACAAGGCCATGACATCTTTAAAGAGCATTTTCCTGAGAGCCAGCAGGGAAGTCTAAGTTATCTCCCATGTTTTCCTTCCTTCTGTGAACTCGTACCTGAGGAGTGGCTCACCTTCATGAGCACCCATGGAGTGGAGCACTGCGTCCCAGGGACATGGCTGACTCACGTGATTAAGTTCTGAAGAAGTTATAAAAGAAATAAAAGAAGTAGCTTACCAAGTGTTGGGTAACTTTCTTAATAGATATTTATGATAGTGCTGTGAGTGCCAGGAAAGAACAAATAAATGAAGAGGAAATCAGTTAAATCAAATCTTCAGGTGTAAATGCTAATTGTTGTTCCTGAGTACTTAATCATTTTAACTTCCAATATCACTTTCTGCAGTGAAGATTTTACAGTAGTTTTAAGCCTTTTACCTCATCAGATAAAGTCAGGCGTAGCACTGCATTCCGTACTGTGGTTTGAGATGTGGAATGCAATGGAAGTGACTGAAGGCATGGGAACTGTCCTGTGATGCAATAGGCAGCATTTTGTTGTATATACAGGGTTGCAATCGGTGTTAGGATGGATAAAGGGGAATCAAAAATACATAGTGCAGCCATGAGTTAGTTTTATCATCGTGGTGCTCTGAATTACCTAGTTAATACAGAAAAACACATTAGCAAATACAGTTTAGAGTTGTTACGGGAATTTTCAAATTTTTTTTAGTAGCTGCCTTTTTATTTGGCATTGTTCTTACACTTCCAGTATCTCTCCATGCAATAAATGCTGACATTTAAAGTTTTCCTTATACAAAAGTTTTCCTTATACAAAACCTGGTGCAAGCCATGAGGATGCTGATGTCTTCTCTGTGAGGAGGAGCTTGATGCTGCAGGTGGGGGCTCCTTCCTTTTCATTTTTTTGGGTCCACTTGGGTTTCTATAATGTAGCCACCCACCCACAAAAGTCTATGGTTTGTCTGGCAGTGACTTGGAGGGTGAATGTGACACTGTTCCCAGAGGGGCCGTCCCCAGAGCTGAAGCTGGAACAGGGAAGGCAGCAGTCACTGAGCTCAGCATAGATGCTACAACAAAGCAAATCCAGTTCAGATCCAAACAAGCTGAGACAAATTCTGAGATCTTGTAGTGTCAGGACAATGTAGGGCCCATATAATTCTATTGTTAGTGGCACAAATGGCATTTACTGGAGAACAAGAGGTGTTAAGTTCAACTGTAATTTCCCTTCTGAATCTGAGACACACACAGGATGGTAACTATGGTAGGGGACCTCTGTGACAGCTAAGCACTTCTGGAAAAGTAGCAGGAAGCCTCATGCAATACATTAGGTTGCTGAAATGGCTACTTAATATCTCTGTAGGTGACTGAATCCCACACTATAGCTAATCAATCCTTCTGTATGTGTTATAAAAGGTATGTATTATAAGAAAGTCTAAAGATTTGTCTCTATGAAGGACCTTACAATTACACAGTATAAGAAGAAAATCAACTAATGTTCTAGTTAGTGTGAGGGCCTCTTATTTAAAAATCAGTTCTTGTTTTATCCCCATTAACATCTACATAATCTTTCCAAGAACTGACATGTAATATTCTTCTACATAATTCTTCAACAGTCATCTGGAATAAAGAATAAATACATGTTACAAATGGCACACTAAGTAGAATATTTGTTCTTGTTCTTAAGAACTTGGGTGGTTCTTAACAGCTTCTCTCTTTTCCCACTAATTTCTTTTATTGTATTTTCAGCTCTCCAAGAACTGTTATAGCTTTGTCCAACCTTTCAAAGAGATACTCTGACTTTTTCTGTAAAAATGCTGTTTTTAAGAGTTTTAACTACATTGAGGGCAGTCAAATGTGTCCCTTGATAAATAAACTGACTTGACAGTGTTCTCTACTACTATTAAATGAAGCTATAAGCTCTCCTGAAATGTCTGCTCTGCAGAAATTGCTGTGGATGCTAGGGATATGGGCAGATTGCAATATTATCTGATCATGCTTTGGGGGAATCTAAGGAAAAGCTTTCTTTTTAAATGAGTTTTTCCTACCCATTAAAGACATTTTTTATATATCACAGTTTGTTCTTGCTTGGTAGTTCACTTTCTCCTCTGACCACCACCGTGGGAAAACTTTTAGTGTTTCTCACTTCAGCCAAAGAAACAGCAGCAGTTATTAGTCATGAACATGGACTGGAAAGCCTGCCTTGTGAGGAAAGGCAAAGAGAACGGAGTTTGACTCCATTTGTTTGAATGGAGTTTGAATGGAGAATGAGAAAAGAAGGCTTATGGGGGAGACAACCATGTTCCAGTGTTCAAAGAGTGGCTACAAAGAAGGTGGAGACTCTCTTTTTTTCAAGGATTCACATGGAAAAGTTGAGGGGTAATGTGTGCAAGTTGTTCCTGAGGAGATTCTGAGGACATTTTTTCAAGATTAAAATAATCAGCCATCGGAATAATCTTGCCAGGAAAGACAACATTGAATGGACAACATTGAATATTTTAAAGATTCAACTGGACAGTGTGCTGAGGTATCTTGTCTAAATAATGCTTTTGCCCAGAGCGGTTGGGCTAGATGATCTTTGAGGTTACTTCCAATCTAGTATTCTGTAAAGTAGCATTCTTTCCAGGTGACGCTATTACTTCACTTTTGTGAGTCAATCTGGGATTGGTTTTTGTCAGTGCTTCCAAATTTCATAGTGCTTAATGCTAGAAGAACCCAGCAGAGCCTGTAGTTGTAGAGTGAACTAGAGGTATGAGAAAAAGCTGAGGGGAAAAAAGGTTCAATGAAATTTTAAGTCTGTTTGCCTCTCCCAGCATGTAGCATTAAAACTTTGGTGTCTCAACTGCATGAGAAACGTACTTTTTATGTAAAACCAAGAATTTACTGTAGGTCTAATTGGAATCATAACAGTCTTGCCAAATAAGTATTAGTCCAATAACAAACCCCCACACGGTAACACATAATTTATTCTATGCACGATAGAATGTGCCACTAGACTAGTGGCACTAGACTAGGCACTTGTTATCACTATCTGTTACTCAGAGTTATATCAGAATTATTATAGAAGACACATATCACCACACAATTCCACAAAGAAAAACAAAACTCAAACAAATTAGATAACAGTCTGCTACAACTACAAAAGCTAAAGCAAAGCTCCAGGCAAACATAAAACAAGTCCAGACAAATCATGCTTGATAAGCCCCAGTCCAGTGGCCTTGCCGTGCTGGAAGAAACCCTATGGTTTCTTGTTCAGCAGTACCATATTTACTAAGCTAAAGGACTACAAAAGTGAGACATGGGACAAACTGTGTTGATATTATTTGTAAAACTGAGAATAGATTCTCAAATGAAATTTGTTGCTGTTCACTTGGTTTTGAACCATTCACAGTAAAAATTACTAACACTGAGAAGCAACTGAAACTGCCACTGTGAAATGATCCCTTGGCATTCTAGCAATCAGCTAAGGGGAATAGGGAGGTTGATCTTGAAAGTAAATAGCAGCCTGCTTAACAGGGTACTCCCAGTTCTGTATTATGACTATATGTAGTGGTTTGGATCTTGTTTTCCCCCAGAGGCTAAGAAAAAGTGGTAGACCCCAAGGGGTGGAAACCCCTGGAAGTTTTGAAGTTCTGTCCAATGGGCGCTCCTGCAGAAATGTCAACATACCACAACCAGACCGGAAGAGATGAGTTGTAGTTTTTGGGTTGTTGAGGAGAGGTGGCCATGTTGTAGAGCCACGAGGAAGGGGCTCTGAGCCCCACAGGGGGGCTTTGACCCCCAGCCCCCAGCGGGGGCCTGCGGGGACCTGGAACAGCATAAAGCTGGGCTAGGTGCCTGTAGTTATGCCGGGAGATGTTTTCTCCATGGGCGCAGAGCAGCAGCCGGGGCTGACCAGAGAAACGATGGCAGAGAGCCAGGACAGATAAGACCTGAACGGGAGGAGCAGCAGAAACAACATGCAGCACACGGAGAGAACTCGTAGAAGGAGACAGAGAGCCAAAAGAGAGCCAGCAGCTGAGAGACAGAATTTGGGGGTAAGAACTGATACCAGATTCCCCCCCAAAACTCCTTTGAGACCTCTTGGAGAAGAGGGACATGGACTCCTATTTTGGAGAGCAGTTTTGGACATGCAGCATCGAAGAGAGAGAGGAGCTGAGAAGCTCAGAGCGTACTGGGAAGCTGGACTGGGACGGAGAGGAATGCAGGGGGAGTTGACCTTGGCTCCCCCCCCTTGCACTGCTGCCAAGGTGGCAACCTGAGAGACAGGGCACAGAGGCCCTGCAAGAAGCTTGAATCTCCTGGAGATTCCAGACCGTCATGAAGACCCCCCTGTGTCTCATGACATGACATGGTGGAACGACCTTGTCTGGGGTTATGTAGCCCACGGAAGACCCCTTTGTCTGCGTCAAGGGGCCGAGGGAGCTTGGATACCTCCCTTGTGAGTGCTGGCAGAAATCCAGCCACAACTGCTGCATGCATGTGAAGGAGAACCTGCTGCCTTAGATGAGGAGAACCTGCTGCCTTAGAAGATGCTGCTCCTTAAGGACTGGAAGGAATCTCTCCTTCTTTCCCTCCTGGACTTTTATTTGGAGGGGAGAGGAGATCTGATCCATTGTAAATACTATATGTCATGGTAGAGATAGTTGTGATTGTGTGTATAATGTGTTATAGTATTTATTTGTACAGTCATTGTAATATATTCCCTTTCCCCCATTCTGAGTCTGGTGTGTTTTGTCTGGAAAAAAAAAAACCATCTCACATTAGGTTGAGATGTGGGAGGGGGCTTAGACTAGGGAATTGGATTTTGGGACTATCTCAAACCATGACACTATCTTGCAGAGTTGGGAAGTACTTAAGTCTTAAATAATACTTAAAAAATTAGACTAATTAAAGTAGTACAGAACATTTTATATCAGAAGGGTATCTCTCTGGGTAACAACCCTTTTCTCCTGTTCTCCTTTCTCCTTTAGCATTTTGTGAGCTCTTCACTTGTTTTGAAAGTTAATATAAACAAAGGAGTTTAAGTCAAACACTCGATGTAAGGGAGTGTGAAATCTTGCAAATGCTCTATCACATTAGATTCTGTAGTAGTTCACAAAAGAAAAATATAGGAACAGCCTGACAAAAAAAATAATTACAAAACTCAACAAAAAGCTCCACGACAAAACTGAGCACCTCAGCTGGAATACAAATCAAACACCAGCCTTTTCTGGTCCTGACACAGATCAGTTACAGTATGAAGCTGTGAGCAGTCAGTGGAAGCAAACTAGCCTGCAATCCTACTTACATAAGCAGAATTTGCAGACAATGACCAAGAACTTCAGCTTCTTTAGCTGCTTCGACTTCTGCAAGTTTTTGAGACAGTGAGAAAGGATGCCAACTCCCCAAAGCTCTCTCATTTCATTCCCCAAATTGAGAAGCAAGAACAGTAAGAGAGCAGAATCTTGTGCATCTTAAAGCAAGGCCAGAGGATTTCTCCTCTTAGTCTGTTAGATATTTACGTTTACACATCCAATCAGGAGTGGGGCTGTGTCCAAATTCAAAAAATGCAGATATATTCCCTACTAGGAATCCAGCCACATTGACCAACACAGCAGTACCTTTACAGATAGATAGACAAATATATGAATTGCTCTCTGGAAACATCAGCCTTGCCCTACTGAAAACTGTGAGACCTTAGATGACTTGAAACAGGGGGCAGTACAAATAAAAATTGCTTTCCTTATTTTCTGTCTTGGTTGGAATAGGCTGAAGACCATTTTGACTATTTTTATCATCATTTGATGGCTGTTTCAGCACAAAGAGATCACGACGAGATTCAGGAGCAATGCCTTTAAGTGAATCTATATAAAATCTACCGATTAAAAACTTTCATTTTCATGTGCATGGTTTGCAACACAGTCAAATAAGGAGCTAATTTAAACCAAGGAAATTGGACAAGTAAATGAGGAATAAATAAGTGATGCATGATATTAATCTGTTTTGTTGTATCTAGGATTGTGAATGAGTGCCTGGATAGCAGAGACATGTCAAGACTGATATTATAAGAATTCACATCAGCTAAGGACCTGTCTTAACTTATTTGTTCATTTAGAAGAACTATTAGTAAAAAGCTCAGAGAGACTTCTACTTGAGAAAGCATTGACCAAATGATAACTTTGCTCTATGTGAAATCTAAGTGCAAATATGAATTATTTTAGCAAACAGCTGAATGGTGGTTTTTCATCAGTTCTGCAAGGACAATACACACACACAACATAGTGTTCCTCCATTAATTCTGCCCACACTACTGGTGTATGAAGAAAGGCATCTCGTTTCCAATTGGGAAGGTTAATAAAAGAGTGAAAGGAGTGTTTTAACTCTCATATATTTTCATCAAGGCTTAGCCATTCTGGTTATTTTACTGTATTCATTCTAGCTTGATATTCCACAGATTAACCTTTCCTTTAACACTGTCACACCCCACCAACTGTGATTTAGCAAGTACATAATTTATCACTTAATAAGAATGTCCGTGTTAAGCACAGTGGGAGTTTTTACTGGCAGTAAAATCTGATTTTCTCATAGGAAAAATAAAGACTGAATCCAAGTGGACTGAGAAAGTTTAAGGTCTCCTTTAATGAGAATGACCTTAGAAAGAATGGAACCTTTTATTAGCAAATATTTAATATGTGTGGTGGTTGTCCTGAGACATTCTTTGAGAATAAAGACCCTTATTTACCTTACATTCATAAAGGTGTAGACAATGTCCAGAGTAATACTGTGTGTCCTGAGTAGTTAAAAAATAGTTTTATTTAGCCTACATTGCATTTACATTATTATAGTCAGGAATAAAGCTCTAAATACGGTCCTTACTGCCTTATCATTACATGGTTGGGGTTTTTTGTTGGGTTTTTTGGGTTTTTTGGGGGGAGGTTGTGTTGGGGGGGGTTGTATAGAGGTAATAAGTTCTCTATTCTGTTAACTATCCTTCAAGCACAGAAGAAAGCTGAAAAGTTGCAGAACTTCCAGCTCCTATTTTGTCTAAATGACCTGAATCTTTTTGGGCTGCTACATGCAACATCCCTCCTCCAGGAAAAAGGATTCCCAAGACTAGAGTATCTAGCATATCATGCTGACAGGGTCACTTTTATAAAAGGATGAAGAATAAGCTACTTCTGTTTCCTTCAGTCTTTAAAAAGTGTTGATGTATCAGTTTCATTCTTGCATCTACCCTTGTAAGTATAAATCTTAGGCAATAATATGTGGTAGAGATGGGGACAAAACCCAGCTATAAATGTCTGATATCTTTAAACCAGTCAGAGACTTCGTTAAGTCTGTGGTAAGTTCTGATTGTTAGTGAAAAGCTGGGGCTATGGATAAGGTCTGAACCTTATGATTCGTAGGTCCTGTTCTAATAGCAGTTCTCCAAGAGAATGACACTATTAATTATATTTTTCAAATTCATTTTTCCTTTGCAAATCTATATTTTGTAGAAGCTAATGATGAATATGGAGAAGTTCCTGACTATCAGAATCAGAACATTTACAAGATCTGAACCCTTGTACTATGTATGTGACTGTTCTTTTCAACCTAATTTTTCTCTTATAATATTTTCATACTACTCTAAATTATGTTAATCATTGAATGACCTCTCCCATAAAGAAGGGAAAGACTTTTCCCATAAAGAAAACAGAAGGAAAAAAGATTACTCTTGTTACTTCAGATTACCGTTCTCTAGTAGGGACTCTGATGCTGATATGATGGAAACATAACTTGAGATGAATAAATGGAAGAAAGCCCTCTAAAATCAAATATACAGTCAAGTGAAGAGGTCACTAACTAACTGATCCCAGTTCGGGGATAGAAATTGGAATCTTTATTGAACATGCGCTTCACAATATAAGGGTCCTGGGGGCAGGACATGTTAATGAGGAGGATGGGTTATGCTAACTAGGGGATGGATTATGCTAACTAGAGAATTACACAGTTTTCTGCTACGGTTACACAGTTGGTTAATATTTTCCCTTTAGCTTGGACCACATGGGGGGAAGAGAACAAAGAGGTTTCTACATGGTCTGATAACATCATCACAAAGTCTTTCCATATCTTGCTGGAGAAGACAGGACAATCAACACAGCCAAACATTAATAGGTCTTGTGTGGAAGCATCCTCAGAATAAGGAGTTTCTCCCAGCTCCTGCTGTCCATGGCCTGCTACATAATCTCATCATTCTCTGCTGATAGCCGAGACCCAGATCCCAATACTCAAGTGCATTATTACTATTTTTTTCTTTTTTATTCACATTCACAATTCTTTAAAATAGAACTAACATTTCCTGACCACCATGGAGAGCTATAATTTATTTTTACTTCAGTCTATGGAAAATTTTATTTCAGAGGTAAATAAACTTAGTTCATTCTAGACAGTACATTAAAGGAGAATGCAGAGAAGGGAAGAGAAATAAAAAAAAGAAGCATGATAGGCTTTACTTGTAGCTTAGGGGAAGCTTCACTGTCAGTGTTCTAAAATTAACAATCACAGCATCACCTTTGGGAAGGGTTTTAGAGAAAATAATCTGTGAAAAGCTCTTGGGAGATTTCTGTAAATTCCTTACTGGATGCTTTCACAGAATCTCTCCATAGAAACATGCTTCAAAGTACATCAGGAGAAGGAATTTTCAGTAGCATTAATGATAAGGCAGCTGACTCACATTATTTCGAACACGGAGTCATTTGGCTTGTGGAGACAATGGGTTTAACCCACAGTGAAACCACAGTACCAACAAAGATCTATGCTGCTCCAACATAGGATCCCAGAAATCACTAAGAGTTCACACACATGTGCACACAAAATCAATGTTCTTTTCTTCCTCTATCAATTTTTCGGTCTCTAAAAGCAATAAACACGTATTTTATTTTTTTTAATAGCATCATTGACCAACATCCACAATCTTCAGACCAGATGGATGACCACACAGGAGATAATTTGCTTTGATGCAGTAGCTTCGTTTTTCAGTTTTCCATAAGGAATTACTGCATCTGAGCTTAATATGGTAAAAGCTCAAAATCTGTAGATGGTAAAACATACATGGGACAGTTTCCACCAAGATAAGCTCATGTCCAGTATCCACATTTTTAGTGTTACTTGAAGGCCATGGTAAAACTCACTATGAAAGTTGTTTTAAATGTATGATGCAAAACTTAGAATAATGGAATATCTGGAAGAAAGCTTGAAGTGATTTGCTATAGAAGTTACTTCTAAAGCAATGAGGAGCTTGGCCGTTGTTAGATAATTATAAAAGCTTCCTCTCTGAATTCTCTATCAGCTTCACAGTAATATCTCCATAGCTAATAATCTTACCTTTATGAAACAAATATTTCAAAAGTTTCAGTATCTTGATAAGTGAAACAATAATGCTATAAAAGATTCTACTGCCAATAGGTTGGGGTTTCTTTATATTAATCAATTTAATGTTATAGTCATCAATTACAGCATTGTGAGAAATAGAAGGAAAAAATAGACCAAAAGCATTGTCACCTGAAGATGCTATTTTGTAATTTTGTCTTAAAGGTTTTTGGTTAGTTGGTTGGTAGGGTTTTTTTGTTGGGGTTGCTTAACTTCACTCCTTTTTTTCCAACTCTTCTGCCTCCTTCTCCTTCCCCCACGTGGTGTAGGGGGAATGGGGAATGGGGGGTTGTGGTCATTCAATGTATAACCTGATGACAGTACTTCAAATATATATTAATTTATGAGGCAATTTTTTTCATGTGTGTGTTAAGGCAGTACAGATAATGTATAGGCAGATTTGTAAGATAAGGAAAAAAGAACACACAGAAATTAGAGCAGCAAAGTTTGAAAGAAATCAAACGATCTAAACATTAAAAACCTTATGAACGTCACATTGTAACTTCCAAATGAGATAGATTTCATAATTCAAATCAATGTTGATAGGGTCAGGATTTTGGTTTGCTGTTGTATACGTTGAGAAATAAATTCAGTAAAATAAAATAATGTTTGTCTTTTTTTTTTTTTCTGTGAACAATTCTACTTAAAAGGGCAAAAATTATGCATTGGCTTCCAGTAAATTGAAACTTATGGTCCAAAAGGTTAACTGTTAGAGAGCGAAGTATGATAAAAATTGAGAATTTATTTGTCACTGTAGAAGAATTTAAAAAAAAAAAATTAAAGATTTAAGAAACCATGTTGGAATGATACATATATTTAAAATTAATCAGTTCTCATATTAATTGTTTTCTTTGAAATGAAAAAGGTTTTGCAGAAGTTTGTAGCGTTAATACTTCTCATGAAGGTCATGCCTCAGTAATGCCAAGACAAGAGTCATGTATTTCACAGGAAATGTCTCTAATAATCCTGAAGGTGTTTAAATTATCTGGTTTTCCTTGCTCTTCCTGTTTGGTTTTTTTTTTCCAAGCTAGCATATGAGCATTGATTAAATGAATGATAAGGTCCATGTTTGATCAATTTTTCACTTTTTTGATTTAAAAGGTACAACTTCCTATCACATTTGAAGTTGAAGATTATGGTTGAGATAATAGAGGTCTGATACCAGTGGAAGTTAAAAAGGAAAAAGTTGCCTCGCAAATGTCAAGGCACCTTGTGGTCCAAGATGATTAAAACTAAACTGTTTGCTATATGAATCCCAAGGTGCTGCTATATCTCAGGTTCCATGACATTTAGCCAGTGACTTTTCATAGCTTGTTAATAATGTATAGCAATCCCAGCATAAATTTGCAGTGACAGAGCTGGCCTGTTACAGTAGAGCAGTTAACTAGATTTATTTTGGACAGAAAATGCAGATTTGAAGATGAAAAATAATCATGAATAATGTCAAAAGAGATTGCACATTTACAAGACTATTTTAGGCAAGACAGTTGCTCGGGACATGTACTTTTCATATTGATCTATTATTCTGCCAAAAGTCCTAATTACCTAACTGAGAGGTATTAACAAAACATTACCACAGTCGTCAAGGTTCACACTTACAAAGAAAAATTGATGTCCCAAACAAATTTCATTGTGTGGACTGGTCCACAAAGTACATTGATTTTACCAGGTTGAATAAGTCACACAGGCAGGTAAAGGTTACAGCATAAATGTTTTCTTCTAAGTAAAATTGCAGTTAATCCTTGCTCCCTGACAAACCTAATAAACTTTATGTTGTAGAAACCATGTTTTTTTCTGAACCTCATAGCTCACTAATACACAAATTATTCATAAGCTTTAAAAGGTCACAAGGCAGATGAAGAAAGAGAGGGAAAGAAGGAAAAGGGTACAGGTAAAAAATAGACTTAAAAGATGAGTTACAAAACAGACTCAAAGAGTGGCGAGTTACAATAGGATTTAAATCAGAATTGTAGGGGAAAATCTGGCTGACATTTGAGTTCTTACATATTTGCTCTGAGTTTGAAAGTTTACTAACATACAAAAAATTTTACTGTGACTGCAGCCATAATTGCCATAGACCAAAACCCTTCATTTAATTCTCTTAATAAATTATTAATTAATCACTTCGAAATTGTTTTAAATGTACTATTTGGTGTAGTAGAAATGTTTGCATGCAACTAGCCCTTAGAATGTAAAATTACATGAAGTAAGTATGACAACAGTTATCACTTCTGTTTTTTAACAGGGATCTTCTGTAGGACATCTAGGAGTTGAAGTCTCTTATTGATTTACTCACTCTTTATATGGAAATGTAAAAAGTACAAATATTTTTGCAACCCCAAATTTGTTATTACAAAATTCTGATTGGGCTTTAATAACTCCATTTCAGAATAAAACTCTTGAACAAGTTTGTCAAGTTCCCTTACCCCTTCTCCGATGACTCCTTCCAGAATCTAAAATAATTTATCATCTTATTTAGCATAATTTTCAGAAGTAAAGCAATTGAGGGGTGTTTCAGATTTGTCTAAATTTAATGTTTTGATCAATAATCTTTGATACAAGAGTCTAAGAAGTTGAGTTTATGTTAAAGTAGGAGGCACTCTGGAAATCAGCAGACATTCAGGAAGACCTTTCCTCAGATGTGTTCTGATTCATAAATAGATTCCTCTGCTGCTCTTTTAGTGTTAATCTAAAAAAAAAAAAAAGATTGGTACTTTGATTTGGAAGCTGATGTCATTGATGTTCTTGGGTTTGATCTGACGAACTCCAAACTAATGGAAAAATAATTACTTCTTTCTCTCAGTCTAAGTTCTGCTAATTCTTTGCAAGAAGTATGTATTTATTATTGATTGATAAATCCAAATTCCAAAAAAAAAATTAAGGTATCCCTTTTTTTTTAATTTGGTAATTTTCCCTGCTGCACTTGCAATTTTAATTATTTTATTTGATATAATGAAGGGCAGGAGTGCAGACCTGTGATCATTCTCCTATGTGCTACATTAGATTGTTAAATATTATATGTAAAGCAAGGATGTTTCTCATTACTTACAATTAGCCGGGGTCTGATCCATTTTTATAGCCAGCCTTGGGGTAGGATGTCTACAGCACTGAGACAGAGATACTTAAATCAGGCAGGTGGTATTTTCTCTGACCTTTGTTTGATAAAATATCAATAACATTACAATTTCCTGTAGTTCTGTAAGCTTATCAATATCATAGTAGCAAATGTTTAAACTATGATTTAAAATTACTAAATCTGTGAATACTTCTTATGACCTGGTTAGTCCTTCCTAAACACAGGTTGGTAAAACGCATATAAATAATACTCACTGTCTTTCTGTATCTATATAACTTTCTTAGATTATAGATCGATGCTTCATTATATTAATAGGCAGCCCCTTAGACTGCTATGCCCTTGTCCTGAATGAGTCATCTTTATTTTAGCTTGAACTGTGTATGTAGCTAGGCCATCTTCAAGCTTGCAAATTGCTTTTATATTTAGTCCCTTACAGACCTGTTCTCCAGACCCTTTCCTACCAGTTCCTTGATTCTGTATATTGTCTCGCTTACTCTGTTTAAACGTCCTGGCTGTTTTTTGCAAAAAAAAAGACCTTCAGTGCATAATTATTTTACTGAATCAAAGTACAAAGTCCTGTGAGACAGGAACAAAGAGCAGCTTCTGTGAACCCATAATGAAACTCATCTTAATAATGCTAGAATTCTTTATCTGTCAAAATAAATCTTCACAACTGTTTTGGGTTTGTGTGGCAAGGATTTTTACATCTGACGGAGCTAATACCAGATGGCTCCGAGATAGATCCACTGCTGGCCAGGGTCGAGATCATCAGTGACAGTGGTTGCACCTCTGGGAAATGTATTTAAGTTGGGGGAAAAAAGTCTGCTGCAGGTAGAACAGTAGTGAGAGAGAGGATTGAGACTATGTGAGAGAAAAAACTATGCAGACACCACACTATGCAGGTGTTGTTCAGGACCCAGACAGCAGTGGTTTATTACTGCTACCCAATGACTGAATCTTCCTAGGTATCTGCAACCACTTGTGACATCAAGTACGAGAGAAAAGTACAAACCTTTGAATTTTTTTGCCAACTAGCTCTATAAGCAAAACAATCTTCATGTCATCAAGGCTTAACATGACAATTTGTTATCTCAGGACTTTGGGGGACAGTGAGAGTGCAACCATCATGTTATGGAATCATCCAGTGATAACTGGTGAACTTCTTAAACTGAACATCTCAGTGAAAGTAAACTTTGAAGATCCAACTGTAAGAAGTACAACTTCTTTAGAAGAATAGGGCTGGAAGTATATATGCATTATAACTCCCAACACCCTCCAGAAGTGCAGGGGTACAGGAAAGGAAGAGAAAGTCTAAGGTAGATTAGCTCTAGTTACTGGAGACCGACACTGAGGATGAGGAAATTAGTATTTACAAGCACATACAGTCTATACCCCAGAATTTTTGCTTTTTTAGACTTTCAGATGAAATGGGCATAAAAAAAGTCATGGTCCTAATACAGCATGACTAGGGTACCAGCTCTTCCTAGCTCCAGATGGCCAGTGCCTCAGCAACTTTGTCACTCAAAGGGCAGGGCTTGACCCTTCTCTTCTTTCTCTTGATACCTTTTTGTCTTTTGTCACAGAAATAAAATTTCAGAACACACACTTTTTAAAGTTTACTTCCCATTTCTTCAGTGACTCTCGTGTGTTCAAAGGTGTCTGCTGTTTTGATCTTTGTATTTTCCTACTCTAAACATTCCCAGCCTCTTGTTCTGTTTCCATTCTTACTCTCTCTTAAATGTCCCATCTGTTCTCTCTCAAGTTTTATATTCAGTAAAATAATTGTTGACAAACAAACTAATCTGTATAATATATACATTACTATATATTCTGTGTTCATATCAACCAGTAGCCCAAAGCATAAGCATGAAGAGAAAGCACCTCTAAAATGATCAGCGAACCTTTTTCTTGATTTAGGAATTAATTATATTTTGGAAATGTCTAAATGTTATAGTTACACTTCAGGACCATTTTGACTCACAGATTTCTTAGATGACTAGGGTTTAATTTACGTGTAATATAGGTCTTACCAAATAGGTGGAAATTGGCCACTGATTCTAAGCCTGTGTATATACAAGGTTGTTTAGACACTTAGAGGTATGGCTGCTCCTCTAGTTTCAGTTTTTCATTGTGATACTTAATATCATCATCATCACGGCTAGGCTTCGCGAACGAAGATTTGGAAGGGGCTCTACCCACGTCTGTTGCAAGCGCATTGGTGGCTAAAAAGGCCAATATGATATAGGCACGTCTGGTTGCAAAAGGTACAGCAGAAGGACTCCTTAGGTGCTAAATTCTGCAAGGCACAATTCTTTTTGTGTTGCCTTTTCTCCTCAAGGGTGATCCTGCGTGCTTTCTCAAAAGCATCAGCAGCGTTATAGATGGTGTGTCTCCAGACCTCCCGATTGGAGGCCAGAGTAAATCAGTTATGTTGATCAATATGGCCAAGGCTGAGATGTTGTTTCAGGGAGTCCTTGTATCTTCTCTTTGGGGCTCCTCTCATGTGGCAGCCAGTGGCAAATTCACCATAAAGCAAGATCTTAGGGAGGTGGTGGTCCTTCATCCTGGAGACGTGCCCTGCCCAACGCAGCTGTGTTCTCAGCAGCATGGCCTCAATACTTGTGACTGCTGCTTGTTCTAGAACAGACATATTAGTCACATAATCTGACCAGTGAATGTTTAGGATTGTATGGAGGCAGTGTTGATGGAAGCGTTCTAGGAGATGCAGGTGGTGGCAGTAGATGACCCATGACTCAGGTCCATATAAGAGAGTAGACAGCACAATGGCTCTGTAAACAGTGATATTTGTACTTTTCTTCAAGTGTTTATTTCGCCAAACTCTTTTATGAAGCTTTCCGAAGGCACTATATGCCTTTGCTAACCTGTTGTCTATCTCTCCGTCAATCTTACCATCTGAGGAGATGAGGCTGCCTAGGTAATTAAACTGCTGGACTGATTTGAGCTCTGATTGGCCAATGGTGATATGGGGATGATGGAAGGACTTCCTGAGGTGCCGTTTGATAGAGAACTTCTGTCTTCTTTAAGCTGACTTCCAGCCCAAAGAGCTCAGCAGCATCTGCAAAGCAGGATGTTAAACGCTGCAGAGCTGCTTCTGTGTGGGCGACAAGAGCGGTGTCATCAACTTAAAGCAGCTCCCAGACAAGGTGGTTTAAGGTCTTAGTGTGGGCCTTCAGTCGCCTTAGGTTGAATAGGCTTTCATCAGTATGGTATCAAATGTAGATACCATCTTCTTCATCGAGGTCTGCTGTGGCCTTTGGAGCATCATGCTGAAAAACATTGTGAATAAGGTTGGTGCAAGAACACAGCCTTACTTCACACCATTAGTTATTAGAAAGGGCTCAGAAAGTACATCACCATAACTGACTTGGCCACGCTGATCCTCATGGAGATGATCATTTTAAGGAACTTGGGGGGACAACCTAAATGTTCCAAAATATGCCATAGACCTTTTCTGCTCACAGTATCAAAAGCCTTGGTGAGGTCGACAAAGGTTACATAGAGACCTTTGTTCTGTTCCCTACACTTCTTTCGCAATTCTCTGAGAACAAATACCATGTCTTTGGTGCTCCTGTTAGCTCTGAAACCACACTGACTTTCAGGTAGAATTCCTTCTGCTATAGTGGGTATTAGTCTGTTCAAGGGTAGTCTTGCCAGGATTTTGCCAGCAATGGAGAGCAGAGTAATACCACAGTAATTTAATCAGTCTGATTTAGTACCTTTCTTCTTATACAAAGTGATGATGCCTGCATCACGAAGCTCTGATGGTAGTTTGCCTAGTTCCCAACAGCGCACCACAAACTCATGCAATTTAGCATGGAGTGCAAGACCCCCATGTTTCCAGACTTCAGGTGGAATTCCATCAACCCCAGCTGCCTTGCTGATTTTCACCTGCTGTATGGCCTTGAGGGTTTCTCTTGAAGTGGGGGCAGTATCCAATTCATACTTTACCAGTTGTTGTGTGATGGACTGAATTGCTGAGTCTTGGACTACATGGCTAGTACTGAAGAGAGTCTGAAAGTGTTCAGACCATCGATTCAGAATGGAGGTTTTATCTGTCAGAAGCGTTTGACAATTGGCACTGAGTAGAGGGCTTTGTACCTGGTATGTAGGCCCGTATGCTGTTTTCGGGGCCTCTGTGATCACCTGTATCTGCGCATAATTAAGTTTTTTCAGCTAGATTGATCCACCACTTGTTCTGGATGTCACAAAGTTTCTGTTGGAGCTTGCTGCATGCAAGACGAAAGGCTGTTTTTCTTGCGTGACAGGAAGGCAGTGCAAGGTGTGCTTGGTAAGCGGTTCTCTTCTTCCTCAACAATTCCTGGATTTCTTGATTCTTTTCATCAAAACGGTCCTTGTTCTTCTTGAAGAAGAACCCTAAGGATTCTTCAGAGGACTGCAAGATGCTGTTTTCTATATGGTACCAAAGTGTTTCAGGAGAGGCATCTGTAGAATCTATGGAATGGTTTTTGAGCCTAGTTTGAAATTTGCCTGGAATCTGTCTCTCACTGTGGTTGATTGGACATTGTTAACTTGGAGTCTCCTCCTTGGATACTGCCCCTTTTGGGTTTGAACTTAAGATTGAAGTTAAGTTTACAGCGCACCAGTCGATGGTCTGACATTCTGCACTAGGCATCACGCAGGTATGGTGGACATCACAGACATCTCTCCGTTGCACCAAGACATAATCAATGAGGTGCCAATGCTTAGATCTGGGATGCATCCCGGTTGTCTTCAGACTATTTTTCTGCTGAAAGGTAGTGTTAGTGATGGTGAGCTGTTGCTCTGCACAGAATTCTAGCAGAAGTCAACCATTATCATTGCAGTTTCCAACACCATGCTTGCCTAAAATTCCTTTCCAGGCTTCAAAATTCTTTCCTACTCTGGCATTGGAATCACCAAGGATAATGATCTTATCATCTGCAGGAAGCTTTTGGGTAAGGCGGCGCAGGTTGGTGTAAATTTGTCTTTTTCAGCAGGGTCAGCTTGGAGAGTTGGGGCATATATACTAAAGAGGACAACATGTTGTTTGTTTTGTAGTGGGAGGCGTAAGGAGATAATGCGGTCAGAGTGACCTGTCGGCAGATTTTCAAGTTTAGGAACAATAGAATTTTTGATCATGAAACCAACTCCTGAGAGATGCCTTTCAGTTCTGGGTTTACCTGACCAAAAGAGTGTGTAACCGGCACCATGTTCTCTAAGGCTGCTCTCCTTGTGAAGGCGAACTTCACTGAGAGCGGCTATGTTGATGTTGACACGTGTCAGTTCATGGGCAATTAGGGCAGAATGACGCTTGGGACATCCACTATCCGCAGAATCAAGCATGGTTCTGATGTTCCAGCATGCTAGAGTTAATTTGGGTACACCTTTGGAGGCAGGTATATGGCTTTGTCTTTTGATCTTTGTGTGACCACATTTGTAGAAGATGCCCATTGGCTGCGGTTAACCAACCAGGTGAAGGGGGAGATGAACTTTGTTTAGAACACCTTTTCTAGGCCCCTCTCTGGGTGAAGCAAGCAGTGCTGTCTTTGAAAAGGTTGCTTGGACATTCAGAGTGCTGCCCAAAGAGACTGTCATCTCTGGTCAGTCTCTGACGACCAAAATCCTGAACCGCCTGCATGCGGGGCTGGGTCTGTGGCTTCCAGTGCATCTTTCACCTGCCGTTTCGACCCTCACCCATCACTACAGGGCTTTGCAAATGTGGGTAAGGCCTTTGATCCTGCACAATGGATATTTTAGGTGAGATGCAGTATGTGCGGAACTGAACCCACCCTTTAATCCTAAGGTTCATCTGCTGGGGTCGAGCGAGCTTGGACGGTGGCAGCAAGGTCCTCAGGACATAGGTTTGATTAGAGTGTCCTTCTCTTAGATGGATGGCCTTACAGGGCTATGCGAGCTCCATCTGCCCCAGTTTGGGATTAGGGTTGTCCTTCTCCTAGGAGGACTACCAGAAGGCTAACGAGCATATTCTGCCCAAGGATGTATTGTATCTGGCCCTACGGATTTGACCTGTCTGGCATGGGTGACCCTACCGAAGGCATGTACCATCATCAGCATAGCTCGCAACCACATAGGAGTACGCAGGCTTCATTCCTATTAAAACGATCAGGGCAAGTGTTTCACTTCCTACTTTTCTGCCACCTATCTATATTCAATCCCAAGGAAATACCCAGGAACAACCCTTTGTCCTAACCACCCTTTCAGGATGTAACAAATACATCCAGAACATACCAGTAGCCACAGGTGAGCCAAAACCAAACAAATGAACAAAACCATTCCGGCCCCCGTACCCACCAGGGCTCGAGTACCTCTCAAGGCCCTAGCCTGGCCGAGACTCCCAACACCCCAGAAGAAACCATTATCCACCCTGACCTTATCCTCCCCCCACTCTGTTGCCTCATATCTTCCCACGCACCGCTTACCTGCGACACTTCATGCAGGGCTGCCCCGCCTGCCCTCCTGTCAGTCTGAGGAGCCGCACAGCCCGCCCGGCACCCTTCCACTCCCCCAGATTGGACCAGAAAACCTCTGTGTGCTCCGAGGCCTCCGCTCTCCTCTCCCACAAGGGCGCAAAGCCTTGCCAGCGAAGCTCTCCCTCTCCTTTCCACCACCGGGGGCGGCCCTGCATGGGCCCAGGGGCAGCCCCACTCCACGCAGAGGTTCCGGCGGGGGGGGGCCCCCGGGGCCACGCAGAAGTTCCAGCGGGTGATACTTAATATAGGTGCTATTGAAACTGTGCTTCTCACAACCAGGGCAAGTGCCTGTTAGCTTCCTGCAGGACATTAATAAACTCTTGTATTCATAGTAGAAGATAGAGCTTCCATTTCAGATGAGATTAGTAGGAAGTGAGGAATGATTGCAAAATAGAAAGTTTGCAAGTATAATTTCATCACAATTTGCAGATAATGCCAGATGCAGGTTAAAAATGGCAAAGAACTGGCTCCTACAATTAGGAGTGATAGTAATGCCTCTGTGATGACATATTTAAGAACAGAAGGTTGTTGCTCTGTGAAGAATTAAAGCCAGGGAAGAACACAGTGAGAACACGTGAACAACAGTGTAGACCAAGGTCAGTGCAGAAGGAGGGGGGGCCTAGAGGTGATTGGTCCCAGGAGAGTTCCCCCTGAGGGACCAATTGGAGCTGTTCTTTTTTGCTCCTGTGAAAATCAGATATCAACAACAGCCAGAAGTTGTTGGCAGAGTGTGTGAGAGCGTGTAAGAGAGAGAGAGAATCTGGAGGGGTGGATGGGGCCCAAATTCTAATTACCCAGAGTGTATTTCATATAAAATAAAAAAAAATGTGCTCAAATAAAGCAAAAATAAACCAAAACATAATTACTGATACATAGTGCAATGATCCTTTAGGCATACCTGTTTCATGGTCCATCCTCCTTCTCTTTTGCTTCAGGGTCTGGAAAGCTTAAGATAGACACTGCAGGTACCTCATTCGAATGATATGTTTTGTATTCACACCTTAAGGAGTAGGTGACATGACTGAATTTACTCAAAGGTAATTTGTTTATGTACTCATCTTTCTCTAAGCAGGGCATAAACTTTTATGCTTTTCATTAGAGCGAAGACAACACAGAAGATGTGCACCACCCAATTACTAGCAGTTTTTGAATACATTGTCTCGTGAAATATATCTATGTATAACGCATCTCAAAATAGTACATGTAAATACCATTATGGGACCCTGTTTTTCAGAACATATTTGTGTATATCAGTAAAACTGTGCAAGGATGTGTTTCAATAATGAGATTAGAAGAATTTCTGAACTTCATTAAAGGTCTTGTGAGTATTGTATGTTGAAATTATATAGAACTATTTTGATATCAATTATCCCATAGAATTTACAACCACAAAACTACAGAAGTGTTTTTTCAAGATAACTAATATTTGATATCTAGAATGATAATGAAATCATTGTCCCTGAAGGTTATCTTTTATGCTGTAGTTTACATAGTGCAATATTTGTCAACAAGCAATTTTTACAAACATAGACTGCAGTTACTTAGCTAAACTATTTCAGTAGGTAGTCTCCCAAGAGAACATTAAGAAAGGTTTGTATTCAGCTTGCTAAAACCAGTAAACTGTAATTGAGACAGTTATGTTTGATTATGATCCAGATGTGAAATTCGTGGATGGATTTTGCCATCATAAATCCCCTAAAAGACCACCATAGGTTGCAACATGAAACTTGGAAGAGTTCCAGTAAACTCCTTAAAACAAAAGGGAATATATGGGATCGTGTCTTGCTAATGCACATATATTAGACACATTGTTTCCACACAAGGTATATTTTATGTGATGTTTATACACAGTATAACACTTTGGAATGTTGTTTACTTCAGGTGTCTTGCTGGATTTTCTGGACAGTTTTGTGAAATAGAAGTTAATGAGTGTAATTCGTCACCTTGTCTACATGGCTCAACCTGTGAAGATCATATCAATGGATACACTTGTAAATGTACACAAGGTAATTGCTATGTAACAGAGCAGTCTTAAACAATGATAGTTTTTAATTATCAGTGTTAATACTGAGAAATATTGTTAAATCATATCAAGCTCTTTTTTTGTATTTAACCTACAAGGTACAAAAAGATTAACTATCTCTCTGGCAAGATTTTTGAATGAAATCTAAAGAGAATTAACTATTGCAATAAGCATGTTAGAGGGGCTTAAAACTAAAACCAGCTCACTGAGTTAGCCAGAAGAATGACCTAGAGCTAGGTTTATTTTTTATGATCTTTTCTAATGTAACTTAACAAGCAGTCAAGTAGGCACTGTTTAATGGCTAGATAATTTAACTACTTATAAAATAAGACTAAAAAAGAAAATTGAAAAAAAAAATTCAGAACATTTTAAGTATTATTATTGTTGTTATTGTTAATAATAATAATATTATTGCTCTTATTATCATTGCTGTAAGACATATGTTTATGTCCACTGGCTGGGATTAAAAGGAATTTTTTGAGCTATTACAAATAGAATGAAAAAAGGCACTTTCTTAAAAAGTGCGAGTTGTTTTCTTATGGTGACATAGATCAACTAAAACAGTTCTGGTGACTTAGGAAAGTATAAGAGATTTAGCATCTATACAAATGCAAAAGTCACAGTCAGCCTGTGTTGTCACACAATCACAAATTTAATCTGTTCTGGACTACTCCCTGTCATTTCTATTAACAAAAAGCCTTTTGGCAACATAAGTAGTATTCCTGGTCCATATCCATAAGTAGCATTCTGCTCCACATGTTACTATTAAATTAAGAATTTTATTAGTACCAACCTCTGAAACTTTAGTTTTTCAGTTTATTATTTACTATTGTACAGACCAACACTGCTGAATAATTTATTTGATAGTATGGACACAAGATTTCTTATTTATTATTTTAGAGATTATTTAGAAATATTCTGAATGATATTATTCTGAGTGGTTCTATTAACTTCTGATATCTTCATGCACCTGATCTACTTACTTCCTTTGTACTGAAGTGTGTTCACCTTCTTGGTTAGAATTTACAAGTGAAAAGATCTTGCAAAACTCTCCTGAAGTCAAGTGACCATATATATATATCACACTTTTCTGCAGTCTTTCTAGCAATCTGTTCATATAATTTCTATTCATAGTTATTCTACATTTTAAAAAAAAAGCACATAGGGAATTGAATAATAACATACTTTATTTTTTTTTTCAGTCTGAATTGTCCCTAATGCAGTATGTAAAACTGCAAAACATATGTAAGAGAATTTTTTTAAAAAAAAGTATGAAAGATATTGAAGCAAGAGAGAGCATGTGTGTAATGAGAGCCAATTTGGCAGTTTATTCATTTGTTTAATTGGTACTAAGGAATGATACTCTGATATGTAAGACCTAAATCCAAGTATCTTTGGCTTACTGGAGCCTGATTATGTTTAGGACTAACTTGCTTAAAGCTTAATACTTTCATAGCAACTTTTTTAATGTCAAGGAGATACTCGATGATTCAGAAAAACTCTATACTCCTGATTTATGAACCAATGAGTGAAAAATTTCTGGACTTTGCCATACAGAAGGTCAAATTCGTGATAATAAAGACCCCCTCTGATCTGAAAAGTCAGTCGTGACCTATCTTCAATATGATATATTTGTTTTCCTCTCAGCATAGTCACACAATGGAAATTCCACATGGATTAAACTGTATGTTCTCTCACTCTTCCTGGTACTGCATGTGGCCATATACCCCTTCACCAATACAGATGACTTAAAAACTTGAAAGATGTGTTTTTTAGTCATTACAGTGCCTCATACAGAATACATTGCCAATTTCAATTTTTTTCTCCTTTTTAAAGCTTATTAAAGTAATACTTTAAATATAGTTGTATATAGGTATTCAAAAATTGCTTGCTAGCCAAGAACTGTCACTGCTGCCTCTATGCAACTCTACGTGAAAATGTTTGGTATAAGTAGAAGAAGCTTCTCTGGGGCTTGGAACTCACTCCTGAAGCTAACATGTTTTAAACACCTTCCAACCCGAACATGAGCTGTCTTTCCTTTGTATTCCATTTAAAAATAGCATTTATTAGTGGGGGTGAAAAATATCTACATTATTTCTTGACCAGGAAAAGACATAGTGAAGGAACCACATGCATTAAGAAGATATATAATTTTTATGTATCTTGCTTCTTTTAATTAATATGATATTTGCAAATGTTATTTGAGTCTCTGAAACAGCTGAGAAGGTGAGAAGGTTACAGCTCAGAAAAGGAGTGAATTTGGAGAGGCCAGGAAACCTTTGGGAGGAATAGCTTTTTGGAAAGTTGCACAACTGAAGAAAGAGATTGAAGAAAAATTATCATCTGGAGATAGAAAGTAGAAATAGTTATTAAAAATCTATTTGCAGGCTACTACTTTTCCCATATTATAGGTCTTGGATTTCTCTTCTAAGCTTCACCTATAGAAATATGGGGCTGGGATTGAGGATTTTTTGATCTGTAATGGCAACTCTGGGAAAGAACTTTCCACAAGGTAGATAGTCTGATATACTCTGCAACAGATTCCCTGTTGCAATTTAATAAAATGGAACAGGGATGGTACCAAGACAAAAATAGGAACAAGGCAGATGATTACAGCTTCCCAAAAACCTCCAGAGAACAAAGTGAAGCATGTGGTGACAGTATGTCATACCAGGAAAGGGAATTCATTTAGCTCTGACAAATGCATTCTGTAATGGATCATGAATTTTGTCAGCTATTGTCCCATAGAATAATAGATGCATATTCAGGATCTGTGGCTGCAGCTTCAGGCTGTTCAGGTGAGGAAGCAGCATGGAGAGATGTAAACTCTATTCTAACAGCGTCTCAGGGAGCTCAAAAGCAACACCAGCAGCCACTGGAACTAATAGCAGGCACATGGATGAAGTCTTTAGCTGGGCAGGCAGGTAGACCCATTTATACCTGCTCGGAAGCAAAGGCTGAACAGGGGCAACTAGATTTGTATTAGCTGAGGACTGCTAGGGGGTTTATGGGTCTGTTGGGTTTTCTTTGTTTGTTAGTTCGTTTAGAAATAGGAAAATTTAATTGGAGAAAAAAACCCAAATCTGTAGTGGGAGTATTGTGGCAGAAAGTCTGTGTTCTTCAATAACTAGCCATATTTTACAGAATTCTGGGATTGTGTTTACCTAGCAAATTTACTGCTTCCAGTTTGGCATAGCTTCCAAGGAGCAAGTTCAAGACAGGCTCAAATTACATGATCTAAACCACAGTTTCCAGATGAGTATTTGGCCTCTCATTTATGGGGTGTGCTTAGTGGTAAAGGAGATCTTAATAAGAAATGCATATTAATAAAATTGCAAGTAATCTGATTAATGGGGTTTGTTTTTCTTTTTTTTTTTTTCTGACAGGATGGGAAGGCCTCCATTGTGAGTTGGATGTTGATGAGTGCATATCCAACCCCTGCATACATGGTATCTGTGTTCAGAAGGAACCTAGCTTTGGTTATTCCTGTTTTTGCAAGCCAGGATTTGTGGTGAGATGCTGAAATTTTTTTTTATTCTTTCCTTAACCTGATTATTCATTGTTGCACAGAAAATAATGTAATCCCTTTCTCTTTAACCTCACTCAGATAAAACTCAACCCTTCTGAGTATTTTGGTTGTTGTTGTTTATTTTATTTGTTTTACTACAGAAGCTCTGATGTTCTGGAGAAGTAGTTACCCAATATCAACAAAAAATGGAAAAATGTGATATGTAATGTCTTTGTTAGTCATCCATGTTAATTTTTAAACTCTTATTAATTTTTAATACATAACGATTAATATTTTTATCTCGCATAGCAATTAATGTTTTTACATATTGAGGTAACTCACACTTGACAGGTATTTTGAAAACGAGTTCCCTGAAACTAAATCAAAAAATTCCTTTGAATGCTTGACCTTGTGTGGCTTAGTTCTATGTTTTTCTATAATACTTTGAGAGTGGCTAAATGTCAGCACTGTATTTAACTAAAGTTGAAATTTCATACTGCCACCATTTTCTTATGACAGTTCTTTCTGTACTTGAAGGCATGCAATTGGTTCCTACAATTTGAACTTGTGCTTTACCTCGTCACAGTTCAAGCTTAGTTTAATAATACTATTTAATAGTTTGAGATAAGTAACTAGAAGAGAAAGGAGTACATGATTTTTAATTTTTTTTCTTACTTCAGAAATTCTTGTCCCTACAACTCCAAGCTTGAAATGTTTATTTGAATGTCTTTTCTTTATAAATGATGGCAGCGATGCTTGGTTTATTATCTGTGCACCACGTATGTGGTGTATTTACATCTGTAAAATAGAAGGAACAGAATATTGCAAGTAAGATTCATATTTACTTTCAGAGTGACTCTGCAACGGAGTCAAAAAAGAAAATTAGTAACTTTTCAGATGCCAGCAAGTTTCAAGGCTTCTTTCTACAGTAGAAGATTCTTATTTACTGTCAGAGAGGGAAAAAAATTACTGATGCAATAAAGTGGAAAAGTTTTGTGAAAAAGTGAAAAATACTTCTGTCTTCAGCTCTTTTCAGGTGCCATATTGATCTCTGCCCCATGTTCATTGTCTCAAGGAAATCCCCAGTACATACTAGCACGTGTCGAGGAAGACAAGGGTCAGGCAGGCTGCTCCACAGGAAAAGACAGGACAGGAGCCAGGCATAGCAGCGAGATAGGCAAGGGCAATGATCTTATAGGAAAGAGTTGAAGTCTCCCAGAATCCAAACAATGATAGCAAAACAAGACCAGTGACAAAAGGTAATTTCAGACAAATTCATGATCATGAAGCAGGTCTAATGTTAAGCCAGGAAGTCACGGAAGCAAGATAAGATAAGGATCAGCAAAGTACTGGGCTTACTGTAGTGGACTTTAGTTTCATTGTAAGATCAGTGAAGGACCAAGAGCAAGGACCTGAGCTTAACGCAACTTCTGAGCTCGGATATGAAGGGCCCTGATGAGAAATCTCACACATGTTTCTCACAGCTTAGCTGTTTTCACCGCAGGCTGATCCAAAGTTACACAGCTGCACCAAATCAGACCACAGGGAACCAATGAAGGAAAAGGTTTTAGAGATGGATTGAAGAAAATGATGAGGCTGATTAAGGTCTTTGCAACAATATGTGCAATTCTAAAATACCAGAAGACACTTGTGTTAATGCTTTTATCACAGGACATTTCTAAGGCGTTCTTCACACATACCTCTTAAACATTCAGAGTGGAACTTCCAATACTAAGCAAACTTCATACCCAGTGGCTCATCACCAGCAAATGATGAAAGGGCTGTCTTTGTGTGGTATAAACATGGCACCAAATAATGGAAGCCTTTATAGGTAATGAAACCACTTATAGGTGGTTTATATTTGCTTGCAGAATAAGAGATTAGGAATTCCCTAAGTTTGCATCCACATTAGCCACAATCCAAAATGTGGAGAAAGGATTCAATGTAACCTTCATTAATCTCAATATCATGATAAGTCTCAGAGGACTAAATATGTCTGAACCTAGAAGAGGGAAAGTATCCCTATATTTTTTTTTTGTTTGAGCTATGATTCACTTCCAGCGTTAATGTAAATGAGAAAAAGTAGAATACCCCCTTATTCTAGAGTTAGAGACTATCAGTTTCTCTACTTGCCTATAATGCAAAATCATGATTCTGGGACCAGTAAGTTTTTTATGTAAGGTATCCCTGTAGAATTGACACAGAAAGGATTTTGTGGAGGCAGAGATTTTCTCTAAATAAAGTAGATTTTACTCAAATTCCTCTGGAGAATTATAGAGGGAAGATAAAGGTCAATTTGAATATGGCAGTGGATTCATATCTCTCTTGAACTGGGGAATTCAGAACTGGATTCATTATTCCAGATGTAGCCTCACCCGTACTGAGTAGATGTGAGGAATAAACTCCATCAGCCAGGGGAGAATGATTTTCCTATTGCAGCCCAGGATTTTGTCAGTCTTTGCTATAAGTGCATATTGCTGCCTGGTGCAGTTTGTCATCCACCAAGACCCCTTTGTGCTTCTCTCCAAAGCCATTTTCTAGTGTGTCAGCCCCGAGCATGTACTGATGCAAGGAGTTATTCCACCCCAGGTGCAAGACTTTACATTTCTCTTTACTGAGTTTCCTGATGTTCCTGTTGGCACACTTCAGTCTCTTGAGGTCAGTATAAATGTCAGCAAACTCATTTGGTATTTCAGGAGTTCCTCCCAATTTTGTAACACATGAAAACTTGCTGAGGGTGCACTCTGTCCTATCTTCCAGTACTGAAGACTTTAAGTAGTGCAGAACCTAGTATGAAATCTTGGGATACACCATTAATTATTGGCATCGGGCATGACTTCCTGCTGCTGATCGCTAAACACAGCCCTTTGGGTGTGGCAGTTCAGTGTTTTCAGTCCCTCTCAGTGTCCACTCATCCGTGGTTTGTCAGCTTGTCTATGAGGAAGTTAGGACAGACAGTGTTGAAAGCCTCACTAAAGTCGAGATAGACAACATTCACTGCTTTCCTCTCATCCACTAAGCCATTCATCTCTTCATATAGGGTTATCAGCTCGGTAAGGCACTTTCCCCTTCATAGCTCCATGTGAACTATTCCTGATCACCCTCTTGTCCTTCCCATACCTAAAAATGTTTTCGAGGTGTCACTGACTTTCTTCCCAGGAACTGAAGTAAGGCTGACTGGCCTTTGGTTCCCTGGATCTACCTTGCTTTTCTTGAACACAGGACTGATATGTGCTTTGTTCAAGCCACCAGGAATTTTTCCCTGTTTCAGTAACTCTTTGCCCACAATTTTGTAAAGTCTGTATTTTACCATAAAGGCTTGGTATGTTAAAAATGGATTTTAATAATCTGACTAAATTTACTGACAAGCTATCCTGAGAAGAAAAAGACTGTCTCATAAGAATGAATACTATTTTTGTAGGGTGCTTCTTACAGAGTACAATGGGTACTATTGATACTTCCCACAGACCATAGCAACTGCTCTCTTTTTGTCTTCAAAAGCAGATTGGCATTCAAAACAATGTCAAGTGATGATGAAGGATATATCATTGGAGGGACACGGTCTTTTTATGTGGAAAACAGTCAGACCTCAAGTTAAAATAATCTAATTTTTTTTCTTTAAATATTCATACTTATCCTAAATAAACCACTGTAATTGAGAAGATCAGTTACACATTTTTTTTAGTATTTTTGTCTCACAAAAAACCTTCTAAATGCCAAATAAAATCATCAGGGAGGAAGCTTAAAATCTGTTTATAGAAACTATTTTTTCAACTGGGGCAAAATTTATTGGTACAAGTCAGTGTTGCATGACACTGTGGAGACTAAATTACAAATAAGTTTAAGGATGGAGTCCAGAAGGAAGATAGATTCGCTGTTAGTCAAATTATTCTTCTAAATATTATATTTGCTTACGGAGTCTTTGATTTACTTATTGCCAGAAGTTAGAATGATGTATTTGGTGAGTTATCAGATATAAACTTTACTTGTTTTCTTACCTAAGAATTCATTAATAGCTCACTGATGACGAGGCTAGATAGATATTTGAGCCATTGGGGCAGCTTTTCTATTAATATATAACTTGAACATTTAGTCTGCAGTATGTTGCAGAACAAACCCTTACAGAAGGAAAAGTAGTAAACCCGTGAAGTAGCTGGAATTTAAGATGTATCATCTTTTGCTTTTATTCCATTATTCGTTGTTCCATCTTCAGTTCCTCAAATTCCAGTATGCTTTGGGAAGGCCATAGTAGAGAAAAAAATACATGGTGGGGAACTGCCCAGAAAAAAATTTAACATGCCTGTCTTCAGTGTGAAAGATAAGAAGTTACATTCTAAATATTTCAAGAGATATATTTGTTAAGCTCTGATGGGGTTAGGCCCCTAACTATGAGTAAGTGTGGAGTAGAAACAGTGAAATTCCCAGAGAAATAAGTGTTCAAGGAACTCCAGCTACAGTGTGTTGGATAAATCTTCTGTAGTCTTCTGTAGTCTGTGTCTGTACTGCTACTTGAAGTATGGATCATATAGTATGGATCATGAAATCTCTCATCGATTTTGAGAAGAAAAGCTTAGTTAGTGGTATTTGACATAGATGTTTACTTTTTAAGTGAAAACATCTATAGATATATAACTACTTTTAAATACAAATCTGCACAAGCTAAATGATTTTATCTGCCTGCATGGAAATTGTTAAAGCATTTACAGGCACTTTCAGTGCTATCAAATTTATCTATGACTATTTAATGTACCCTTCATGCACAGTGGAGGTTATCCACATCTGCTTTGTTTCTATGAATCATAAAATCATAATAAAATGCTCTTCACCATTAACTGTAGTAGTCATAAAAATGTACTAATCTGTCACAAGGAAAGTAAGAATGAAACATAAATTTTATAGGATTAAGATTAAGAGTTTGCTCAAATTGATCATTTGTTCTATGTGTGGAATTAGAAGAGAGAAAGGAAGAAATGTGTGGAAACTGACATATAAATTGGCCTGCTGTTCCTTTCTGTTTTGGAATACCGATCCAGTGAGTGATTTATAAGGTACCATGAATATACCAGATAACCCATCTACTTGCCAAAACAAATTAAGAACTTGATTGAAACAAGCATGGATGTATCTAAATCATCAAAAACCCCTCAATTTATCCTCCTCTATTTTAAACAACAAATGATTTAAACTACTGGTATAAAAAGTAATTGCAGATTTTATGTCTACATAAAATTGCCTGTCTCTCACTTGCCCCTCCTATTGTTTTTTTAATATTATAAATGAATTTAGTAGAGTTGACAGAGATCTCAGAAAATGTAAATTGTCTCAAGTTCTGTGTAAATAATTAGCCAGCTAGACAAGCAAGACTAAACATCTTGTGAGATGGAAAGTGTGTAATGAGCACATGCCTCTTGAGCTCTAGAGAAGGCTTGAATCTTTTTACATGTGCCTCAGTTGCAGGAGAAGATTCAGCTGGAAATTATGTCATGATGATATGTTGTCAGACATGTATGTCTTTCAGAGATGGCAGTGTGTGTATTTTAAATAGCTATCCAGATACGCAAGATCATTCTGGGACAGCTTTTAGCTCTATCTCTTCACATAGCCTATTAGTTCATTGCAATAGAAGTGAAAATAAAATGAACTCAGGCCTGACTTCAGCAGATATTTATTTCACACTTCAAGAATACATTTAATTAACATAATTATTGCTGCAAAAGAAATACATTATTTCTTGCCTTTTTTTCAGACCACTGAATACGAACATTTTTAGTTTATTACTAGGAAGGATATTTCAGGCTTTCCATGAATTGTTAGTCTTGATGAAAAATAGAAAATGAATGCCTGGTCCAATTTGAGACTGCCACTATATTTTTCCTTTTCTAAGCATTATCTCTAAGCATAATGTATTAGCAAGGTGCTGTGTGAGGATTTGGTAACAGCAGACAACAAAAAAAGAGCTACAATGTACAAAAATGAAAGAATATTAGTTTGTAAATCAGAGCAAACCATAGGTCTTTAAACAGCTAAGTCCATTGTACAAAGTTTTCTTTAACTACATGCTAACTAAAGTTGATTATTTTAACCAAATTTTTTTTTACTGGTGACATTGTCCTTGATATTTGGTAATTACAAATCTGTGGGGAAATTATTTTTATTGATAATTTGTAATAGTAAATTGTAATAGTAAATCGGAGTCAAAATAAAACTGTTAAAATTCAAAATATACAATTCCATTATTAAATTAATTAAGGAATATTACACTTTCAAAAGTGTAAAGAGCTTAATACAAGGAAACAACATTTTAGAATCAAAAGAAAGCAATAATTTTAAATAACATGACTATGAAATGCAAATTGCTTTCAAAAATGGTTGTTTTTTTTTTTAAAAACTCTCTTTCAGGGACGAAGCTGTGAGCTTAATTATAATGATTGTCTTATACAGTCCTGCTCCACTGGGTTTATTTGTGTTGATGGAATAAACAATATCACCTGTTTACCTACTATGCCCCAAAGCAAGAAAACTGTCACTGAAGTGGCCAGAGTGTTTCCTTCTGAAATTTTAGACAATGACCTTCCATCAGCCCTGGCTGTGTCCATGGAACTTTGGTCTAAACATGTTTCTCCTGATTTTCATACAGGAGAGGTATCCCAAGGTAAGTAAAAAGAGCTTCTGAGCAATGCGTATATAAAACTTTTTCCTTGTTAATGCTTTTAAAATAGTAAGAACATTGGAAATGTATTAATTTTCTTCTTAGAAATGATTTTTTCTACTTCCTATACTGCCTTCTATTTTTTTTCATTGGTTCCATCATCAGTTCTTAATTGCATTTATACATAATTGTAAAATTACTCTTTTCTCTCAAAAGAATTTTCCCCAGTATCTTATGTATCCAGTAAGGAAAATTGCACTTTCTCTTAGCTTGGTTTTTAGTTTGCTTTGCTATAGTGTACTATTTCATATGTCTCATATTGTGTTCAGTACTATTTGATCCTAATGCAAATCTTCTCTTCTTCCTTGGCTAGTCAGCAGCAGAAAGATAATTTACCAGGCTCCATGGGGACTTTAGTTCTTCTCTTCTAGTTCACATGTTTTCTGAGTGCTTGACTGAGTGTGCTTTTTCTGTGCATCTAGATGTTTTTTTCACTAAAAATATCTGGGACAAACCTCTCATCTTCTCTGTCATTATAATTGCTTGTAGTGATATTTCTGGGAAGCCAAAAAATTGTGTATCCTGTTACTTTGGAAACATTTGCAGAAAAATCAACAGTAATAGAAGTACAACATTTTATTATGAAGATTGTGCCTTCAATGTGGCCTGTCCATTTTACTGAAGATAGCATTATAAAGGTAGCACGTGTATAAGACATCCTTTCAGTTTCCGAATTTTTTGTTTATACACTCTATAAAAGTGATTTCTTGTATAAAAAATTAAACCAAAAGTCCCCTTTTATTTTTGTATGCGTTTTTTTTCTGGTTTTTGGTTTTGTTTTTTTTTAAATTTGGTAAATGAGCTTTAGTGAATGTGTGATTTTGGTACAGAATATACCTAAACTTTTGTTGTATTCTTAATAGGTAATATTCCTTCTTATGTAAGTAACGACACTGAGTGAAATGCAGTTAGCAAATACAGTTAAATCTGTATATCTTCCAAAATATTCTGAGGTTGTCAATGGATAACATTTGTAATTCATTAATTTCATATTGTTTCATAGTTGCAGTTTTATTTAGAAATTTTAATACTTCTGTCCTGAGCAGTGCTATTTGTTCTGATGCTGGCCCTCATAAAGAAAATGAATAATGAGAATTTTGCATTTACTCAACTCTAGATGTCACTAAAATTGCTTCTACACTTTTATTAAGAATGTGATTTGCAGTGTTGGGTTTATCATCTATATAACGCTTTGGTATTGCTACCCACGTAATTTGCTGAAGATTTAGCCCATGGCCAAAGTTATTAAATTTTTTTCTTTTCTCTTACATAAGAGGGTTTTTTTGCTTTGTTTGGTTTTGATTGTCAGTTTTTTCTTCATTTAAATGTCTGAAAAAGGCAGATATTTTCAACTGTGGGATACTTCTGACCGCTCCTTTGGCTAAACTAAACTATGGATTAGGAGGACTAGTTGCCACTGGAGACTCTTCAGCACTATTCAGGATAGCAACTTCAATAGGTGTTCTCTTTTCATGCTTTCTTAGTTCCACTGTTCAGGTCTCAGTGAAAAAAAGTCTGATATCACACCTGTACCATATGTGGCTACCAATACTTCCACAGTTCTAAGGTCAGTACCTCTTCCCCAGCATAATTATGATACAATCATGTTTCTCATTCGTTCTTTAATGACATTTTCTGTTTTCACTACACAAGTCTCATCATTGGAGCAGCACCAGACTGTTGCTTTATCTGCCACAAACACGAGTTCAGTAATTACTAACATACCAAGGGCTGAAACAGAATTAAGTAGGCAGTCACTAATCTTGTGAATCAGTTTAAACTGATTCTACAAGTGCACCTTCCATTCTCTCTAGGTGGCCTTGAAAGCATCCTGTAAAATTGGCAGGTGTTCTGATTAGCATCAGAAGAGCAGTAGAGATTGTACGAAGTCCTTTAATAATTTCTCATTCCCCCAGTAAGATATATATCTAAAACCAGGTATCTTCCCTTTGCTGGTTGGTCATGAAACTCAAATGTAAACATCTCTTCCTAGTGGACATCTGGCTATTACTACTGCATCATCCAAAGACTCACAAGCATCAAATCACAGCTTCTTCGAGTGAGTTAAGCTAAATACATGCAACATGTTCTATGATGATTAAAACTGATGAATTCTCAGACCGAGATCTGCATATCAAACAGTCCCCATTTTATGAGATGTTTTGGATGTACTCAGCTGGTACAAAATAATGGGAGCTACTGGTGGTATTTCTGGGTATTTATTTTCCTTATCCATCAAAATAACATCAGCAAAATTCACAGAACTGTCATCCATGTGTGCCATTACAGGAAATGCACACACATATCTAATTGATTGAACTGCTTGTTCTTTCTTTTCCTTCACAAGAATCACATACTCATCTTCCATTTTTTGATTGATATGTCTAACTATTTTGCCTTCAAAGATTGTCTCTTTATCATTTTCATCACTACGTCCTTTAAAGAGACAAATATAGACTTATCAAAATGAGTAGCTACTATTAAACAGCTGACAACAGGAAATTCAACAGTTACTGGAGGCAGAACTGCATGATCCAGTTATAGAGACCTGTTATTCATGAAGCTGGGGTACTTTCTAAAATGTTCAACTGAGTCGTGTATCTCAAGAACTACTTTTAACCCACAAAGTAAATAGTAGTTCTGAGCTCAAAACACATCTACTAATAAATGTAGGTGAGACTCTTAAAATGTTTTTGGAAATAATCTGATCAAGTATTCTTGATATATATCTTCCTACAAAAACTTCAGGTATAGACTTACTGATGGGTACCCTGAAAAGTTGTCATTTTTCCAATCTCCTAGTGATGAGATATCCTACTTGGTTTTATTGACAAAAGTTCCATCTGTACAAACAGAAATTTGTAAAATTATAGTGACAGAGAATTTATCTTTACATATATGTTATCTTATTTCAAGTTCTACCTTACAAGTGCATTAGCAATATTGTACTGAAACATATGACTGTTGTGCATGATAAAGAACTTCTCGTGAGTCTAAACACTGTCTTACCTAAACTTCACAGTACATCTGCATCAGATTCAGTTTCTGGCCTTTTTCAGCTGATGTTATGTGTTGAGTTTCTTGTTTCTATTCAGACAACTTTTTGAGGTTGTGGAGTGTCTGTCAAAGCTGCCAGGAGCTTGAAAGAGATTTATTGTAATCAGGTAGCAACCTGTTCAATGGATATGGCACCTGCTGCTGTATCTGACACAGGTGGCTATTCTTCATGTTCTGCCACATAGGCTACTAGATCTATATAGAAGCAGGTTGGAGGCTGCTATAATGCTGACAAGGCAATCAGTAACTGAACAGTTTCACTTCACTGCGGTAATCTTTTCAGGATTTCAGGTGTAGCTTTCATCACATTTATATATAAATTCAGGAGGTATTTCTATGGTTACAGTATATAAGTACATTTATTAGCATTTTTGAATGCAAAGTAGGAATAGAGAAAAATGTATTTTCAGCTACTGAGATAATATTTTTTTCTATATAGTATAATTAACTTGCCCCTTCTCATTCCAAAATGAGACAGATAATAGCTGGATTTTTTAAAAAACTTTTGTAAAAACATTACAACATTTTGGAAATAAGTCTGGGAAATAAAAAGAACACAGAAAACCTTACAAATTCTAGAATTAAATATTAAGGACTATTGACTGGTTTGGACTACATTTTTAAGCTGTATTTTTATAAAGCAAAATGAATACCCATAAAGCAAAGGAGCAGTTTTTGACTTTTAATTACTTTTCATTTTTTGCTTGGAGGTTTGTGTTGGAAAAAAATCACTTTATATCATTGATTTAAATCTTATAGGAAAAAAAACAAAGTAGTCTAGACCATGAGAGATATATATAAAGGTGCCAAAAGACAAGTAAAACATTTTTCTGGATTATAGAACAATGTGGGTTTTTTTCTGTGAATGCTTGCCTACATAGGTTTCATTCTTGGTATGCATGCACAGGTACACAGATCAAATTCTTAGTGCCAGAAGAATACTGTACCTGTACTCATGAGGTCAAGTTGTCTGAGCATACCACTGTGGATTCCCAACTGATCACGATATGACCTAAAAAGTCATATTTTCCGTGGCTGGATTTTTTTTTTATTTTTTATTGTAGTGAAAAGAATAGATGAGGAAGAACAATGAATCCCCAAAAGTAATACTTGCCCTTGTTTTGATGCATAAGCACATATATGCCTTATTTAAAGGAGGAAATAGGCCTATTAAAAAGCCAAGTGAGAAATGCTCTTGGATGAATAAGATCCTTAATACATTGGTGTGCCTGCAGTAGAAGAAATGTGTCAAGCTGTTAAATCTGATGTATGCTTCTATACTTACTAGACCTGGTGTATTACTTAAACTTGGGAAAAAAATACTGATGATCCACCATAGATAACTTGCGCTCTCTGAAAGTTGGATATAACATACTTTTCACATAGTTTAAGATTCTTATTCTCATCTGACAATGAGTACATACATTACAGCGAGTTCTAAGAGAGTTCAAAATAGCAGGGACCCCTTTTCTAGAAAGACCTCTAATCTAGAAAGGACCTATGAAAGATGGGACATATTTGGCAGAAAAATATATGCTTTGGTCCAGCCTCCAGGTATATATTTCCACTACCATACCATTGCTTGTGGTAAATAACATTTTGTAAATACATTTGTTCTGAGAAAAAGATATGTTTAGAGTTATAGAAATACTTTCATGTGACCAGTTTTTAATCATATGGAAATGTCTGTTAGCACTCTGCAAAATTCTGTATGCCTGTTTAACAACCCAATCCGTAATATGACCATGGTCATGTAGATGTGAATATTCTCTCCATCACAATTATAATAGTGAGTTTTGAGTTTCGAAAGCTCTTCAACAAGAAGATAGTAAAAAAACCCCAAATCTTTAGAGGTAGTTTCCACAGTTATCCAAAGATTGTGAAGACGTAATGATTTGTTCACTTGGTACTTCTGAACTAGATTGTAATGCTACAATGTATTCTATTACCAGCTTGAAAAAATAAGCCCATTTTTAAAAATGAAGGGCTATTTGGGTAAATTTGGTCTGCACATTTACAGACCACTTCTGTAGTAGTGGCTTCCATACAGGATATCCAGAAGCAGGAAAGTCTAATGAAAATGCTGAACAAGACAGGGAACCTAAAGACAATGGACTCAGAAAAGGCCAAGGTGCTTGGTGCCCTTTTTGTCTTATTATTCACAGGTAAGACTGGCTTTTGGGAATCTCTGACACCAATAAAAAATTCTAGAGCAAGGAAGGCTTGTCCTTGATGAGGATGAGGTGAGGGAACATTTAATAAAATTGGGGATACATGTGCCTTTTGGACCTGAAACAGTGGCACTCCCACAAATGCTGAGGATGCTGGCTGTAGTCATTGTGATGGTTTCCTGATAGTCTTTGAAAGCTCATGGTGATCAGGAGAGGTTTCTGCTGACTAAAAGGAAGCATATGCTGCTCCTGTATCCAGACTCACTTCAATTCCTGAAAAAGAAGGAAGAGCGAGGAGGTGATTTGGAATAGATCACATGGGGCTATGAAGGGGAAATAGTGCTATCCTAGTTTTGTTTGGGATACAGTTAATTTTTGGTTTGGAAGCTGGTACAGTGCTGTGTTTTGAATTTCGTATAGAATAATGTAGATAACACATTGATGTTTTAGTTGTTGCTAAGTAGTTCTTACCATAAGTCAAAGACATTTTCAGTTTCCCATACTTTTCCAGGAAGGAATTGACATGAACTGAAATGCAGGAAGTTCTTTTTCTTTTCTTTCTTTTTTTTTTTTTTTTTAATTATTTTTACACTATTAGGGCACTCAAACATTGGAACAGTTGCCCAGAGAGATTGCAGAGTTTCCATCCTTGGAGACGTTCAGAAATGAACTGAAAAATGCCCTGAGCACGCTGTTGTAGCTGACCCTGCTGTGGAGCACATGTGGTTAATCAGATGAACTCCAGAAGTCCATTCCAACCTCAGTTATTCTGTGATTCTGTGATACCCTGTAATTGTCAGGAGACAAATGCTTTTCAGACATTGTTTATAAAGACTTCTGTGCAAGTATCTAGTTAGTCACCAAGAGTGGGATTAATCTTACTTGTAGGTATCCATTAGTTAGTCTGTGTAAGTTATACCACTCTGTAGTAAGTGAAGAGAAATGTATCATCTGCTTTAGACATCTATTCTAGGATGGGATGTAAGTTTTTTCTCCTTTCCTCAATGTATACTATTCTTCCTCTTTGTACTTTTGGTTTTGGCAAAGGAATTGAATATTGAGTCAACTTTTCTGTTCATGTAATGTATGTGGATAATGGAACTCACAAAGGCATTTGAAAGACCAAACCAATAGAACCAGATATCAATGTTAACAGTACATCTCAGAGAAATTGAAGCTAGTATACAGCAGCTAACTGAATTTACTTCTATTACTTACGGCGAAAAAAATTCATTAAACAAATACTTCACTGAAGTGGATTTTCATCCCTCTGTTGAGTCACATACTTCCACTGCCTAAAATGTCTTCAATATTTCGTTATTTCCTTTAAGACTGACTAACATATGAAGAAGGTTCTGAAAATATTATTAATAATACTCAAACCGGCACATGCTACAGAACTCTTAATATCATTTTGTTTAAAATTTTGCTCTACAAAATTCCAAATTTTGTTAAGATGCTGTTAGTTAAACACTCTTAGCAGAAAGCAAGATTCAGAGTTTTGATTTTGACACTGTTTGCCTTCATAATGTAATGTTTTTTCAACTTTCTCCTTTATCAAGTTCTATTTAATTATAGGAAAGCGTATACCAGGGTTTCTGAAGAATGTTGAGATTACATGACACTTTTTGCCTTCTAATTCTGCTTTATCATATTGAACTGTGTATGTTGTATTCAATAGATTTTTCATCACTCTCATGATACCTTTAAACTTTGTCTTTTATCAGTTCTGCCAGACATATTATTATTCATCCCATTTTAGTTTCCCTGTTCTCAGTAGCTGTAATCACATGCTGTTTTTAAACACATCTTGTTATATCTGCTACATCAAGGAGGGAAACACTTTTAGCATAGTGAAGTTACTGGCTATGTAGGTTAACATGGAATTTCATGCAAATTGAATGCTTTGAACCCTGCTCTATTATTTGCAATATATTTGTAACTTCTAGAAGCTTGAAACTGGTAACTTTCCAGACCTCTTTCACAAGCAGTCATTCTCTCTAGAACTCTGGTAAAGAAGATGTAGAAGTGTTAATGCCATCCTGGCCTGCTTCTGCTTTTACTTAAGTGGAACCTGCTCCCCTGCAAGCAAAAGCATTTTGATAGTCTGTAACTTTTAAATGCTTTTCTTACTCTGACTGCTTTGTACTCAGTCTTCTAAGCAAACCAGATATATAGGCAAATGTATGGGAATTCTAGTAAATATGTCATAACAAGAAAAAGGTTAAAAAAAAATTAAAATTAACCTTTCTTTTAAAAACTATACATAATTTTATATTTTCTAAGTTTCTATACCAAAATGAATGTATTCATGGGAAATGGTTAGTGATCTGCTACCCCATACAAGTCTGTGGGACCAGAGAGGATCCACCACAGGTACTGAAGTACGTGTTCACCAAGCAACTTTCTATCATTTGGAATCATAGTTGTAGAATCATAGAATGGTTTGGGTTGGAGGAAACCTTAAAGATCATCTAGTTCCAGCCCTACTGCTTTGGGAAGAGATGCCACTCACTAAATCAAGTTGCTCAGGGCTGCATCCAACTTGCCCTTGAACACTTCCAGGGATAGGAAATCCATAGCTTTTCTGGACAACCTGTTGCAGAGCATCACTCTCTGAGTAAAGAATTTCTTTCTAATATCTAGTCTAAACCTGCCTTCTTTCAATTCAAAACTGTTGCCTCTTGTCCTGTTACTGTCTGCCAGTAAAAAAAAAGTCCCTCTCCCTCAATTTTATGAGCCCCCTTCAGATACTGGAAGGCCACAATGAGGTCTCTCTGGAGCCTTTTCTTCTCCAGGCTGAACAATTCAAGTTGTCTCAGCCTGTCTTTGCAGGAGAGGTATTTCAGCCCTCTGATCATTTTTGTGGCCTCCTCTGGATCTACTCCAGCAGTTCTACATATTTCTTGTGTTAAGGACCCTGGACCTGGATGCAGCACTCAAAGCGGGGTCGCACAGGGGCAGAGTAGAGGGGGAAAATCACCTCACTCGACCTGCTGGCCACTCTTCTTTTGGTGCAGCCTAGAACACAGTTGGCCTTCTGGGCTGTGAGTGTACACTGCTGGCTCATGTCCAGCTTTTTATCCATGAGAACCTCCAAGTCATTCTCTGCCCATCTGCTCTCCGTCAGTTCTTCTCCCAGTCTGTGCTCATGTCTGGGATTGCCTCAACCCAGGTGCAGCACCCTGCCCTTGGGCTTGTTGAACTTCACCAGGTTCCCATGGACCGACTTCTAAAGTTTGTCCAGGTCCCTGTGTGTCATCTGCAAACTTGCTGGGAGTGCACTCAATCTCACTGTCAATATCATTGATGAGGATTCTGGAGAGCACTCTGGTGGTGGGGAACACCACTTGTGACTGCTTTCCACAGGGACATTGAGCCATTGATCAAAACTCTCTGGCTGCGTCCATTCAGACAATTCCTTATCCACTGAGAAGTCCATCCACTGGAGATAAGGATGTCATGTGGGACTGTATCAAGTGCCTTACAAAATTCTAGATAGATGATACTTGTCATTCTTCCCTTGTTGACCATTGCAATCGCTCCATCATAGAAGGCCACCACATTATCAGGCACTATTTGCTCTAGTAGAGATGTGCTGGCTGCCTTGGATCACCGCCTTGTATGTGCCTTAGCACATCTAGAAGGATCTGCCTCACGATCTTCCCAGGCACAGAGGTGAGGCTCACCAATCTGCAGTTCCACAGGTCTTCCTTTCTCCTTTTTTTGAAAGTGGGAGCATTGTTTCCCTTTTTTCCAGTCACCAGGGACTTCACCTGACTGCCATGACTTTTCATATACATTAATGAGTGGCTTGGTAACAATATCAGCCAGTTTCCTAAGGACCCTTTCTGAGAAACTGAAATGGTTAATGGCTTAAACATTGTTAAGATCACTGAAGCCTGCTCCCTACCTGAATATGCCTCCTGGATTTCAGGGAATTGGACTGTGAGTTAAGCCTCCTGACAGGAACTTGAGATGAGATAAAGGCAGTATGAGATCTTCTAATCATCTCAGGTTTAAGGTGAAGTAAATGAGACTAGGAGGAGGTCATAGCCCACAGACTCATTCCCACACTCACAACCCTGTGAGAGGCTGGTCAGTTAATGCTGATGGCTCAAACAATCAGCAAGGTGCTTTGCAAACAACGTGCAGAGTGGCCTTCGGATGCTGAGGAGGTGCACAACCCACACCTCAGGCTACAAGCTGGGTGTTAAACAAGACAAAGGCAAATCCTTGGAGGTAAAATAGTGTTTCTTCTCCATATCAGTTGCAACCAGTTCACCCTTCTTGCTTATCAGGGAGGGTAGACTCTCCTTGATCTTTCATTTCTATGTATTATGTATGTACATTTACTTATAGAATCTCTTCTTTTTATTCTTCGTGTCCCTTGCCAAGTCCTGTTCCAGCTTTGCCTTGGCTTTCATGACCCCATCCCTACACATTTGAACTGTATCCCTGTACTCTCCCCAGGTCACCTGTCCCTCAAGTTGCACCAGGGGAGGTTTAGATTACATATTGGGAAAAACTTCTTCATGGAAAGGGTTGTAAAGCATTAGAATGGACTGCCAGGGAGTTGGTTGAGTCACCATCCCTGGAGGTATGTAAAAGAAGTGTAGATGTGGTGCTTGGGGACATAGTTTAATAGTGGACTTAGCAGTGTTAGGTTAACAGTTGGATTTGATGGTCTTAAAAGTCTTTTCTACCCCCCAAAATTTCTATGTTTCTATGAATATAGTGATATGTAAAAACCTACATTTGTAAATTATATATATTGTATATACACATACCCTGTTGTCTATAAGGCTTGTAAAATACACTCACAAACACACAGAGAAATGTCCATACACGTACACATTCCGTACTTCTGATATAGACAAATATGTTCCTCAGTTCCAATACGAACAGGTCTTAGTTCAATCATACTGAAAAATAGTTTGTCCATTCTGAAAATACTGCCTTTTAACTTCCCTTCATCAAATATTTAGTTCTAAGGTCAACAATCCTTAGTAACCATCTCACCAAAATTCTATATCTGTGTAGAAAATGATGTTTCTTTTCTGTTTAAAAATTGCACAGATATACAAAAAGTCTATCAACATTTGTTAATGTCATACTTTCAAATCTGTAATCTGGTTTGTCATAACAATACAGAATGATTTGAAAATTTCAGAGGATCACTTTCAATCTGTTTTTTTATATAAATCTCTTTTGATATAAGTGAAATGTTGATAGTGGAGGCAAAATGGTATCTCAGGTGATATTTCTAATTACAGTGAAATATGGAAGACACATTTCAGAACAAAAAGAGGGAAGGAGTTTTACTCATTTGAAAGAAGTATCACAATGTAATATGTGACAAGTCCCCAGTCTTATAGCATCTATGACCTATTTATAAGAAAATGGGGTTGACAAAGTGTGAAATAGTGGTTTATATATCATATTATATAGAAAGTTTAAACATGTAAATGAATGACAGTTCACAGACTGTAATGATTAAGTCCACTCTGATGTATATAACATATAATGAGCCTCTTAGTATTGTAACATACACAATATTGAAAATATTTACACTGTGTCTGAAGAGCACAGAAGAGGTGTTGATCAGGTGATGGACGTTAGAACCTTCAGAGAAAGTGAGGTTAAAGCAAGCATACTCCTTTAATAATTTAATGTTCCTGACATTCCTTCACATTTCCATTTATTTTATTATGCACTATTAGTCAAATGAAATTGAGAGCAATTAAGCCAGTCTGTTAAAATTAGGTCACCTCATTTTAATTTCAGAAATATTTTACCTTGATTTTTCACTTTTTTTTTTGCCTATGTTATCAGCAGACATAAAAAACATAAAAATATAAAGCCTCAAAAAATATAACAATCATGATGACTTCAGGCAATATTTTTACTAACCATTTTAAAAACTGCTATGAGAAACTAATTCACTGTATTTTGTAATATCTGGCTGTAGAATATACTGACTAGTTTCTTTCCACAGAAATTGACAAGGAGACTTTTCAAAGAGATTGCATACAAGGATATATCCATAATGAAAGCCTTTTTTCTGATGACTGTGATTTGCAGTACTAAAAAATGCTTTGTATAAATGGCAAAATAAATTATTTAGTCACAAAAATGTATATACTTATTTTATATATATATATGTATACACCTCTGAGAGATATATGTATATACTTATGATATATATATGAAAATTATATCCCAGCACAGGAAAGACATCAACCTATTAGAGCAAGTCCAGAGGTGGACCATGTAGATGATTAGAGGAATGAAGCATCCCTCCTCTGAGGAAGGGCTGAGAGAATTCGGACTTTTCAGCCTGGAAAAGAGAAGGTTTCAGGGTGACCTAATTGCAGCTTTCCTGTACCTGAAGTGAGCCTAAAAGAAAGAAGAGAGAATATTGACAAGACCATGTAGTGACAGGACAAGGGGGAATAAATTCAAACTGAAAGAGCATTGATTTAGATTAGATGTTAAGAAAAAATTCTTTACTGTGGGGGAAATGAGACACTGGAACAGGTTGCCCAGAGAAGTTGCAAATGCCCCATCCCTGGAAGTGTTCAAGGCTGGGTTGGATGGAACTCTGAGCAACCTGGTTTAGTGAAAGGTGCACCTGCCCATGGCAGGGAATTGAAACTAGATCATCTTTAAGGTTTCTTTGAACTCAAACCATTCTATGATTCCAAGATATTTGCCAAACATATAATGAGATTAAGCTTTTAAAAATAATGTTACTATTTTAGGTAGGATGTTGTTCTAAGAAAAAAGGTGTTATAGATACTCACCTGTGATAAGTTAAAATTCGCTTTTGAGTTAAAAACTATATTATGCCTTCTAACCATCAAAAGTGTTCCAGTAATATTTAAACATTTTCTAGACTTGGCAATGTCCATCTGTACAGAAGTTCATTTTACTTGATATTCCCAGTTATTCTAAAACAGAAAGAATTTTGATATTGGAAATAAAATTCTTGGCACACCTGCCAGTGAAAGCAGATTTTGAGTTTCCGGAGTGGAGAAGTCATTTGAGAACTATATCTATGACAGTCAATAGCTCCTGTCACTTAGAGTTTCAAAGCCAGTGGGATCCATGAGTGGCATCTTCTCCTGGGACTGATAAATTCTTGATAACATCTTCTGTCTTTGAAAAGATAGCACTCTAGGAAATTTTCTACAGGCATAGTTAACATATGATTGGGAAAAACAAACAAACAAACAAACTAACAACCTCCCCACCCCCCAAGAAAATAAGTTGAACAGTACAAGTATTTCTGAGATAGGGAAGTTATTATTTTACCAGTAACTCAAAATATTTTTCTGGTTTTGTTAAAAATGCATTTTATGTTAAGATTGTGTATATATTGTTTTAATTTAAAGACATTTGAACCAACTGAACTATATAGCATTTGAGCTAACATTCATCTGCATAGCCAAGAGTACAGTTTTGAAATTCTTAAAATGTCATTTGTGTGATTGGTTCTGAGGAGCCTAAAAAGAGTAGAATTAACTTTATTTGAAGAATAGCAAATGAAAGATATGAGGTATTCCATGCAGCTCACACTTTGCATTTACATTTTGGAGCAGTTAGTGCAATTACTGAATTAATTATGCTTTACTCTTAAACTCTTATTTTTTATATATTCAAAATAAATCATAATGGTCAACTTCTATGGTAATGAAGAATTTTAGAGTCATGAGAACCTCCTACTAAGATTTTCTTTTGTTATTTATTTAAAAAACCTATTATTTCTTATAATATGAAAAGCATCTCAAATGCACAGATTGCTCTTCAAAGATACTGTTACATGCCCTGGAGTTAAGTTATCCTTAGGGATGATTTAGCAGCACTCAGAAAGTGTAAACACTGTCACTTCAGCTGTTCCTTTAGCCTAGTCAAGGAAGTAAATATGTTCCCATATGATTCCCTCAAGTGAGTAACTCCTCACCAGCAGTGATAAGGTAACTGGACCAAAGAGAAGAGTACAATACGAGGGTTGCACCATTGGATTCTAGCGCTAAGTCTCTAATCCTATAGCTGGAAAAAATTGTTCAAATTCTGAGCAAACTTGACTTATACTGAATTTTAAGTAATGTGAATTCTCAGACTACATCCTGCTAAGACAAATTAATAAATATTTAAGGAAAAATAATTTTTTTCCTTTGATTGGGATCACTGCTTGCACAGACATCATAGTAAAATAGAGGAAGTGTAGGCTAACCATTCTATAAGTCTTAGTTTTGTTCTCAAAACAGTCATGTTTGTATAGGTATAAAGAGGCTAACATGGTTTTGAAAGTAAAAGAAGGAAAAAAAATCTCCTCAAATGCTGTGATATGGGTTTGCATTGAAGGCATCTGTAGGATTGGGAGACCGAAAAGGTAAAAACGTTTGACATGGATGGGTGGAGAACACTGCAGGGTCAGGACAGGATAAACAAAAGTGTGTGTACAGTGAGATAACAGGGGAAAGGAATCAAGCAGAAAACTTGATCGAGAATGTGAGATATTGAGGATAACGTGTTTAGAAGCAAGACCTGAAATGGTACAACAGGTTATTGGCCCTGGAGAAGACTGCAGTGCCTGTACTCTTCCTGGATACCCTTCAATTTCTGTCAATGTATCAATCTTAAAATTTTCCATATTTACTCTAGTGGAAGTAAGAGCTAAATACCTTCTCATGAGCAAAGCAGTAGTCCTCCTACTATGTGTCATGTTGCCTCACTATTTTACCCTCTCATTACCTCAAATTTTAACAGACTTGTAGAGTTGTGATCAATGGTGGATTATGCATCTCAGACCTTTGACATGGGATTTGTCTTGTTTCAGGTAGCTGGTAAATCTTTGTGTGCAGTTATGGGAAACATAAAATGACTTCATAAGCCAATCCTATTTTTTCCTTTAATGTCACATGGGTCACTTTTGTCATAAAGACTAAACTGATTACTCAATACTCTTGAGATAATTGTTCCTGATTAACAGTAAGTTGCCCTGTGACATGGCTTGGCCTCCTAGCAATTTTTCATGCATGGCTATTCTTTTTTCTTCTTCTTGAAAAGAAAGGTGCGACACATTTTTCACTGTTAGTAAGTATACAGTGTGGAGCTGGAGCAATTTCTCTCTTGTCTTTACTGTCTAAAACCTGCTTCAGAAATTAGAGGTACCTTAAATACCTTTATACACCTCCTTCCTAGCGCTGCCTGTGTGTGTACAGTACAGTATTAAACAGTTGTACAAAGCAGTTGATGATAAATGTCTGTTTGCAAAAGAAAAAGGCTATGCTTTTTCTGCACGTCTAAATAGGTCAAGAATATATCAGATGAAAAATGTTTTATCTTTCTTATTGGATGTAAAAAGCTGCTCCCTATCTAAAGGTTGTAACTTACAACTTTTGGGTCACTGTCGTCTGTGTTGTGGGGAAAAAAAAGTGGCTTAGTCTCTCTTGGTATAATTTATTGCAAGGGTTCTTTTTTACTTCCAGGCTGGGCAGGTGCAAGCATGTTAATCCCTACATCATGACTTGCACTGTAGCAAACCTTCATATATACAAATACCAAAAAAACTCTGCCTTTTAAAGTATCACAAACATTTAACTATATGGCAATTCAGTCATTGTGTATATCACAAGTCATTGTGTGTATTGCAAGCTGGTTTTGTACTAGTAAATCTAAAAAATTAATTTGAGAATAACTGATTAGAACTATTCAGTGTTCAGAATCTACTTAGTATCTGAATAAAGAGTCAGGAAAGTTTGGAGGCAATAAAACGTACTGAAGATGGTCACTTTAGAAATGTGATTTAAAATCTTATCCCTTCTTTCATGATATAAACAGGAATGAAAATATTTTTCCTTACACAAAACATCAGCTCTGTTCCGATGTAGTGCTTCTATCATAGATAGCATTGTGTCATTAGATGCTTGAGCATGTAGTTTTTGAACCAAGTATTTTCAGTTTCTCCTGATTTCCTTGTTTTCAGTCTGGATATTCAAATATTGATGCTTTTAACCTAAATTTGGAGAATTCACCAAGTACTGGCAAATATTCTAGTATATAACAATTCACCTTAATTGTTGGTGACTACTGGGTGCTCCTAAGAGAATACCAATATTGATGTCACAGTTTTATTCAATCTTTTTAATGATATTTTAGAATTGTTAAACAAAAGGGAGTTAAATGTGCACAGTGCAACAGCACATTTAACAGTTTTTTTAATGTAGACTAAGAATACTCATTTAAAGTAGGAAATAACTGAGATAAAATAATATCATAAAGTAAAGCTTAAAAAAATTATCTAAATTATCTTCTGTGGGTCTGGTTTTAAAGATCACATCTTAAAAATTGCAGTATATGCAGTTGCATAATGAATTTTCCTACTTTTTTTCTTCCTTTTGTGTACAGAAACTGTCACTTGCATCCTTGTTTTTCTCTAATCTCCTTAGAGATAGTGTCTTCAGTAACATTATTTTCTCTATGTCTATGGCCACCTAGTGCCACATAAGAACGTGGATCTGGAAAAAAGTTTAAAGATCATTGTACTTCGAGTTATAATTATGAAGTATGAGATAACTTTGCCTTCAATATTGTGCTTATATCACATCTATTTCTGTAAAGGATGGAATTTTACTTAATGAACACTTTTTCATAGAGTCATACAATCACAGAATATGCCGAGTTGGAAGGGACTCATCAGGACCATCGAGTCCAAGTCTTAGCTCTGTGCAGGACACCCCAAGAGTCGCACCAAGAGTCATACCATGTACCTGAGAGCATTGTCCAAATGCTTCTTGAACTCTATCAGGCTTGGTGCTGTGGCCACTTCTCTGGGAAGCCTGTTCCAGTGCCCAACCACTCTTTGAGTGAAAAACCTCCTCCTGATATCCAACCTAATTCTCCCCTGACAGAACTTCATGCTGTCTCCTCGGGTCCTGTTAGTGGTCACAAGACTGAAGAAATCTCTACATCTTGGAAACAGATGTTTCAGCTATTCTAGAGCTTGTGGCTTCTGCAAACCCTTGTCATATAAGCAGAATATACTTCAGACCTTTGTAGAAATATCATGGCTTCCAAATCTGAAAGACAGTCAGCCTCTGAAACTACAGAACTCTTCCATATATTTGGCATTCCAACATGTGTTGCATCTGATTAGCCCACCTATCTCTGCATGAATCCTCATAATTTTTAGAAGAGGGAGAATAGTATTTTTTTAGCCACTCTTGACTGCAGGTTTTAGTTGTGTTTATAAGACATCTGGTAAATAGGCTTCACATGATTACTAGATCTATGTGAATGTGGTTACAACAGAGGTTATTTTAGGGCATAAAAGATTTATTTTTATTAAATTCATGTTAGTGTTTTGGAATTTAAAATCTTGAGTTTTGAAACTAAAGAAGAAAATTAAGAATTTCATTATTAGGATTAGAAAATATTAATTTACTACATTTTTTAAGTGATTTATATTAAACATCCGGTATATTAAAACGGGAAAGAAGTGAAGGGATTTAATTTTTTCCCCGTGTATTGCTTTGAAGCAGATAGATCTATTTTTGTACTTATTTCTTAAGTTAATGCTTCTATTTAAAATATGTGAGTAATTTTTTTTTTCTAGTAATAATTTACCTTTTCTATTCCTCCTTTTTTCTTAACATCAAATGTAAAAAGGAAATAGAGCACCTATCAGCGATGCTCTGCTGCTGAGTTATGTTCCTGACCACTTCTAAAATCGTGAACCATTAAATCTTACAGTTTTTATTTAAGACTACTGGACAGCCATCACGTTGAAAGATAGTTTCCTGTTGAAGACGAAAAAATAGAGCCAAGTTCTGTAATACTGACTCATCCAAAATCCCTTAGTTATGTGAGCTTTTCACTGTAACTTAACTGAATTTTTTTCCACCTTGAATAGACTGTCTCAAGATCAAGTAAAGTACTATTAAACCCTATTATTTATTTTATCTTCACTTAAAGATAGTAGCTTCAGAAATCGCATAAAACAATATGTCATGGCAAGCACTTGGCAAAATTTCAGAATTTACACTTCTATGTGGTCAATAATACAGGTGATGAACCTTAGTAGCTCACATAAATAAGAATGTAAGAATGGTTTTGTTATAAATTCACCCTTCAAATTTTTGTCTGTTTTAAGACAGCTTATTCACATTAGCAGCATGCTCTACATATTAGAATTACCAGCTCCTAATTCAAGAACAAAATCATCTGAATATTTTTACCACCGTATTCAGTGAGAGTTGTATCTATATTGACTATGGAGCACTTCAGAATAAAGTCACTGGGTATTACTTTAGCTGCTCCTACAGGCACATTGTATCTTAGATAATCAGTTAGATCATTTGTTTCAGTTATTCTCCCACGAATTAGTATTGCTGGTCAGGAATTGGCACTACTGGCATAGAAACAGTATGCACTGAATTTTGGTTTAGAATGAAACATACTGTCCTCTAAGTCTGCTTTATCATCTTTGAGACCACAGGAAAGAAATGGCAATGGACTCTCTTCCAGTTTAACTTCATGCCCTTTCTGTCTCCTATTCTCTTCAAAAGTATACTAACACACCTGACACAGTACAACAGTGAAGCACTTGAAAAAATAAGTTGTTTAGACATCTTGGGACTGATAGAAATTACTGAGTTTTCATAAAGTGAAATGCTTTACTTTCCGTCTTTTGAGATGCTTTGTGGTATCCTAACACATTTATGGATCTTGAAGTCTTGGAAAACACTATGAATTCCAGCTTCCCAACTTCTGAAAGGAGTTCTTTTTGTCCTTGCAGTTTTTTATAATTACAGGTACAGTATTTTCTATATTTCTCCTGGATTTTGGAGATCTTTCTTTTTTCAGTTCTTAAATAAGTGTCACTTATTTGTGTTGCATATATATAACTGTGTACAATGAATGCTGGAAACATACAGCAGATAAGTGTAGATGGGGACGTGCTTTTAGGGCAGCAACAGTTCTTTCCCTTTGCATGTTCTCAGAAATGAAGATAGCTAGAACCTCCCTTCTTTATCAAAGCGGTAGTAAGGATACCTTTAATGTAAAGTACCTTTACATTAAGATGTACTTCCTAATAAAAGTAAAATATTTGCAGCCATCTGAAAAAAAAGTTATTGTAATGTACATTTCTCAGTAACTGCTAGCTTGTAACTATTCAATCAGCACTAATAAGAGAGTCAGTAAAAGCACAGAAATGAGAGAAAAATGCATACATATTATGATCTGCTGTTTTTAATTTATAAATAGTTTTGTAGTCAAGTCTCTTACATTTTAGAATGATGTTTCTTTGTAACAAGTTGACTTCACTAAAATATTTACTTAGAGTTTAACATAAATGGTATAACTGTGTGCAGAATTGTGACTTCCATTTAATAGATAAATAAAACATTTCTTGAAGGTACAAGTACAAAATTCAGGAGTTATTTTAATTGTTGTGATTATTTATAATATACTTTTAAATTTGCCACTTCCCATCTAGCAAATAAATAATATTCTGAGAGTGAGTTTTCTTTCCTGGAAGTCTCCCTTGTAGTAAGCATAAAAGGTTTATTGTTGCATCCATTGTTACTGTTGTACTCATTAATTTTTTAATTTTATATTTTGGATTCTTGTTTTGGTTTTCTGAGCTTCTTTTGGTCTGGAACATATCTGTAACACCGGATATAAGCAATGTTTCCTTGAGCTCATAATGCTAACAATAAAATATTACTTCAAATCCTTTAGTAGAAGAATCATCTGAAAGGCAGGGCATCTCTTTTTATTCTTCAATGTTATTATAAGACTACATATAAATACATAAAAATGCTCATATTTGTGTAGGTATATGTTTCATAGGAAAGCAAGTCCTTTGTATAATCTTATAAGGATTTGCTAATGGGTGTAAATGCTTCCTGTCATGAACTTGATTTTACTATATCTTCAGCTAGCTCTATGTGTTTTGTTACATCAGTTTTAAAATCCTTATAGGCTTTATGAGCTTTTCTGTTAAAAATGTAGATAATTTTTTTAATGTATATTATATATCAATCTTATATACCTTTTTTCCAAGGCCTTGGAGTGGGTAACTAAAATTTGTTTTTGTCAAGTGTAATTTTTTTTAAATAAGGAAAAAATCACAAAACAAAAACAGTCGATGTTTCAGTGAGTTGTAGTTAGATAAGTATATTTCAAATGATTTTTACCAAAGCACCATTTTTGCTTCTTAAGAATCATTGCTGTTATTGCTGTAGCAACTGCTGAAAGTATCATGCCCTGTTTGCAGGGTAAGCAAGTGTGGGTCACATGAATGATACAAATGTTCTTGGACTTAATTTGTAAAAGCTGTTTAAACACCCATTTCACTGAACTTCAGCACTATAAACCTTGTTCTGTATGTTTTAGAGCCATTAAAGCTTAATCCACTACATTTGTAATGGATGATTAATTCTTGTTCTTCACTAATTTCAATTGAGAACATTTTAATACCAACGCTTACTTCAGTGAAATAACTGTAGTTATACTAATAAAGCATTAACTTTGATGAGATTGCAAAATATCCACTCCTAAGCTGCTAAGGAAATCTGACTTTGAGTGTGGAGGTGTAGTTTCCTTAACAAGAAGCACCAGTAACTTTTTTCTTCGTAGGCATGATACGAGCCCTTATTGCTGAACTTACTTCGTTTCCTTCATATTCCAACTCTAGAATTTAACAGAAGAAAAAGAGCAAACAATTGCAGTATATAGAGTTAATTGCTGACAATGATCTAAGTGCAAATGCAGAGTTTAAAAATACTGTCTCATAAATTTATTAGAGAGTTCTAATTAATAAAAGACAAAACCTCTTTCCTTAGTTCCTGAATTATTACTGAATCTGAAAATGCTTGCAAATAAGTGTGTACAATACCTAACTTGAAAATGCAAAGCTATCCAGGGTTTCTGCAATGGTAGTAACAGCTCCTTGAGAGTTAAAGTTATCATCAGGATAGCTTTCTATTTTGCATACTTTCGGTTTTCAATACAGACAAAAAATGGTTTAAGAAACAATGATTGTAAAATAAGGTGTATTTATTGAATATTATAAGCAAGGCTGTTAAATATGAAATTAAAAAAAAAACAAACACACATCTTTCAGGTATTTGCAAAGTAAGGGAGTTAATGAGAGACTGTTTTTCACCACCAGGATCTATGACTTATTTGTCACATTGCATACAACTTTCTTCTCCTCAATGTGATCAAAGCCCAGTCTCCAAATTAGCTAAAGACTGCCTGGTGTTTTATTGTTTATAAGGCATAACAACCGTGATGCTTCTAATGCCTCATAGTGTTGATTTAATCACCTGTCACTTTATTCAGCACATATCAAGTATCACAGGCTGTCGAGTTATAAATCTGCATCTAAAAAGCATACAAGCGTTTAGGAACTCTTAAGGAGTGCAACATGCTGGAATATGCCAGGAAAGGGAGGAGAATAGAACCTAATCAGCTATGGCTTGTCTGACCCTGTTTTTTAACTCATTCACATTTGCATTTAAAATATGTTGATGATTTGTGAAAACAGCCCTGAAAGCAGGGATGGAAAGCAGTAGTCTGTTCTGACTGTTCTAATCACAAGACTAGAAAACTGGGTATTTAGTACTCTTTTCTACAAATGTAAAGCAGTAAAGATAGAGATTATCTGTCATTGTAGAGTACTTAGAAATGAACTACATAAAGTGCTAGAGGAAACTGGTATGGCTAAGTATTGTCTAAATAAAGAAAATTAAAGACAATAAATTCTGAAACTCTGGCAGGCTAAACATAAAAATATAAGAAAGATCAAAAAGTCTTTGAAGAACAAGTAGCAAAATGTGTCTAATCTAATAACATATTTTTCTTCTTTATTTCAAGGGCAGGATGTCAGTGAGCAAGTTTATAAGGTTGATAGATAAAGGTAAAAAAAGGGTAATGGAGAAGCCAGGAACATTACAGAAAAACTGAAATCAACCTTTACATCTTTTTTCACTTTATTCTGTCTTCACTTAAAAGAAACTGAGTAAGCATTTAGACTGGATTCCTTCTTTGAGTGTGAGCTTTCTAAAGGATCTTTTTGTAAAAAAAACCTACAGTGACAATAGTTAAATAAAAGAGGAAAATGAACATTATACAGTTTTGGTTTCTTTAATGCCAAGTCAGGTTTAGGCAAGACATTAACTGTGATCCCAGAAAAGGTTTTAGGAGAGCTCCAGGAAGCTACAAGCCATAAGAATAATGTCCTGCTGTTTTAGATAAGGTAATAGAAATAATATTTAAGAATAGAATTGGTGAATACACAGCTAAATATGACCTAGTTATGAACAATCATAGAATCATAGAATCAACCAGGTTGGAAAAGACCTCTAAGATCATCAAGTCCAACCCTTGATCCACTACCACCGTGATTATTAGACCATGGCACTAAGTGCCACATCCAGTCTCATCTTAAAAACCTCCACAGACAGAGAATCCACCACCTCCCTGGGCAGCCCATTCCAATGCCTGATTACACTCTCTGTAAAAAATTTCTTCCCAATATCTAACCTAAACTTCCTCTGGCACAGCTTGAGACCATGCCCTCTTGTCCTACTACTGGTTACCTCGGAGAAGAGACCAACCCCCACCTGGCTACAACCTCCTTTCAGGTAGTTGTAGAGAGTGATGAGGTCTCTCCTGAGCCTCCTCTTCTCCAGGCTAAACAACCCCAGCTCCCTCAGCTTCTCCTCACAGGACTTGTGCTCAAGTCCCTTCACCAGCCTCGTTGCTGGACCTGCTGGACCTGCTCCAGCACCTCAATATCCTTCCTGAACTGAAGGGCCCAGAACTGGACACAGTACTCCAGGTGTGGCCTCACCAGTGCTGACTACAGGGGAAGAATCACTTTCCTGGACCTGTTGGCAACACTGTTCCTGATCCTGGCCTTCTTGGCCACCTGGGCACACTGCTGGCTCATGTTCAGCTTCCTGTCAATCCAAACTCCCAGGTCCCTTTCTGCCTGGCTGCTCTCCAGCCACTCTGTGCCCAGCCTGTAGCACTGCAGGGGTTTGTTGTGGCCAAAATGCAGGACCAGGCACTTGGCCTTGTTGAACCTCATCCCATTGGAATCAGACCATCTCTCCAGCTTGTCCAGGTCCCTCTGCAGAACCCTCCTGTCTTCCAGTTGATCAACACTCCCCTCTAACTTAATGTCATCTGCAAATTTACTAATAGTGGACTCATTTCCCTCATCCAGGTCATCAAGAAAGATATTAAACAGAACTGGGCCCAACACTTATCCCTGGGGGACACCACTAGTGACCGGCTGCCAACTGGATGCAGCACCATTCACCACCACTCTCTGGGCCTGGCCCTCCAGCCAGTTCCTAACCCAGCACAGGGTGCCCCTGTCCAAGCCGTGGGCTACCAGCTTTTTCAGGAGTATGCTGTGGGAGACTGTGTCAAAGTCTTTGCTGAAGTCCAGATAGACCACATCCACAGCCTTCCCCTCATCCACTAGGCGGGTCATCTGATCATTAAAGGAGATCAGGTTGGTCAGGCAGGACCTACCCTTCCTAAACTTGTGCTGGCTGGGTCTGATCCCTTGTCCATCCTGTAAGTGATTGCACTTAGGATGATCTGCTCCATAACCTTGCCAGGCACTGAGGTCAGGCTGACAGGCCTATAGTTTCCCAGGTCCTCTTTGCAGCCCTTTTTATGGATAGACGTGACGTTTACCAACTTTCAAACATCTGGGACCTCCCCACTGAGCCAGGACTGTTGGTAGATGATGGAGAACAGCTTGGCGAGCTCTTCTGCCAGCTCCCTCATCACACTAGGATGTATCCTGTCTGGTCCCATAGACTTGTGGGGATCCCAGTGGCTCAGCAGGTTGCTAACTGTTTCCTCCTGGATTACAGGGGGCTATTCAGCTTCCTGTCTCTGTCTACCACTGCTGGAGGCCAGTTGTCCAAAGGACAACCTGTCTTACTGTTGAAAACTGAGGCAAAGAAGGTGTTGAGTACCTCAACCTTTTCCTTATCTTTGGTGATTGTGTTCTCCTCCATGTCCAACAAAGAATGGAGGTTTTCCTTGCCCCTTCTTTTGCTGTTGATGTATTTGTAGAAGCATTTCTTGTTATTCCTAGCAGAAGTGGTTGATTGAGTTCAGATTGTGCCTTTGTCTGTCTAATTTTCTTTCTACATGATCTAACGTTATTCCTAAAATCTTCATGAATAGCCAGCCCTTTTTTCCATAATATGTAAGCTCTCTTTTTTCCCCTAATTTCCTTCAAAATCTCCCTGTTCAGTCAGGCTGGCCATCTTCCCCCTCAGCTCGCCTTTTGGCACACTGGGACAGCCTGCTCCTGTGCATTCAAGACGTGCTTCTTGAAGCATGTCCGTCCTCCTGGACCCCTTTGTTTTCAAAGTCTCTTTCCCAAGGTACCCTCTGAACCAGTCTTCTGAGTAGGCTGAAATCTGCCCCATGGAAGTCCAGGGTAGGAGTTTTATTGATGGCCTTCTTCGTGTCCCTGAGTATTGAAAACTCTATTATTTCATGGTCACTGTGCCTCAGATGGCCTCTGACCACCACATCTCCCACCAGCCCTTCTCTGTTTGTGAACAGCAGGTCTAATGAGGCCCCACCCCTGGTAGGCTCATTTACCAGCTGGAGCAAGAAATTATCCTCTATACACTCTAGGATTGTCCTAGACTGCCTCTTCTCCACTGTGTTGAGTTCCCAGCAGACATCTGGCAGGTTAAAGTCGCCTGCAAGAAGGGCTGGTGATTTTGAAACATTTGCCAGCTGCTTGTAGAATAATTTGTCACCCTCATCATCCTGATTAGGCGGTCTATAACAGACTCCCACCAGGATGTCAGCCTTGTTGGCCTTCCCCCTGATTCTGGTCCACAGGCACTCAACATTATCATTACTGACTTCAAGTTCTAGAGAGTCAAGTGTCTTTCTAACATACAGAGCCACCCCTCCACCTTGTCTCTGCCCCTTCTGAAGAGTTTGTAGCCATCTATGACAGCACTCCAGTCATGCAAGTCATGCCACCACGTTTCCATGAGGGCAACTACATCATAGCTTTCCTGCTGCACAGTGGCTTCCAGCTCCTCTTGTTTGTTACCCATACTGTGTGCATTGGTGTACATGCACTTCAGCTGGCCTGCTGACATCACTTCTAACTCTGGTTTCCACCCGTAGGCTCATCTCTGGAGAGCCTGCTTTCAACCCTTCCCCCTTCAAACATAGTTTAAAGGCTTCCTGATCAGCCCTGACAACCTTTGGGCTAGATCCCTTTTGCCCTTGCTAGACAGGTGAAGCCCATCTGACTCTAGCAGGCTAGGTACCATAGAATTTGCCCAATGGTCAAAAAAACCAAAATTCTGCTGGTGGCACCAATCCTTTAGCCACCCATTGGTAAGATAGGTTTTCCTGCTCCTCTCCTCATTCATCCCAACAAGTCTGGTTTGTTTTGGTTTTGTTTTTTTTTTTAAGAGAAATGCTACTGTAAGACTTATTGGAAGGCTTGGAAGAGTTAGCTGTTGTGTGGATAAGAGATTGATGGAAGATTTCTAAATTTCTAAAAGGCTGCTGCTGAGTCCCTAAAAACAGATTTTCATGGAAAGTGATCAGCTAGAGGGCAGGAAACAGTAAAACAGTAAATGTTTATTGTAGACAGAGATCAGTAGTGAAACTACAAGCGGAAAAGTTCTTTAATACCTTGAAAATGGAATAATCAGCAGAATGAAAAACAGTTCACTCAGGAAATCAAGTTAATCAGTTGAAGACTGTAGAATAAAGAGTCTTATGACAGTGTGGAACTGTATTATGAAATAGCATAATGAAATTGAGCATATGTGTGAAAAGGTGTACAGGCACAGAAGGAAGATCAAAAAGTCCTGACTCAGCTCACAGTGACAGACTAAGGAGCAGTTTTCTGTGTTCATGCCTGATATTTGTGTGTTTCAGCTCAGTGTAGAGTAATCATAAAAAAATACCAAATCAATTCTTGGAAATTATTAAGAAAATAAATGGGAGATTCTACAGCATCAAAGATACGGTGTAGATGTTTGTATCTTGAATGCTGTGTGCAGTTTTAATCTTCCTATCTCTTTTTAAAGAATAGAAATGTGGATTATCAGAGATTGAAGCTATTAGTGTGAAAACCATCAAAGTTATATCAGAGCTGAAGAAAAATAGGAGACTAGCAGAGAGACTTGTATGTTTCATCTGTTCTTACCTTTTTATATTCATTCATTTAAAGCATTTATGGAGAATGAGAACTTCTGAAATTGAACAATAAGGCTGTTGTCACATTTTCTGTGACAAAATTTGGAGTTTCATCCTCTTTCTGACAAAAGGGCTGATTGGTTGTCATAAACCAATGCTAAATAAAAAAATAGGAACAAATCATTTTTGGCTTATGTATCTTAGTGCAATTCAATAGTTGAATTATTTTGGAATTTTGGCATTGAAATACCAATATAGTCTGTCCTTTTTACAGTAACATTAATTTTTTTATAGTTTTAGTTCTTCCTTAAAGATAACTTTCAAACTAAGTCACTTCCTTTAAGATTCTTGCAACACTGTTCTGAACAATTGGTTACATTACCCTTCTCCCCTACTTTTTTCCCCTCCATATGTAGTGCAAAGAAGACATAAAATTAGTCGAATTCTATTCCTAGGGATAACTGAAATGTGGATTTTCACAGGGAAGGGCATAGAACTTCATTGTCCTCACATGTTGATTTCTTCTCTCTCACAGCCCCTGGAGCAGAAATTTCCAGGCTAGAAGTATAACATTTTGCCAGAACTTGGAGCAGGTGTTCCATGAGTCTTGCTTTTAACCAACAACCTGATAAAGAAACTGGAAAATGTGTCATAAAACCTGGGACTTATTCTAACTTTCTTTTCTAGTAATTTGATCTTACTAGAGAAATAGAGCTTAAAATTTTGACTTCCTTGTGACAGCAAGAATGTAGTGCTTGTCCCAAATCTTGACAGCTGTTGAGGTACAGTTAATGTCAAAAAAAGCTCATGTTGTCTTTCTCTACATAAAATCATGTGGAATAGGTTTGTCTAATGAAAAAGGAATACATAGAGTTAACTAAGGCAGGGCTAATGAAGCAACTGTACCACATGGAAATTTTCAATGCAAGTTTGGTCAGTTAAAGTCATAAATTTAATACGCCAGTTAAGTTTTTTAAAAAATAAGCAACAAGATATAATCATCAGTGTCAGGTTTGAAAGTCACAGTAGGTATGGTGGTTTCATTATTTGTTCTGAAATTGTGCTTGACAGTTGAGGTGAGTAAACCTTGTTATTTAAATCATTATGAGAACTTTGAACTCCCTCAGCGTGGTTACAGAACTGGAGATGAAAAGGGCTTACTAGGTCAAACATGAATCTGTTCTTCAAGGTTTGGAGATTTCTATCAAAATCACTCTGGAAAATGAGAAGCAAATGCGCCTCTTAAAAACAACCAATAAAATGTCCAAACCTAAGAAGACAGATTCCTGTGTTCTTACTCTTCCTGGATTTTTTATTATGTTTTGTATTGAAAAGCTGCTGACTTCCAGTTTGTCTTTTGTGGTTTTTTTCATAGTATGTTACTGGTTCTCTTGGAATCACAGAATTATTAGAGTTGTAAGGGACCTTTGGAGATCACCTCATCCAACTTCCCTGCCAAGGCAGGGTCACTTACAGCAGGTGACACAGAAACACGTGCTGGTGGGTTTTGAATGTCTCCAGAGAGGGACGCTCCACAACCTCCCTGGGCAACCTCTTCCAGTGCTCTGACACCTTCAATGTAAAGACGTTCTTCTTCATGTTGAGGTGAAACTTCTTGTGTTTTAATTTATGGCCATCAGTCCTCGTCCTGTCACTGGTCACCACCAAAAAGAGTCTGGCACCATCCTCTTGGCACCTGCCTTTGAGATGTTTATAGGCATTAATGAGATCCCCTCTCAGTCTTCCCTTCTCTAAACTCAGTCACCAGACTGTAGGGCCTACTCTTTAATCTTTCTTTCTAAACTTTTTAAGAGCATTACTTTTTGAAATTTTCAGTGTTTTCTAACTTGGCAACTGAGTCCATTAATTGCATATTCTGGGTTATAACAGTTTCACTTCTTTCATAGGACAAGTGGGAAGTATCTCTATAATCTAATCATCAACAAACAGAAGCCATAGATTTCAGTAGTTTAAGGTAATAAATGGCCTAAAATCCAGCTAATGGCTAATTAGCTGAATGTATGAGCAATTGAAGCCTAGACATCTACAAAAATAATGACTTTGTTTCACCCCCTAAATAGGTGTGAATGTAAAAGTGCTCAGAATGCCAGTAATTCTAGATCCATACAGTAGCAAAGCATGGTTACTAAATCTCTCATGGGGGGAAGGTATCAGTAGTTTGTGATATTGGCTTTGTGTATGTTGAGGAAAAGTGTAGGAGGCACTAATCATCTTGTTCAACACTATGCCATATTTCTTGAGGTACCGTTAAAGTTTGATACCTATGAGAAAGGTAAAAAAATCAACTGAATTTGACTTAAATTTAATGTTACATTGAAATAATACTTTGACTGAAATCATAGAAATATAGAATCATTTTGGTTGTAAAAGACCTTTAAGATCATGGGTCATTTTGCTTAACACAGAAATGCTGCTTTAGACTTTGGAAATATCTCAGTTTTATATGGTGCTGAATACCTGCTATATAGAATTATATTTTAAGAAGAAACTCTTTTTTTTTGCGAGGACCTATTGAGAGCTTCTTAAGAGCCTTTGTGTTGGTATGCAATACTGCTTTGCTCTGTATTTTTCGTATCTTTAATATTTCATGAATGCTCGAATTCTTAAAAACTTTTTTCACAGGGGTGTTTTTTGTTTATATTTGTGGAAAGAATATTTATGGGTAAACTAGAATTATGTGGGAAAGCTAGCAGTGTCTTAACATAAAACATGAAGGTGCTTCTATAACCCTAAGAAAGTGTTCAGCAATAGCTCCTGCCCTTCTGGATCCAGAAAGGGGTTTTTTGTAAATTTTTTAGGGATTTTCTTTGTGGTTTGGTTTTTTTTTGTTTGTTTTTGACTTATGAAACCTACTGCAAAGTTTTGTGGTCTTTTCCTACTGTGTGAACTTTCAGATTTTAGAGGTTTCAGCAGGGAGGAGTAGGGGGAAGGTAGAAAATGTAGAGAGGGAAAACAAGTTTACACAGGAATCTTGATGGAGAAGAGAATAAGGAAGCTGAAATGTGGAACAACATGAAGAAATGTGACCTGGCTTTTTGGTGAAAGAAAATGTAGGGACTTAGAGAAAAAGTGGATGAGGGATGCAATAAGAACAAGCAGGGGCTTGTAGTGGAGTGCTGAGTTAGGAATACTCCTGACTTGCAACAATCATGGGAAATGGCAGGAGAAGAAATACTTTTTTGAACAGGAAGCAGGAAAGATAAGATAGGTTATGCAAGAAGAACTTTTTGGATAACTCTCATGAAATATTTTGGCTTTTTTTTTCATGTAACTGTTAATTTTTTCTTTTATCTTTAATCAGGACACAGTAAACCTAGAGATGTTGTAACACAGATGTAAGACTTTATCTTTCTATGTGAAGTAGTATTGTGGCTGGAGAAATGAAGGACAGACTACTTGAAAGCATAATTGTATAGTGTTTGGTCTTCTAATATCAGTCTCTGAAACTAAGTTTTGTACTTATGTAAGGACTATGAATTTTTACATTCTTTAAAGCTTATGTACTTTAAAACAGAGGAGAGGTTTGACAGCAAAAATCTCTGTATAGCGTCTACTGAGTCCCTTGGAAAAAGTCTTACTGTCATCACTAAAGGGATGTTACTGTTTCCTGCTTCTCTCAGATACATGTTATTCCTCGTTCCTGTTACAAACTCCTTTCTGGAAGTATGTCTTACTCTGTTTATCCCAATGGAGTAGGTTTCTGGAGAAGGACCATTCTCCTTCATCCTCAACTTGCAGTGTTTCTACTCACTGGTAGTGTAGTAGAAGGGCAAAAGCTAATGGGTATTTCCTTGTTACTGCTGGGAGTCATCCCTTTAAAAGTAAACTATGAATAAACAAGATAAAGCCTCTGTCATCACAAAGTTATTCTCTACATTAAAAAGCCTATCCTTGAACACAGTAAACTTTGGTTGAACTCTTTTGAAGATGGAGAGGAAAGGGAGAGAAAGTGAGTGTCAGGGAAATAGGATAAATGTTCACTGACTTAAGTGAAAAAAGCTATTCATGTAAGCAATCACTGGGGAAAACACTGCAAAATATAGAACTTTAAGTACTCTTGGGATCTTACCGAGTGAGAATTATGATAATTAGGTAGTGTTTTGACTTACAACAAGCTATGAGTTGAGCCAGTATATTTTCTCAAGTGGATATCTTCAGTGGTATTTCTGAAGTCAGAAGTAGTGAGTGCTTTATCAGCACTTCAACTTATTAATTAAATCTAGTGAATGAGTGGGGTTTGGGGGCAGATAAAATAGGCATAAAGTGACAGGGAAAGGAAAAGTAGTCTGGGATTTTTAGACTCCCCTCCCTCACTAATATACTCAGTGTTTCTATCCCTTCTCTCTCACTCTCTCTCCTTCTCTGAATCTCTGTGTCTTCTGCTACACCTGTTTGATCAAAAGTTAATCAACTTATTCACAGAATGGTGTGTCTTAAAATTCCATAATTTCTGATACTGATGAAATGATACCCCTATTGCAAGTAAACAAATGATCTTCCTTCAAGAGTCAGTTGAATTGGTTTTCATTTTGAAGTACGTTTTAGCATCAGGACATGAGTGAATACCAGCCTTTTCTCCGTGCTACAATACTTCAAAATGTAACTGTTTGTTAAGTACCAAACAAAACAGAAATTGAAATATTAATGTCAAGATCTTTAAAAAAATCAACCGAAAAAAAACCCAAAAACATAAAACATAAAAAAAACCCCAAAACAAACAACAACAACAAAAAAATAAAAACAAAAAACCAACCAAAAGAAGAAAAAAAAACCACAAAACCCAACAAAACAAACAAAAAAACCCCCCTATGCATCAGTTAATTTCAGAGCTATGAAAGATTGATATCTATCTTTCAACCTTGAGGTCAAGGAGAAAGGACCTTCATATTTTATTTCGTTAATATCCATCGGCTTTATGTCAGTAGATTGCTAAAGTCAGTAGATATAAGAGTAGAACATGATCAAAGACTATTTGTATAAACACTCAGATTCTGTTTGTGTATTTGATTTAAAGTATAAACTGTCATTTGTCTAAACTGTGAAAAAATCCACTCATATGCATGCTGTTTTAAAAAAAACATAGTGATTGAACCTGAATAGAGTAGTTCACAATTAAATTAATTTTTAAATAATATTGTGAGTGTTACTTGAGTAATGTTCAATTTGAACAGAAACAACAAGACTGCTTGAAAGTGTTCAACCAACCAGTTGCCAATATCTACTTTACACTGACCAGTGAGTGATATGAGGTTTAATTTTTTCTGTTTTGCATTTCCATTGTTTACATATTTCCAAAGAGATTTAATTATTCATATTTCAAAGTCACTGGCTGAAATATGGTAAGTGAATGAGAAAGAATTATGTTCAGTCTTAGTTGACAGTGAATTATATAGTTTGGAAAACATGGTGAAATTCTATAAAAAGAACATGAAGTTGCAAGGGCTTTTTTTGTTGTTTGTGACTTTGTAACTTGACCTAATTTGTAGGCAGTGTCTACTTTTTAATAGAAAACAAATAACAGGGAAAATCCTTTAATATATCCTGACTTAATTTTTGTCTTTTTTTTCTTACAAGGGAAGAGGGAAACAAATTTCCCTTCTTATAGCTCCAACTGGGATGGGGCAACCTCAGATGTACGTACAGACTAGGGAATGAGATGCTGGAAAGCAGTGCCGTGGAAAGGGACCTGAAGGTCCTGGTGAATGGCAAGTTGAATCTGAGTCAACAGTGCCCTGGCAGCCAGGAGGGCCAACCGTGTCCTGGGGGACATCAGGTGAAGCATCACCAGCCAGTTGAGGGAGGGGATTGTCCCACTCTGCTCTGCACTGGGGCAGCCTCACTCTGAATATTGTGTGCAGGTTTTTTATAAGATATTAATTCTATTAGAGAGTGTTCAAAGGATGACAACGAAGATGGTTGTGGTCAGTCTGCATCATATCTGAGTTATGGAAGGTCTCACATGTCCAGGAACATTTCAGAAGAAGAGTTTTCTGAAGAGTTTTCTGGAAATCCTTATTCTTTGAAAAGAGAATAAAACTGTGACACATAAACTGATAACCATAAAAGTAATGCAAAATTAAGACTTAAACTTGAGGAGGTTTTACTATAAGCACAGTGAAACTACAGAGGGAGACAGAGATGTGTAAAATAGGCTGGATGTGTTTGAGAGAGAGGTAGATTAGTCAGGATGGAGTTGGAGTACAAAGTTATGGGGAAGTTAAAACAAGCATAAACTTGGGAAGAAATAGTGCTGCCAGTGAACTTAATGTGCTGGTGTATGTGAAGTAGGAACAGTGGAATTGAGTTATTGTTAGAACCTCTAACAGGAAAATATGGTGGACTGGGACATTTGGTTGCAGCTCTCTTGAGAAAAACCTGGGGCTCTGCAAGCTGAGCATGAGCCAGTAGTGTGCACAGGTGTGCTGCTGATTCATTTCTCTTGTCCTTTTGGTGTCACTCTCATGTCCATCCTCCTCCAAATCTTGATGGTGTTGTTATGTTGGGTTCTCTTGAGAAGAAAATGCCAGTGGCATTCATATCACCTCTTCTTTACCCTTTTTTCCAACCTACTGGTTTTATCTTCTGTTTTGCATTAGGAAACCCAATAAAATGCACACACAGAGCTTAATCAGTTAGTGTGCAACACTTGTCCATGATCAAAGCACGTTCCAGTCAATGCTAATAGCATCATAAATATGAATAACCTATAGAGAGTTTGAGCACGTCCCAATGAAAGCTGAATGGCTATCGTGGTAAAGTTTAAGCACCACGCTATTCTTCCATCCTTTCTAATCTACTTAGTGAGAAGGTTTTTCCAGTTCTACACTGCCTACCTATGAGATGGGGAGGCCAGACCACTCCATATTCATTGTATGGGGACATCACCAGTACATGAGCCTAATGAGACCTTTCTATTTCCTTGTCTCTATGTTCTTAGTGCCTAACATTACTTCACACTTATCCACATGGACTTACATTTACCATTTTACTGTTCTGTAATGTAATATTGCAAAAGCCTTCTACACTATTTCCAGTTTACTTGGTGTAAGCATCAGCTTAGTAACTTAAGCATCAGCTCAGTAACTTAAGCCATTATGACTTAAGCCATTGCTAAAACTAAAGGAAGGAATGTAGCTCTGTGGTTTGAGGGAGTTACTTCAGTTTTCAACAGGAAGGTTGAAGAGTCACAGTGGGCATCTGATCTCAAAACCAGAATAAAGTGGAAGTGCATGGTTATTTTTTTGTCACAGTGACTTTTACTGCACTGTATAAATTATAATTCACTGCAGAAGTAACTGTTTTATGCTGGGTATCTCACTGTTTATGATCAAATTTCTCCTTAACCATTATTCCTATTATAAATCTAGGTAAATTTTATATGTACACGTGTAGATTTTTTTTTTCTTGCTTTCAGAAGGATAGGATGTAATTCCCAGAGGTAGGCATTAGGCAATTTATCAAACACTCCTTGTCAGGATCAGGCTCTTTTCTGTCAAGACTTCTCATCTTTTGCTCTCACGATCAGACCATTATTTGCGGTCACCCTCTTGATCATTTCCAGGTCTTCCTTAGAGGCAGAAAAGGTATGAGATTCCTTATTTTGAGCAAGACAATGTCCCAGGAAGAGTGAGATATAAATCTAAGCTCTCAGAATACAAAGAAACATAGACTCATTACTGATGTAGGTATATAGTTGTAATTAAAAGTAGCCTTTATATAGGGTGAGAAATTGCAATTAGGACAACTGACTTCTTGCCCTGAAAAACAAACTAGAAAGAATGTTTGTGTCTCCTTTCCACCTTCTGCAACCCCCCAAATGAAAGTTCTAAGAGAAAATGTTCAAACCAGAACTCAAGCTGGGGAAGGAAATTATAGCATTTCTAGCTTCTTTAAAAAAGAGATAAATACAGCTAGTATTGAACAATGCCTGGACACTGGAAGATAGCAGGAACATACTAAATCAAAGCTGTGTTGTGTTTTATATAAGTATGTCCTCCAGTCATGAATCAGACGTCTGATTATCCTTAGAAGTGTTTCAGTGTAGGCTTTTTCAGATTGGTCCACTTCTCAGTACTGTTCTTTTCAAATCAATCAAACCCCTAAAGTTTCTTTTTTTTTTTCTTTTTTTTTTTTCTTTTTTTTTTCTTGTGGTGCATGGCTAGTCCTTATCACACTGCAGAAAAGTACTCTCTTGGGTGCAGTCAGTTTTGTGTCCACAGCTTAGCACTAATCAGTAAGATTTGAGTCCTCACTAATGTTGGCTACTCTCTTTCTAGTTCTCAGTAAGAACTTCAAGCTTCTGATCTGGCAGATGGAGTCCGCCTTCAGCAGCAGTAAATCAAAAGTACCAGTATACTCTGCTTACCTAACAATTACATTGTATCAGTTTTCAGAACAGATTTTGATGCCTGACCTCTCATGGACTTTGTGGAATGAAATGCAAACATGGACTTTTGTTCAAGGACTAGATGCAGTAAAGCATGTAATACCTGCAGTAAAGCAGCATAATCACTATATAAGCACCTTAAAATATCAATCTATTTAACATGCAAGAAGCACATCGGAGAAATAAGATAGAGCCAGGAGACGATGATAAGAGAGAAGTTGAAAGAAGAGAAAAAAAGGTCTGGCATTTCATTAAAAGAGGGAAAGGGAAGACAAACTTTGATCAATAGAAATGTTTTTAAAAGATATGTCGGTAAAAGAGATGAGCAGTCAATCACAGTAAAAGGTAATGATAGAGCTATAAGCAACATACATAACTTCTATGTTTTTTGTGATGCTTGGCTTATAGACAGTTTTATAGCCTCTTGTGACAATACAATGTGTTTCCTTCTTTGTTTTAGGAGAGGAAAGCACTTTCAGAATGTAATGGTTTTTAATAAATGTGTGGGCCATTACTTTTTAGACTTCCTAATGCATACTGTTGCTTTGAGAAAACCCCACAAACATCCTTGTAAAGCTCTCTGTAATGGCTTCTGTTACTTGGAAATTCTAAACATATAGTGATTTACCTGCTGAAGGCTTTCTTTTTTAGTTATATGACCCCAATAGCTGGTTATATGAGAAACAGCACCATGTTCAGAATATAGACTCTGCAGTTGCTGGTTCCTACAGTTTACTGGTCTGTGATTGGCAATAGCTTCTCCATTTTACCACAGCTCCAAAATCATTTCAGGTAGCTGCAATAAGCAACCTAACTGCTGTATCATCCTTTTCATGAACAATTCCTGTTAAACTGTGTATCAGCCAAATTCTTGGGGTGAGGGATAGGTAATGGAACAAAACTTGGTCTATACGAGATACTTGTAAAACTGCCACAGAAACTAGTGTATCCAATTTCAATTTGTAGTAAGGACAATACTGAAAGTATTGTCTCCTCAAACTCTCTCTCTTTTTTTTTTTTAATTATTTTTTCATTGATTTGCTTGCTATATGTTTCTCTTTTATGTTTTATATTTGGAGAGATCAAGAAAGTCTATATATTTATGGTCAAGGTCTGCCTTGTGATTATTTTGTTCAACCTAGAAATTTGAATGCATGCAGTAACTATCCATTTTATTCATGTACTAGTATGATTTGAGACACGTATATATATATATATATACATGTATACACACGCATATATATATGTAATAGATTTTTAGTTTAGACAGAATAAGCAAATTTTTACTGAGAAACAGTGATTTCACTTGATTGTATAGTTTTAGCTCCGTAAGCAAATTAATAAGTTAGTAAGATCATCAAAATAGTCTTTGGACTTATTATGGAACTTCAGAATTTCAGAATAATACTGTCAATCAAGTCCCAAAAACACCCATGGTAAATAAAAATTGGAAAAAGACAATTCATAAGTTAACATTAATTTATCTTTCACAATTTTTAAAGTTGTCATTTTCATTGAAAGTTCATGTCTTGACAGAAAATCATGCTGAGACAGAGATAGCACAAACAGTATACTGATTGTTTTTCCAATGAACCCAGAGATAGCAAAAAAGGTCTCTTAAATGATACGTAGCAGTTTCTACCAGAGAATTCCAAGATAGAGAACAGAAGCTGCTGAATTACAGCTTGCCCTAGAAAGTTTGTCTTTGACACTTTCTACCATTGTGTCATTAATCTTTTCAACTGACTTCCGTTTTGTTCCAGACACATAATATTATTTTTCTTACTTGTTATCTTATTTTCTTACTTTCTTTTTCTAGTCACTGGTCTCATTTTCTTTTTATGTTAATGGAGAGAAATTTTGTCTACAGTTCAGTCCCGAAATGACTGCAATTAAAAAAGTCATTGTACTTACTTTTATGTTTACTTGTTTATATGCTCCTACATAAATTAATGGCAGACTTTTAACGAATTGGTCTCTGATGTTTTATAATCAACACCAATCTAAAATCGAATTAGACTATATTTTATTTTGTATGTAGTCATCAGAAATCAGTTTTATTCGTAGTGTCCTTTATCAAACTGATTTCTCATCAAATTGCATCCTCAAATGCTACCATACTAAAGATAATAGAATTGTCAAGATGTAATTTAAAGTCTATTTGGGGAATAGTCAGTTTCCATAGAAGTTGCCCAAGGAAATGCTTGACCTGCAGAATCTTTATTACTAGTGATATTGTTCTTTTTCTTAATTAGGTATCAAGTTGACTTTCAGATCCTGACCTCTTTCCACCAAAGAAGTAATTTTCTTACAAACTTTTGAATAATCATGCACCATCAGGCACAGAATTTACAATACAATTTAGCCATCTGTTTTTGGAGTATACCTATCTGGCCTCTTTTTTTTTCTTTTTCTTTTTTAATCAACCTTAATAAAATGGCAAGTACAACTCTCATTAGACTTCAGATGGGACTGGAACAATGATGTATGCTATGGCATAAGAAAAACAAAAGTAACTGTGGCCAGTGTTTTTCAGCATTCTGCAAAGCTTTTTTCTTTTTGGTGGTAAAAGCACTTCAAAACACAAAATGAAGAGATATGAGTGGATCTGGTGTACTGCTTCTCCATCTGCTCATACTATTATCCTGGCAAGACAAGGGTACTTGTTCACCTCGGAATTTTCAAGAAGAAAGTTTGTAAATAAATGAAAAAAGGATACATTCTTCTAAACAATAACGCTTTGAGGAAATGAGCTGTCTCAATAATAATAATGTGTTGTAGATTTTGGAAAAATCTTGAACTTTACTGTTCTGGAGTCTTCATTTCTACTCAGATTCATTCAAATCCATCCATTATAATGGACCAAGCTAATCTTTCAACCAAATATTTAATGTAATGCCATAGTACTCAAGTCCACTTACAGGTCTCAGCTGACCTCAAACTTCTGCTAGACAATTTTCATATGTGGTATAAAATTTCCATGAAGTTCTAAATAGTTTTAAATATTTCATCTCTGCATTTGAGCTGCACAATAACCTAAATCAAATTTCCATTTCGTGATTCAGTGGGGCTTTTTTTTCTATAGAAGTAGAGCATGGTGAGTATCTGGTGAGTTAAAGTGATGTCTTGCTATTCCTGAGATGGATTTGCTGGTCCCTGTCATGTGGATTTCAGTCACTAGATGAACGCTGTCTACCTACAGGACTCTTCAGTTCTACCTCTGCAAGAGAAAAAGTTACACATTCTTAGTTTTTACCCTGCTATTCAGTGCTTTGGGCAGAGGTTTTTTTATATATAAATGGTCTATTTAGGTATAGAGCCTGTATACAACAGTTTGAGTCCCAGTCTTCCTATGAAATGACCAAATAAAGCTGTTAACATTGAAGAGGTGTCAAGAAAAGGGTCTGTAAAGATCCCATCTAGACTGTGTGATCATCCAGTGGAAAACATGCTTTTAAATTCGCACTTACAAACCAGGAGACCCAAGCGCAAGTTTTCAATAACAGTTTTGGTTCCTGATGTTCTTTTACCCTGGAGAGAGAGGACAGGTGGTTCTGTTTCTTGCTAAAACAATTTTTAGTTTCTAATGGGAATTTATTGGTTTCTAAAGAATTTGCTGTAGTTTACTCCTAGTGTGAGTAATACCTTTGTGGGTTTATTGTCTTTCTAATAATTAGTGAATGTGTTTTGTGTGTGCTGCTAATCTTGGCTTGTATATGCTTTTCCTGAATTGTGTCAACCCTGAAATATAGAAGAACTAGAGGAGAGAAAGTAACAGGCTTATTTTTTCCCTTGGTATGTTTCACACAAAAACATTTTTGTTTTTGCAGTTGAGTAACAAACATATTTCAGTTTACTTTGCATTGGAAGTGAGGAACTTGAGAATAAAAATGCACATTCTGCTAAAGGAAAACATAGAGGTATACATGACTGAGGACCTTTGTCACTGTATGCTGTGACCTCTAAAATTTCTTGCTTTTAAGTGAGGCCTGGGATCTTTTTTCATACACAGTCTACCAAAGTGTTCACTGAACTAAAAGTTAGGTATGGGACTTGTTTTCTATGTGACCTTGGGGATGATATTTCTTTATCCTCTCTGGCCATGTAGCTTTAGTGGATTATCCCCTGAAAAGTGCTGTAGAGTCAAAAATGTTACTTTCTTTGTTTCAGTACAGTCTTATTATAATGGCAGTTTAATGCAAATAGTGCACATAACTTACTCTTTGAACTAAAGAAGAAAATAATTAAAATTACTTTAAAATAATATTTTAAATTTTTAAAAAATTATTTATTTTAAATTTAAGATAGCTATTGTACCTAGACATTTCTTGTTAAGTAGAGGATTCACATATGTGCTTCATTGCCTGTACAATGGGAAATATCATTTAAAGAAAAGACTTGGTTGAAATTCCTTGATCTGAATTTTTTCTAACACATAGTTATAAATATAGTTAATAATAATAATAGTAGTAATAGTAATAACAATCAATAAAAGCAACCCCCAAAACAGATCAGCATCTGAAGGAGGAATATGAAAATTGTGAAGGGCCTAAAGGTGAAGTCGTTTCAAGAGCAGCTGAGGTTACTTGGCTTGTTCAGTCTGGAGGAGACTGAGGGAAACAACTTCCTTGTGAGGGAAAGCAGAGGGGCAGGCACTAGTCTCTTCTCTCTGGTGAGCAGTGACAGGATCCAAGGGAATGGCATGAAGTTGTGTCAGGGGAGGTTTAGGCTGGATATTAGAAAAAGGTTCTTCACCCAGAGTGTGGTTGGGCACTGGAATAGGGGAAGTAAGTACTCACAGCACCAACGCTGCCAGAGTTCAAGTGTTTGGACAATACTCTTAGGTACATGGTGTGATTCTTGGCGCTGTCCTGTGCAGAGCCAGGAGCTGGACTTTGGTGATGCTTGAGTCCCTTCCAACTCAGGATATTCTAAGATTCTATGAATTATTTAATTTTACCAGTTTGAATTTACCACTTGGCTACTTTAACTTTTAAAAAATAAATCTTACATGTAACAGCTTTTTCAAATGGTTTTACGCATTCCCATCAGCTGTTAGTATAATTTTCTCATTTGAGTACATATAATGAATACTGCTAGATCATTTTGTGCACAGGTGTGTCCAGGCAGTTCAATAAATTCCTGCTGTGATAAAAAACACCAACCTGTTTGGATTCCCACAAGGGGGCCACAGGGATGGCAAGTGATTATGTTGTGTCAAGAAATGTTCAACCAAGAGCAGGTACTGAATTACAGTGCTGAAGATCTCTGTGTTTGTGACACAGACATCTGTCCCGTGACATCAATTCTAGACCGACTGCAATGCAACAGTATTCATTATGCTGTATCTAATGTAGCACAGTCCCAACTTTAATATTCCTACCAGTGTAATGGTTTAATTCTTGATAGCTTTCCCAGAGTTTAATTCTTGATAGCTTTCCCTGAATGTGAACAGGGGACAAATGCCTGGTGGGTGGCCGTTTATCATTTAGTCATGTCCCTGCAGAAAGCAGTCATTTGAGCTAGATTTAAAATTAGAGAAGTCACAGACTTGGGCACTTACAGAGTTTACCCTTTACCCATAATGGAGAAGAATAATGAATTTCAGTACAAATTGTAGGGACTAAAAATACTGCTTTGTGCAATGAAAATTGTGTTGTTATATATCACCTTCCCCTGACATTTTCAATCAGCTTGTCAGCTTTCACTGGTAGATAATTTGATGAAAGCTTTGCACTGAGTAAGGTTTTTTGCTCAGTTATATACAGCAAATATATTGCTTGTGTCAGGACCAATTAATAATGCTGAGTGTGTTTTCATACATGTGAAAAGTTACTAGAAATCCTTCTTCCATGAAACACCAAGATCTATAAGAATAATGTTAGCAATAGGTATTAATGACATACTTTGTGTCTGGTCTAAAGATGTTAAAGTAGTCAGCTGATAAATATGATGACAGATGACAAATTTTTGATACATTAGGATGCCTGTAGAATCCTGTCAACATATTTAAAGCTTCATTTCTTATGCTTAGCTTTAACCGTCCTTAAAGGCTGCAAAGCTGTATGGGTGTTAGCCCATACTAACGTTTCTCCATCCTTCTAGCCTTCAGGAAAATAGGAGCCTGGCAGTTAAGACATTTGATATTTAAAAGCTTTATCCATGTTCTCTCTTTTTTTCTTTTTCCTTTTTTCTTTTTTCCTCTTGAAGCTATAAATGCCTATGACTTTCATGACATTTACAATCCAAAGAACATATTATTAAAAGGTATGGATAAAAATATCTGATAGGGAGAATATGAAATGCATAGCAATTTTTCCTTATAATAACAGAATCTCAATATCAAAATAGTTGGGTTTGAGGCTGATATTATTGGGCACTCAGAAGATCTTCCTATATTTTTTTTACTGGGCATGATATACGAAGAGCTAGAGAGTGCAAATACATTTGCAGAGTCCATCACAACTGCAGGTTCTGAGCAGGTGAAAATTGAAGTAATTGAAAAAGTTAATATGATGGACACTTGACTATTCTGAGTAAAGTGGTATTTTAACTGCTTCCATTCTCTTCAACGCCCTTTCATTTTATATACTAATATTTGCTCATAAGCTATAGAAAGCTCCTTTGCTGATGTGTTAAATAATTTAATAGTATTAACTAATTTTTTTTCCTTCCAGAATTTACAAATCTACCTTTACCTCTCAAGAGTGTAAACTACACATTGTATTTTCCAGGGAAAAATCCCGGCTGTTTTCTTTATTTTTGATTTTGTGACACAGCAGATCTACATTAGGAATGGTTAATTACTTCTTGGTAATTTTATAGTTCAGTGCTATAATTTTCACTCTTTCTTCAGCTGCAGTCTATATGGAGAACAAATTTAAAAGGTGTTTGATGGTCAGTTCTGTTTTTTAGCTGTTTAGTATGAGCACAGGTTGTATATCATTACTAGTTCAGAAGACTTCTTATGATCCCTGAGCTGTAATCAACACGTTCATTAGTAAGACCTTGTATGATTCACTCAATTCTTAATTCTTTTTCACTAAATCCTGATTAATGTGCATTACTTTACTGCTAGGCTTGTCTTTAAGTACTATATATGGATTGGCTATGTATTTTTCATGTTTGCATTCATTTAATTAGTTCTAACCAAAAAAACCTTCCTACTAACAAATCCAAATATTTCTGCGTTTACTGATTTTTCATGAATATTCAATATTTAAATTCAGAAAATAACACCTATGGTATTTTTGATTTTTTATTTTTTTAAAGTACAACATTTGTAACTACAAAGGAAAAAAGTTTGGAGTTTGTGGTTGCATGTTTCAGCAGTTGACAGTCTTTTCCTAGAGATTTTAACAACCCACAGAGATTTTAGATTTCCATAAAGATTTATTTAAAAAACAGAGGAAAACTAGACAATACAGTCTATTCCACAAGAATTGCACAGGAAATAAGTATAAATTCATGGTGTCTGGCAGTGCAATATTTTTTTTCTTTTTTATTTGTTTCCATTGAAAAAATTCTGGTTGTAGTCTCAAGGGCTGTATTGTTGGCTGGGGTAGGAGTGTGATTGAATACACTCTTAGATATGTCATGTTTCATAGGAAAAAGAGGAGTAGATGAATGGATCCACATACAGATTATGATATCTGAGGACTGTCAAGTGAAATCCTAAAACATACCAGGCAATAATTCAGCTGCCTTACTAAGGTTCTCAGAAAAGATCATATCAATCATTTTTTAGTGAAAGCATCAATTGTTTCCGTCTTGTTTCTGTTTTCAGTCCCTGCTTCTGATGCGTTGAGTTCATAAAAGTAATTTCAGCATGTCCATTTCTCCATCTCTAGAATGGGTGCTTAATATATTAGATCGTGCCAGAAAAAAGCTTTCAGATCTGGTAATAGAAATGTACAATACAGTAACTTGTTATTACATATCTCTTTATCAAAGGAAATGGCTTAGAAGGAAAACACTACAAAAATCCTTTCCGTTTTTTTTTCACTGCAGTTGATGAGTCTATGACTCTTCTTGCGAGTACTGCTACAAAGAAAATGTATAGGAAATCAGTATTTCTTGTACAGATGGCTGTGATACATACCCAGTTCCATTACTGAAGTCACAGTGCTGGTTTCAGAACAGAATAGAATCACAGAATCAATATTCGAATAGTTTGGCTTGGAAGAAACCTGTAAAGGTCTTCTAATCCCCCTTTAATGATCAGGGACATCTTCCACTAGATCAGGATGCTCAGAGCCCCATCCAACTCAATCTTAAATGTTTCCAGGGGTGGGACATATACCACCTCTCTGGGTGTTCCAGCGTTTTACCACCATCATTGTAAAAAAAATTATTCCTTATGTTTAGTCTGAATCTGCCCTCTTTTAGTTTCAAAGCATTACTTCTTGTCCTATTGCTACAGCCCCTATTAAAAAGTTTGTCCCCATCTTTCTTAGAAGTCCTCTTTAAGTATTGAAAAGCCACAATAAGGTCTCCCCAGAGCCTTGTTTTCTGCAGGCTGAGAACAGAGACATTTTTCTGTTTTTAACTTTCAGGATGTCCCGAAGTTGTCAGAACATTATATTCTTAATGGATCTTCCTCTGTGGGAACTTATTTATGATAAAGCCCAAGAGGACTGAGGTAAATCAGCTCCTGTTCTTAATTCCTTTGGATTTTTTAATATGTAAATAGTTATTTTCTCCCACTTTGTTTGGGGAAAAAAAAGTTACAAGATAGAAAACATGGAACCCTTTTGCCACAAGGAGAGGAGAAAGGAACACTACACAGCATGCCACTTATACATTTATCTAGTAAGCGGACCAAAGAAAGACTATTAACTGAGACCTATCCCTCTGCTGAGGGATGCCTGATGAGCAGGAATTATTGAGCATAGGAGAAGACAACTCTGGCCAGTGTCAGCACTGGGCTTTGGCCAGCAGCTTGGCATAAACACAGAACTGTTGCACCTCAGGTCCTCTGCATCCATGTAAAGAGATTTCACTAACATTAGTGCCGTTAAATAATTTGTAAGGTTAAATAATTTGTAAGGATGTAAGGTGCATTTGACTATGTCTTGTCTTACCCAGAGGATCTTCCTTTTAAAACTAGAAACTCTAAAAAAAAAAAAAATCCAGAACTTTTCACAAGAACTCTTATAAACTGTTTGTGTATTTGTCTTGACAAAAGCATCATCCATGGTGATTTGTTGTTTTCTCAGTACAGGAAAAAAGCAAATGGTGTCCTTATTGCAGATTTTTCATATCCTCAGCATAAATCCTACTTAGATTTCTCTGATGTACTTTTGATTTTTTGCAGTGCTTTCTAAAAAAAACATTAATGGATTACAATAACTGGTGAGGCAGAATAGATCCTCGCAGTAGTCAATCTGTCACATTGCAAAAGCAAACAAGTGATCTGACTCTGTGCCATAAATAATATATAAAACATGAGATGCATCAGGTGAACATCAGTTCAGTTCAACTTTGTTGTCATCAATGGCCTGAACCTTTTGACATACAGGCATACCTAACTCCTTCTGTGTGTGCAAAAGGTATGGTTTTGGGGATCCAAAGTTTTTTGGTGCTACAGTGATTACTGGTACTTCTATAACCATACAGCATTCCCTCTGAATGAGACTACTGTTTTCAGAGTTATTTCGGTTGAAAGTTAGATCAAGAATGTAGACTGAAAGCACCCATGCTTAACTCCACCTTTGGGTTTGCTGAGTTTAAGACTTAATATATTGTGCCTCTCTTGATTGCTTTTATCTTTTCTTCGTTCAAGGATGCAATCATGAGATTCATGTGTGTTTGTAAAGTCTTCTGCCTTATTGTCTCCTGTAACTGTGATGTCCAGCTACAGTCACGCAAAAAATTCCTTAACTAGTGGGGCTTAGGTAAGAGAAAAAACATTTAGTAGGGAAAAATAAGAATAGAAGTTTCTGTGGGAAAATTTTGCAAACTCAAACTTGGAAAAAACAGTCATTTTGCAAGACTCACAGATGATGTGCAAATCTCTAAGCTTGGTAAGAAGTCCAGGGGCTGGATAAGAGAGTTGCTGTGGATTCATTCCCAATCTGATCTTTGTGATTTTTACACTTTGTTGTAATCATGGCACAGCTGAGAGGGGGGCTAGACTGGACAGAGCTGTGATTTGCAAATTTCTGTAAACCATGGAAAGATGGAGATGCCGTAATTCCAGCATTTAGCTGGAGGAATGCATTTATATAGGTTGAGATGGTGAATGTCTAAGTAGAACACAAAAGTTGCTAAGAAAAAATAGTTAAACTAGAAGTACAGATACCATAATGAAGTGATTAATAAAAGACAAACTATACCCCTGCTCTCTGCAGAAACTTGTTTTGTTTTTTTTTAGGTATTTGGGTTTTGTTTGATTGGTTGTAGGTTTTTTTTTAAATTAAAAAAAACAACAAACACAAAACTAAAAAACTTTGAAGCAGGATACACTGCAGGAGAGGGCACAATTCTTTCTCTTTCTACATCCCTTTCCCATATATTTTGGTTTCTTTAACACTGCCTATAAAACTGTAGGCTTACAAAGGGCAAGAAAGTTGAGAAAGGACCCACTGTGCTGCTGGTTGCTTTAGGTTCCAGCTGCAACATCTTAAAAGTGTGAAACTTTGAGGATACAACTCCATTAACAGAAATGACAGAGTGAATTTTTTTCTTTCTTTTTTTTCTATAACCTGTGCAGTTTCTTAAGTGAGATTGGCATTTTACAGAGACATGGAAACATGGTCCATTTCCCCATAGAGCTGACAGTAAATGTGTCAGAGTGTACAAGAGATCAGCAAACTTAGGACAGGGAAAGAAAAGTGAGATTTCCAAGAAGGAAGGGTATGGTTTTTTGGTTCCTCACTCTGTATCCTGGTCATGACAATAACTTGACATTTGTTGATATGGCTTTAAAGCACAATGTTATCAAGAAAAAGGTACTACTGAGCTGGACCATTCATACTAAAACAAAATGGATTTTTTTTCCCCTCTTGTGCGTTTGGGCATCATTCTGTAAAAAAACCCTTCAGGCTCAACGGAAAAATTTTGTACATAACGATGGCAGATTTTGATTTCCTCCTCCTTCGTCACTCCAAAAACTGTGCTTTTCCTCACAATCCATCGTCATCGTAATGACCATGGTTAAAGCAATATTTAACTTCCACAGGAAAATTATCTTTGTCTAATAAAAATGAGATGTGTATATGAGAGGAAAATTTTGCCATACATTCTCTTTTCAGGGCACTAACATTGTGAGAGATAGCCCAGCTGATATTTTATTCCTTTGCTCAACTGTCAATTATGATTTATTTTTCTAGTTCTTCTGATACATGTGAGTGGCTATAGAAATATTGGCATTCAACATGCAAACTGTGATGGGTGAAGGAAAGTTGCCGCTGTTATAAGCAATTCAACCTATTGCTTCTAAGCATTTAAATTTACTGACAAATATGATTATTGAAACAAATCATGGATTAAGAACTGGAGGAAAATTTGGATTTCTTTTTATCTCCAGCAGTAGGGCTTGGGTAGGGAAATACTACACTTTATAACTATGACAATTCTGCACCTACATGTTCCTCATGGCACCTGAGAGGTCTGTAAACTACTCTATACTGGCAGCAGTGCTTTATTGTTGTTTATAACACTGTATCCTGATGCAGTTCTAAGAGCTTTCTGTTACACTCTCTTTTAATCAACCTTTCAGTCCACCTCCTGAAGCAGTATATTCTATAACACTGATATTAATTAGTTATCTCAGAGGCCTTGTCTCTGCATGCTTTCCACAAGCTCATTTAGTGTAGTAAAAGGGGATTTGTCTTCTAAAACAGGGAAAAAAAAAAAAAAAGGAGGCCAGGAAACAATATTAGCAATAGTGAGAAGGATAGGATGAGGCCCACTTCTTAATTATCAGTTGTGGTTTTTAACATTGAGAACAGAAAATTCCTCAACTTAGTTCAGTTGGTTAGAGCATGGTGCTAATAAACCAAGGTTTCGGGTTTGATCCATGCATGGATTATTCACTTAAGAACTGGACTTGTTGATGCTGTGGGTCTCTTCCAACTCAGAATATTCTGTGATTCCGTGAACTAATGTCAGCTTTATGAAATTAATTTTTCTTCTGTGTCTACGTTCATCTTGGGTTGTAGTTTCATTTCTGTAATGTTGTTTTGCACACAGTCCTCCATGAAATTACATTTATTTACCCCTGAGTATTGATCACATAATTACTAAGGCTGACAGTTTTTCACTAAGATAGAACAAGTTTGTGCCATCAAATGAAAGAAGGAGAAAACTCTATGAACTTCTGTTCCACATGATCCATGCAGAAATTGGGAGAGTAGGCTCAATGTTAGTTTTGTATATCATTCCTGTCTAATTGTGAATAGTTTAATTAGGTTCATGAGGCTTTTATCTGAAAGAGTTTGTCTTAAGAGTATAATGAAGCCTATTTTTTTAGTTGTATGTAAATTTGATTTAGTTCTGTATTTTTATGCAAATCATAGTCAGCTATGAGATCCAGTAAAACCAGATATTGAACCTATGACATTTTAGGACGCTGCTGAGATCCCTGATGTAAATGGAAAATTCTGAGCACATTATTGGTTAAATTGTATGGAAATATGATAGATCTGGTGTGGATGTCGCTGAAAAACACTGAGGGGGGAACACTGATAGCCTTAGGTGTCAATTGTTACAAATGCTGAATTTTAATGGTACATCATTACTGAGAAGAGCTAAGCACAGAAACTAAACAAAGGCTTCCAAATAGAATTCAGCCTTTCTGTATTATGTCTCTATCTCAAGAACATTTCTGATTTAAAAGGTTCAGAAATAGCAGGTCAGAAATGGAAACTTAGGAAACTTTTCTAGTGTTACCCAGACCTGAGTGTTCTTACAAGACCCCTGCAGGATATGTAATTTTAGCTGACAAGTCATAAGCAGAGACAATGATTCAGTTCCCTGTATATCTTTAAAACATCAGTGGTATTCTTGCTACTACACTCATGATGCACTGTACGGAGCCAATCCATTTGCATGAGTTATAGACCTGCTATATTGAGATTTAGTCTGTTTTCTATTTCAGTATGAAAAGATATTTTAGCTCTGAGAATTACTAAAGAATCCTTAGGAAGGCTGACAACTCTTGAATGCAATTTTTGTAGATCTCTCTTCACTGAAATGCTTATGGTTTTCATTTCTGTATTCTAAAAATCTGTTTATGGAGTAGCTTTATGCATATGAACAGAGATCACATTTTGTGCCATCAACATCTAATGAAAAGACATTCCAAATAAAAAACAGGTTTCTGTTCAAAGGATTTTCAGTTTAATATTTAATTATACTTAAGGTCTAAACTATGTGCCCTCTGCAATTTTTCTTGGGATGTCTAGAAATAAAATGAAAGAATTCATAGACTGAGATTCATGGACTGGGATTGAGTTCAATTATGAAAAGTAAATTTAGGTGTTTCTAACTGTTTCAGGTGACTGAAATGTGGTTTGTACTGTCAGTGAAGCTATTCAGCTGACCAAGAGTTCAATTCCATTGACTAAGGAGGTGTCAAATGAAACACTAGGTTATTCTGTTCATAGGACAAGCAAGAGCTCTTACAGAACTATGAACAGATATCTGATACTCTGATCTGTTACCTAAGAACTGTTAGTTTTATGCTAGCTGCACATTTGAAAACTGTATGCAGGGAGCTATCACCTTTTTAAAAATACAAATATTTGGTGTATTTTAGTGTGAATTTTGAAGATAGTGAGTAGAAATAAACTGACAGGTGTGCTTTTAGTTACTGACATGCAATTTACATCTATAATTATATTAAAGCTTGCTATGTATTGATCTCATTTATCACATGAAATAGAGCTTGCACCAACTGGCAATGAGTAAAAGGGTCATGGCCTTGTAAGCCTCCCCTGTCCAATTGATCCAGCAGATCCATGTTCTTTCTGTTTTGGCCAGGTGTAACCTCCATGAGTCCAAAGTTAGCCAGTGTTCCTTAGGATAATTCCTCACCTTTTTTGAGTACGTACCTACTTTGCTTGGGTGTTTCCTGAGCATTTCATTTTGGTTATTTCCATTTGTTTCAATGTGGTGGGGTTTCTTCTGCATCTCTCAGCCCATCTGAAGAGAACATGAGTACTTAATTTCCAAAAAATTGAGCACCAAGCTTTACCTCTATGTTTGCCCAAATTAGAAGCACTAGAGAGTCACTGTTGTAAAATCTAAGCTAGAGAAGTCTAACCTTGCTGATACTTTTGTCCATTTTGATATTTAAGCTCAAACCCACAAAAACCCCAAAAGGTATTCTGAAAATCTTTATACCTGTAAAAAGGTGGATCACTACTTGATTAGGTATATATTTTAAAGTCTGTTAGCAACTTTATAAAGTATATAAAAGGTTCTGGATGGAAAACACTTTCCTAGTAGTGGGACAGGTGTTGACTGAATTAACAAATTAATAAGTAGTGGGCAGTATTTTATCTTCTTTAGAGAAAGTAAAAGGTATATCAATTAGTGGAAGGTACTGCCATTAACAAATAATAAATAAGGCTCACCTGCAGATTTTACTTTCCTTGTTTTTTTATCTCTTTGTTTTGGGTTGTTAATTTGTTTCTTTGGGGGTTTTGTTTGCTTTTTGTTTTTCTTCCATGCACTGTAATGTTTTAACTAATATATCATTTAAATGTGATGTTTTAAAATGATAGCATAAGGTAGGTGGTTTATATTTTGTGTTGTTTTTGTTTTATGATAAGTCCTCCAATGCCATTTATGCTTGGTAAAACCTATGAAGTGACAGATATATTAGCTAATGTTTGTCACCTTCTTAAGCTCAAGTACTGTATTGGACTTATCATACGTATAAAAGCTTCTGAATAGCAATTCACACCATTAAATGCCTCTCAAATTGCCATAAAAGGTTTGCCTGCTTATCTCAATTTGAAGCAGAAAGTGTTCATGGTTATAATAGATTTTCCATGATCTACGTTGACAGGTTTATAGGTGTTAAGCATCAAAAGGCTTTTTCTAGTTCTGCATCACAGGTATCATCACTTTAAGACCACTAAAACAGTTAAAATGCTCAACCTCTCATATGTGAAGCAGTATTACAGCTTAGTGATATCATGTTAAATGAGGGACTAAAGGTAGAGTGAACTCCAGGAAGATAATAAAAACTAAGTGTATTATTTGGAATTAGTACATACAAACTAATTTTGAAATTCCCTTGCAGTCCCATCAATAACTCCGTTCTTGTAAACAACCATAAGAAATTTCAGTGAAATCACAATCTGTATGAGCCCATTAATGGAAAACACTTTTGCAGTAAGAGTATTAAATGGAAAAGAAAGGTTTTTGTTGCAGCATATCCATCAGTGTCTTATTCATGCACTAATGATATGTGGGGCGTCTAGGTACGTGTCAGAATAGCTAGAAACAGTTAGAATTTTTGCTTACTGTTTTATGGCTTCCTTTAGTTTCATACTCTTCTGCACAGACAGTTAAATCAAATGGTGTTAGATTTATTCATCCACTGTAGTCAGGTGGAAGAAAAAGATAATAAAACACTCTCTGGCTTATTTTGCAGTGTTTTACACTTTTGTGTCTGGTTTTAATCCCTTTGAAGCATATTTAGTCTTGTAAGTAAATGAGTTTTGTCTTAGTGCCTAAGAGAAAAGACAGTGTTATTTAAACTCTTGTCCTTTATCATTAGATAACCTGTCCACAGGATGGGAAAATTAACCTGCTGAGGAAATTCTTTTAAAGGAAGTCTTTATAGGTGGAGGTTGTAAATGAATTATCCTCTTTTCATGATTGTGGTGTCATATTCTTACTCCTTTTTAAAGACCTTTCTTGAAAACACAGTAGTTGGAACCTTAGACAGTAGCTTAAAGGTGGAAATTGAAAGGGAAGGTTTTGAGAGAACAAATACATTTCTACAAACAACACTCTTATCTATAAACAAAGGAAAAATAAAGTAGGGTGTACCTAGAGGTAGAAAAGTACCATTCATGCTGGCTCTTTTCAATGATAAAATAGGTGAAAGTCTTTATGATAGACACTGAGTAGGCTACACTTGATTACAGAACTGAAGTTCAACCAGAAAAAAAAAGAAAAGTTTGCACCATGATTCCTTTTTTTTCCCCTTTGTATGCTAAGCTTCTGTTGCACTGATGATGAGAACTTGGTCTAGAGGGAGTTAAGTTCTTTTTAAAGAAAATTTTTAAAGAAAATTCCTCCATGTGTTCAGTGAAATTCAGACCTCTAATGTAAACACCATTACATCATACATGACAAAACCGATTGCAGACACAAGGTTAATCTGTAATGAAATTATCTACTGCCACTTCAGAGAAGAGGATACTTTACCAGTACATTAACTGGAAAGAGAAGGCAATGGAGCATCTGTGTAGAAAGCAGTTATTCCAATAAATGTTTTATAATTTTTGCTGAAAGCAAGATTTTTTTCTTTTTCCAAAACTCTGAAGTAGTTCACCTTACAAGAAAAGTTGTATCTATGCTGATGGTTGAGTGCCAGGTCAGGAAAAAACGTTCAGGTCACAGTCTTGACTCAGCTGTTTAAGGTCATGCTGCTGTTCTTGGGGAACAACTATTAATCGTGAAAAGACACACAGATAGAACTCTCATAGAGAGTAAACCAACCTGTCAAGGAATATCAGCTACCTCTTTGTGTTATAGGCAAACCTCTACAGACCACTGTAGTTATTTATGTTCTCCCAAAAGTCTGATCCGGGTTGCCAAGCAACAACAGCAGTTTCATTACATGTATTTGATATGAACTACTACTGCATTTTTTTTCTTGCCTTAAAATTAACTGTGAGAAAATCCATCAGCTTAAATGTAGTTGTTCCTTATTATGGTTCTGTTCAGCACTACAGATTAGCTGTACTGGCCAAACTGTGTAAAAAAGTCCTAAGAGCAGCAGAAGGCATAAATGACAACAGGCTTCTATGGCAAAATGTAATTTTGTTGAAGTATTATATATATACAAAATTTTTAAGACACTATCCTTCTGTCAGGAAATAAGCAATAGATGAGGATAGAGAAATATTCCACAAAATGTGTATGATATGTACCCTTCCTCTTATAAGATGTAAAATATCTAGAGTCAATACTAAACAATCATAAAAGGCTGCTATTTTTGATAATATAAAAGTAGATATGTTAACTTATACAAACTAATGAGATGCTGATTAATCAGACTGTGTTTTTATTTAGATTAGGTTTCTACTAGGAATTATACCTGAGATCAAAACACAGATAAAAGTTTGGAACTCATCATACTTAAATCCCTGAGTAATTCTTATGATAGATTTGACCCAGCTAAAAGACGATTTGCAACACTAAACCCAGTGCAGTCAAAATATAAGATATGTGGTTTTTTGCGTTTTCTGCTAGCTTGGAATTAACCTTAAAATAGCCTTTTTTCCTTTTTAATCTATGGATGAATCTGAACATGTACTATAATGTCTTCCAGGAGTGATCTTTTTTGTTACCTTGGCAATACTAGCAATTTTATAATTTATTTACTTAATAGAGTGAAGGTTCTTGACACACTCCATTTAATTCTGATGACTGAAAAGTAAACAGTCTCTCAAGATTTGTTAAAAATGGTTAGTTTCATTTTCTAAAATTTAAAGGACTTGCTCAATAGGAGTGCAAGGAACTTGCCCATAATAGATTATTTTTCATAGAAAATGAAATATGAATATTACTGATTCAGTAATGTCAGAGGCTTCTGTTTGGAATCACCAGTGGGCAAAATTTTACTATATATTATTACTTAATCGGTTAACATGAAAATTAGAACCAGAAACAACTCAGTGATCAATAAAATCCTGATGTGGTATCCCTTCTTCTGTCCTTTCAGCTGAGTAGAAAGAACAGGAGTTTTTCTAATCAAAGTTCAAGTACACAGTTTAGTACTTCAGATGAGTTTTAAATAAACAACAAAGAATGCGGTAAGGGAATTGGTATGATAAAATATGTAGGAATCTATTGAATAGATATATAAGACAAATTGGGTATTGAATTCTTTAATTCAGTGTCCAGAAAAGCAGTAGTACTTCTTTATTTTATCTGGAAAAACTATACCGCTTCATTTTTAAGTTCATTGGATTTGAAGTCATCTCACATTCCTTGATTTGAAGCTTCCTTCTCAGAGAGATTAGGGGATTTGGGGAAACTGTGAGAGAAGATGAAGGTCAAGATGTCATTTAATTAATTGAGCTTCTCTTGCTTCTGCACACAAGTGAATAGTTTCTACTCAGAACTTTGCAAGTTGTTTTTGCCAACTATCAGGTTTAGGGCCAACATTGCTGCAAGCTGCTTCTTTTCTTTCTCCCTGTGGCTTGCAAGGACATACAAGGTAACTATTAATAACATCAGAAAAGTAAGCTTTGCTTACTTAAGTTGCAATAGCTACTTACACTCAATCCTTAAGAGTCCATAGTTAGTCCTTAGCAAGACTTCAAACATCATCATGACTTACCTTGGAGATTAATTATGTTTTCCATATGGGATCTAGGTCATCAGTGCAGCCCAGTAAATATGCTTTCTGCCCTCAGCAAGGGTCTACCCTGGCTGAGCACTGACCTGGCAGTTCAGGGGCTCAGACTCACTCTGGCCTCAGCTGGTGTTGCTGGTTTAACCCCTGTGCTGCTGTCAGTGGCTGCTGCCTCCCCTGCTCCAGCTTCAGCTCTGGGGTGTCCCTGCTGGGGAGGGGGTGACATCCCCCACCTCTCACTGCCTGACAAATCACAGCCCTCTGTGTGCATAGGGCTGAGGTGGGGCTGGAGGCCACTGTCAGGCTGTAGCTGGCAGTCTAGGAGCAGGAAGGAGGCTGTGACAGGGAAACATTTAAAAAGAACCCAAAGCAGTGACCAAGCCTGAGGAGAAATAAATGTGACACTTTTTCTGCTGAAGACTTGAGAATGCTGACAGCTCACTGTGACCTCTCCTACAACCTCCCACCCCTGTTACTCTTGAGGAAGACTGAAGAGTCAACCTTAGGACCCAGCAGAACACAGGAAGAATGAGCATAACAGCTAAGAAAAAGGATAAATACTAGGAAGACTTTATTGCATAACAATTTTAATATTAATGTGGCATTTCCATACTAATTGCATAACATGTGCTAAGAAACCTTAAAAACACGGATTTCTAGTTACCATGTAAATGGTATTTTCTCTTTTGCCTATGGCAGGATTTGGAGTCTGACCCTAGACAGTCTCTGTGCAAAAAAATAGATGTTTTTAGGCTGTGATTCACCTCAGGGAATGCATCTAAAATTATTCAGGTAAATCATGCTAAAGAAGTTCCTCTATCCCCATCCACCATAAAGCAAATCAAAATCATTCTGTGTCTCTTTCTCTCAGATAAGTGACCTCATCTAAGGCTACAAAATTTATACTTTTCTCCTCGCTTATATATTTTCATGAATTTTGTCACCCTGAGGGACAAAATACCCTTTGGACTAGCTTTCTGTCTAGTAGCTAGAACATTTGCTAATACATAGGAGGTACAGATATTGAGTCCAAGACACAGAAAAAGTTAATCTGTGTCTCCCACTGGCTAACAGTGTAATAATTGCTTTGTGGCATAAAAGATGAAACAGAACCACTACCATCACCTTTGTGGCACTGCTGTAAAAGAGAATAATGATCCCTGTTTCGTTCTTTGAAAGAGCAATTGTACATGACAATGCACAGCATAAATATCTGGCCTTCAGCTTCCAGGCAGACAGATCTGCATGCAGTCTTTACTCACATACCTGGAAGATAAGGAGAGGTTAGAGTACCAGCCACTGTCTTCCCTGTTTTTTGTTATCTAGTATTAGATAGTTTCCTGCTTCATTTCCAGATTTTGGATTATTGCTTGAAAATGTTTAATTTCACAGGTCCTGCATAGTTCTTGATCCCATTTTGAGGGGCAGAAAGACAGAGTATAGGGATTTGGTCACAATCACTCTAGTGAAGATGGTCCTTAATCAGTAATTCCCTGAATTATATAAAGAAACAAAAGCAGAATATTCATTATTTAGCAAACCTCGAATTTTTAGATAATTATTTTTACAGTGGTTTTCATTATTTCGAGCCTAGTATATCAGATTATAGATTTTTTCCAGACTAAATAAGAGCTTTAACCCATTAAAACTCTGTGATTTTTTTTATTTTTCTTTTTTGGGCATAATGCAACTGATATAAACCACCATATTTACATTGTCATTTCCAGACTTCATTTGCAAGTGTATTTCCTCTCCTTGATTCTTACAAATGTTTTCTCAGCACCCATCCAAAAATTATGCACTCTTTTTACAACATAGAATTTCTTGGAGCTAAGAGATGACCTAAATTCTATTCTTCTCTGTATTGGTGGTCCAGTTAAAGTCATACAGTCAAAATCCTTTTACAGTACATAAGTCCTCTGAGGTTTCTAGCCAGGTGACAGCCTTGTTCACTAGGCTGTAGCTAAACATCTTGGACATATCCCCCCTTTTCTCTGTCCCAGAGGATTCTGCATTCAGTTCTGGAGAATGGCATTATTAAGACATGAATATGATCCATAACACTCCAAAGGACAATGACAGCTGTAGATTAAACTTCTTCAGGCAGAGGGCTTTTATAATATCTGTCTGTTCTTTGTAATGTGTGTGTGTGAATTGTTGTCGTTTATTAAATATGCCTGGTACCTACAGGAGAAGAAAATGCTTTGCATTCCTTCAGAAGGCTTAGCACTGTGCTTTTTATGGATGGAAAAGCCTGCTTTATACTTTAAATAAGGGAGCTGATTTTAAACCCTTAGAACTTGAAGCTGCAGACCTTAATGTGCTGATTAGTTTAGTGCTGTGTTAACTCATTTCCTGTACAACAGGAGTATGATTCCCATTAGACCTTTACAACAACGAAGTTTTAAACATCAGGCCATTTTTGATTCTGTCCTTAGAAAGTTGATAAAGCTTGAAACTATGTCGAAGGAGAAGTTCCATAATGAAGCTGATGAAAACGTAAGCCACGGAGCTTTCTTCTTGAGAAAGTAATTTTTAATACTAACAATTGGTAACATTGAGATTTCGCCTTCATGTAAAAGCTTGAATTTGAACATTTGAAAGACATAAGATGAATTTCTGATGGTTTGGTTTATGTAGCATCCAATAATCTAAATGTATTCAACTGAAAAACAATAATTCAGTGGAGGGCTATAAAAGACACAAGCTAGATGTTTGATTTTATTTTCAGGATTTTTTTAGTATTTCTCCAACGTTTATTTATAATATTAGATATAAAGAATATCATTTGGGGATGTTGAGCATAGTCATTATTAGCTAGGTTTAAATTTTACTTAAGTTAACAAAATTGATTATAAATTTCCCATCCTGTAAAGTGAAAGAAATAAAGGACCTTCGCAAACCAGTTAATGAAGACACAGTGAATGACATCAACATTTAGAATCAATATTTCTCTAATACTGAAAAGACCACCCTAGGTAATACAAGCATTGTATAGTACCATACAATAGATTGCACTCTAAATTTCTGTGTGCTGAAATAATATCAATTTTTAGGACAAAGCCTGCCTTTGCATTCCAGGGTCTTTCTGGTTTTTATTAACAACTGCTGCTCTCCAAAGTGTGCAGAGCACATGATCCTGTTGTTATGAAATGCACTGCAGCTACTTTTTTTACTTTTAACAGATTAAGGATTGAAAACAATAGATCTTAAATACTATAGTGCTTCTTTTTAAACAAGTTATTTTCACATGAATATTTTTGGTGAAAATAATATCTATCATATAAATAAGAGGCAAGTATTCTTAGTTTTTTTATATTTTTTATGTCTGAAATAATTAGTTTCAAATAGATTGTATCTAATGTACCTAACATTTCTAATAATTCAAACTAGGATTTTGGAGGGAATTTTGAACACAGTTGGGTAAATAAAATGTTGTTGTACCTGATATTACAATTGATATTACAATTAATATTATTTTCCAGATTTTATTTGGTGTAAATAAGGGATTTTTTCCATCCTTATCTATATCTGCTGACCGTTCCTGTATAACTTTCAAAAGAAATGAAATATAGTGTACTCTAACTCCCAAATAATAATCTATTTTTGCAGATATTTTTCTTTCTGTTTCGGTCAAAATAGAACCTAGTGTTTGCCAAAAATTTCTCAGTGGCTGTTGCTATGTGGTATTTAAGCATAAGTCAGTATTTGTAGTTTGATTTTCCTGAATAATCTTTACTTGGAGGCACTAGAGACAGTGTTGTTTTTCTTAAATTGTATTTTATATAGGACAGGTAAACAACAGGTTAACCAGAAGTGAATTTTAGATTTCTGAGAGATTTAACAAGTACATTTAGATGGAAGTACTTGGCATATTACCAGATTATGCAGAAAATTGAATAACAGAAAAGCAACAACTAAGAATTCTGCAAAGGCCCGGTTGTAAAATTAGACTATTTCCAACTCCTACACAAATTGTAATTTTGTACCTCAGTCCTTCCTCAAATATTTCTGTCTTAATTGTTTATATTTTGTGTAGATTGGAGATATCAAAAGCAAACTAGGTGGTACTTTATGTTCACCCTGTTTACAAAGATTTTTATTTGTTAGAGGATAAAGATACAGACTGATTTTAGTGCTATGCACAAGATATAGAAAATACAGTATATTTACTCTTACTTAATATAATTAATATTAATTCTACTTAATAAAATTTCAGCAACATAAACAGTCATCATCAGAAAATTATGTAAAGGTTGCTAAGTATAAATTTGAAATAGTGATTGTTCTGTTGCTGTAGCAATATTTTTGAGTGGAATAAACTTTCATATCCATAAGAAAATTGTTGAAAAACTAATAAAGAAATAGATTACTTTGTTAAAGCTATGGACAAGCTCAGTTGATTTACTTTGTAAGTGAATTGTCAAATAGCAGTTGTCAGAGAATTGTCTCTATCTACAGTAACTCCTTAGCAAAGGAAAACCATGACACAGGAAGAGCAATATTTTGTATAGCTAAAAACTATATAAAGCTGGCATGATTTCTGTTACAGTTCACGATGTTGTGCAGTGATTTCTGTGACCCATATACTACAACAGAGGAAGAGAATGACTCCGATTAATAAGGACATCAGCAGTGTTGCGGCACCTCTGGCAAAAATGGGTGCAAAATCTAAGCAGAGAAACAGGTGTTTTTTCATATTTTAAGTTAGTTTGTGTTTTATAATTAAATATGTATAAAAAAAACTTAGTGGAGAAATTGATTAATGGTGCACATCACAAAAGTATCTATGACTGTAGATTTCTAATATGTGAAGATAGACTGTTCACTCACTATAATGAAGACATTTTGCTTATGATAACAGATGAAATACGTAGCAAAACAGAGACTATAAAGATGATTAAGGGGATGGAGCATGTCTCTTATGAGGACAGGCTGGGAAAGTTGAATCTGTTCAGCCTTGAGAACAGATAACTGAGAGGAGACCTCATCAGTGTAAATCAGCATCTGAAGGGAGGCTGCCGAGAGGGTGGATACAGGCTCTTCTTGGTAGTGCCAAGCACTCGGACAGGAAGGAATAGGCAGACACTGATAAACAGGAAGTTCCACCTGAATTCAAGGAAGAACAACTTTACTGTGCAGGTGACTGAGCACTGTGACAGATTGCCCAGGGAGGTTGTGGAGTCTCCCTCACTGAAGATATTCAAGAACCTTCTGCATACAGTCCTGTGCCACATGCTCTAGGATTACCCTGCTTGAACAGGGAGAATGAAACAACACAATGAGGTCCTTTCAACTTTATCCATTCTGTGATTCTGTGAAAGGTTTGGTTTTTCTCCTATTACAGGCCTAAAACTAATCATATTCACTGCAAAAAAGGGATTGAGGTTTCTTTTCATTTTTACCTTAGAGATAAACTGTATCAAGAGTAGATAGTGTTTTAAATCATCTTCTTAATTCTGTCTTGATTCTAAGATGTAGTTGTTGCCCTTAAAGGTAAGTAATTACAGCCCAAGCAGAATTAACTATAAATTTTAGTATGGCAATTTCTGTTCTGGCTATCACTTTCTGAATTAAATCCGAATAAGTTATCTGAAGACATCTATCTGAACAATAGTACTGGGCAGATTATTTGGAGAAGTTCAGATCCCTTTGCCAACATAGTTTTAAATACTGAGTCTCTCATTTATGTATTAGAATTCCTAAAGATTACTTTGGTTTCCTCTTCATTGCAGAAGAGCCAACATCATGCCATAAATGCAAGAAGAGGTATTGCTGTTTTGTGTGTGTGATATGAAATCCAAGTGCTCCCCTACTTGCCTCATCTTACTCCTTATGCAAGCATAAGGATAAAACTGGCAAGGACTTCTACATACTAAATTAGTTCTTTTGCTGTTGCAGATAGTCAAATAGTATAAACACTTCGAATATTCTTCCACCTGAGTTCTGATCACACACAATCCTACCTTTTAGTTTTCACAGTTTCAGAAATGTCATCCATGTTCCTCTTTAGTCTGGAACTCTTAACACTTACATTCTACTCAGCTTAGTGACTGTGATTCCATTACTATTCATCCCTGGTTTTTCCCTTCTGCTCTCTTTCACCTAGGATCCTTTGCCATCTTTTCTTCACTGTTTCTTGCTTATCTGAATCTCATTATATTCCTAGTTTCTCAACTAGCATACATCTAGGAGGAAGAGGGGGGCGTGTAACCTACTACCACCATCTTCTTTACTCCATACATGTCTTTCTTTGCATGTGTTCTAAATTTGATCAGTGTTTCCAGCTTTTGATTTTGTCATCTTCATTTCCGAGATCTACTGGAAAATTTCATATATGAATACATGCCTTCATAACATGGATAAATATTATGTATTTTGCATGACTTCTTCAGAAGCAAAAATCTTGTTATTGACACCTTAATCATTTGTGACATCTTGATAACAGGCATCTTTACCCATTGACACTACAGTCAGGCACTATACAAACACAAGTATTTGCTCTGAAGCAACAAGAAGCTTCTGATTTTACATTACCACCAACAAATTCCATACACATAGTTATTTGGGAAGATGTTCTGTGTCTGCACACTTTAATCTTCTCTTTACGCATCATGCAAAATCTGTGCTATAAAAAATTTTTGTGAAAGCTTCTTTTATCACAGTGGGTTCTTCTGCACAGGGGAAGTTATTCTACAGTGCTTACATTGGATTCCAAATGTAAACTTAATTTTTTCAGCATAGAAATTACTTCAAATGCATATTTTGAAATTAATTACCTAAGCAACACCATCATTCTGAATCTTTCCCATCCTGTGAACTACCAGTTCCCACATTAAAAGGATACAAAATAAGAATTTTCCATTTTTATGTTGCGAGGGACTGGATCACATACGAAACAGGAGGGGAAGCAGCTGGTAGTACATATTATAATATATCTATAATTTATAAATCATCCATTTTAGGTTTCGAATTTTGTTTTTCTCTATTGGGTTATGTGTCATAAATGATGCCCACTAAATTTTCTGATCTTGTTTTTAATTGGAGTTTCTTTTGTGTGATCCTCAAAACACTCACTGAGTTTTATGTGTTATAGTGCGTGATCTGTTACTAATGATTCATTCCTTATTTGTATTCTTTAATATTCATGGTAGCATTTGTTTCCATAGGGCTTGTTCAAATGAGCAGATCGTAGACCACTGTGATTCAAAAAGTGAAACAGAAAGTGACATGTCATATGCATCTACCTTCTGCCTCCTGCATTGAACATCATTGAAGTAGATAGTACTGTGAATGATGCATGTTTTTAACATTCACTGAGGGTTTTTTTGTTGATGCTTTGTGTGCATGCAGGTCTTCATTACAGCTCCTAAGTAAAAAGTTGCATACCAGTCCACAAGACAACCTGCAGGCTTCTAATACATGATGTAAGATGAAGGAAGCAGAAATAACAGTCTCCACACTCCGAACTGAGTACTTTAGTATTTCTTTCATAAGACGACTGCATATTTGCACTGTCTCTCTGGGGGAAAGGAAAGCAGAGAGATACAGACAGACTGAACACAGTACTATATGTAAGATGTTAGTTGAAAGAGTCACAATTTCACCAGAAGGAGTGAATGAAACATTATTTCAGAGCACCATGACTTTACTGTTAGGGTCATTAGTGTCACTCCTATTTGCAAAAGACAGCTTTATAAGATACTACTGTGAATGCTGTCCATGTCTGAAGGTGCGGCTTCAGCTGGGACCGTTTTCAGGTTCCATGTATCCAAGATAAGACAGATTATGCAGCTGATGTGCCTGCCCAATAACAGTTTTGCCACCACCCTGAGAGATGTCATACATAGCTGTGACAAAAACAAGTCATAATGAAGATAGAAACACACATTTGGCCAATTTAACTGCAAGCCATTGGGCAAATATGCCCTTATGCAAAGTCACAACTGTGGTAAATACAACATAGTTATAAATACAGAACAGATAAAATTTCACTGTCAATTTATTTAGGTGTGCACCACTAATAGGTAAAAGTCATTACTATAAATTATGAAGAACAAGCATAGCTACTATGCAAACCTTACAATGCCATCTTGACACAGTATTTAATCAGTGACTGTTAGAGATAGTTTTCATGATAAGCATGACTTTCATCTCAGGCCTCCACAAGAATTTTGCAAGTAACCTTCAACAGGAAGAAGCCCATTCCTGAAAATACTTCTCAGCAAATCACCTGAATTTCACTTCTCCCATAGCTGCATAATGTTAAGCAAATTCAAGCTGAATTACTAAATAGAAATGTTGGATCTGTAAAGATTTGGGTCTGGAACAAGAAAAAATTATTCACGGAGTGTTCCATTCTCCTTCTGCTATGCTAGGTACCATGTATGAATCCTCAACTATAAATGCATAGAATACACAATATTATTGTAAGTGTCATTTTCAAGCAAATTCTATAGTTGGATAGTCCATGCACTTTTCCTAATTCTTTGGTTTTTTGGGTTTTTTTTTACTCCAATAGAAAGACAAAACACTATGAAAAAAAATTCAAAAAATCTATCCCTTCTACCAGTGGATTTGACCAGATAGAAATATTGTCTTGTTCGGGATTCCACGATGGGTTTTTTTATTTGTTTTCCAGTCAGAAAATAGTCTTGCTTAAATTACTGATTTGGTATTGAGAGTAAAGGATGATTACTGATGTATTTTTTCTTGTATTATAGACTTAAAAACTTGTACTCTCACTGTGCAATTCTTGCAATACACTGCAGGATCTTGATTATCATGATATTCACATCTATATTTTTTATTCTGAATAATTGGGAGATAACTGCCCTTTGGAGTAGCCTATAGTACCATAAAGGACATTTTAAAGTTATGTTATGTGCATGTCACGCTTTGACCATTGATATTGGTTATAATCTTTAAAAAAGTTGATAATATGTTAAAATTAGTACAGTTCTGTTTGTTCAAGGTCTAGTTCTAGGAGATTGAAAATAGGAAGTTGGTTTATGAATAAAGGGCAAAAAGCTTGGTTTCTCATGGATACGACTGCTTCTCTCCCAGTGCTGGATCTAATGCTTTCTAACTATGGGGTTTATCAACACATAAGCAATGGCTCTGGGCTCGGTGCTGGCTGTGTGCCAGCTGCCAGCACTTTGTAAAAAGTGCAGCAGGAGGAAAAGATTTTAGCAAGGCTTGTGACGTTCTGCTGAGAGCAAGTCAAACTATTCCCAAGGTAAGAGCTGCTCCTGATTTCTGCTGTAATAATACTTGATTCTCTCTGTGTCCCTTGTAGCATATTTAAAAAGGAAAAAAATAACAGTCTTTAGGTGAAGCAGAACTGCACACTGATGATGTTTTTCCTGATTTTTACATATATATATATATTTTAATGTCTTCAGTGAGACAATCTCTTCTATTCACCTGCTGATTGCAATAAACTTAACCCCTCTCTCCATTATCTGTATGTTGATGAGCTAGCCCACATGGCAGACAGTCACACAAGTATCAGTTAATCTCACTAAGCTATTATTGCAATTAATGGACATAATCAAGCATTGGATTTGAATTTAAAATCTACACTTGAGCATGAACCAGAATCCTGCTTTAGAAACTAATAAGACTTTATTGACAATAATAAAACAATTTCCTGCACTAATTACATTTCAAGTGCCTTCTATAGTTTAAATGGGTTATTGTTAGAAGACTCTGCCCCTGTTTTCCCTGAGTTCAAGAAGGGGTCAAGACTTACCAGATTTTAAGTTCTCTGCAGTCAGTATTTTAATTTTTTTAAAAAATTGAAAAATATTAAAAAGAAAATTTTATATTTATAGTTTTTTGTTGTTTCCAACTGTAACTCTTGAGCAGAATGAGGGGAGAAGTGAAAATTAATAGAAAATGTAGCAAACTGTCCCCTTTATAGTGTGAGTAGGGAAGGTAAGTGCAGATCTCATTACCAACAGCATTGCAGAATGACTCTTGGACATGAAGGAGTTAAGAATCAAAACTTGGATCGACAGACATAACTGATGCACGCATGAGGAAAAGAAAGATGTAAAATAACTGCAGAAAAATAAAAGAAGCTTCCTGGGATTTAAGATCTGATGTTCCATACCTTTAAGGCAGTTGAATTCTATCTATGTGTTTGTGAATGTGTGTATGTGTATATTTAGGCTAGAAGTGAAGAATTGTGAATTACAGAAGCTCTAAAACAGTCACAGTTTTCCTTTAGAAGAGTTTTGTGGTCTACTCAAATCTATGGCTCTGTGAAAGCATGAAAAAGAAATGGTAAAAAACATTTGTTTGTAACTGTTGTTTTTCTTTGCTTGAAAGCTACTTGTGGGCTGCACTGGCAACAGTTCTGGATGTTAACCATATTTTATTGCTGTCTAACACGCCACATTAGAGAATATTTCAACTTTTAGAGAAAAAAACAACTATAATTCCCTGCTACTCATGCAGCACAGACTTGTGTGACAGCATTAAACATGGGTTCACTGTAACTGTGGATATGTTATGTGAAACCAACAGTGAGGCGTAGCACAGTGAAATAGCATTGCAACTGGAAATAGAAATGATGGTTGGAGATCATTGTTCTACTCTGCCTTTAAGGTATTTCAGCTCAAAGGATTAAATAAAATGTATAGAAGTAAATGAGACATATTTGAAAATAAAGTGGAACCTTTTAAATGCTGACTGTAAATATGAAGTAGGTTATTGTATTTAAGGGAGTTAAAAATAAAACTTATGGATTATTTTTCTGTGGCTGTTTTTCGCAACTTACTGGAAAGATTGACCTTATTTTAGAATGCAAATGAGAGTGATTGACATGACTCATTATATATGGCATCTCAAAAGAAACCCCCCAGAAATATAAGAAAAATGAAAGCTGAGGTACTTTCAGCATATTGAGAGTAAAAAGAAAACAAGAAACCACTGTTACATGCATAGGCCACAAGAAACAGAAGTTTCTAGAAGTGGTAACAAAAAAAAAAAAGACATCATATTACTAATATTATCTATTAACCCTGCTTTGATATTCTGTGACATTAAAAAAAAACAAGGAGACATTAATTCTTTGTAGTTAGGACAGCAAACATGTTTCCACTGTGGCAAGATATCTGTTTCAATTTAGGACTTCAATTTATCCTTCTGTTATTCCTGTCTACAAAGAGCCTGACCGTAGGCTCTACCTCCTTTAAGACTTTCCTCCTTGATGGCAGGACTGAGGGCCCCCATGCCTTTCTCCCTCACATCTAGAGCTCTGCAGTCACTCCTGATGCACTGGGTTACCCTGGCATCATTGTTGGTGCCCATATGAAAGAGTAACAAGGGTTAACCATGTGTGAGCTGTGCAAACCTTGCTGGTCCCTGTGTAGAATCCCAGATCCTGACCCTGCCAGACAGCCAACCGACCAGACAAGCCTCTGAGGACATCAAGTGGGACTGTCTTATTGGTGCCTCCACACCTCACAGAAGAGAGTCTTCAGTAATGGTCGCACTCATCTTTACCCCCTTCTGCAGATACCAGCTCTGGGCTGATCTGGCTCTGAGGGGTCTCCTGAACAATCTTGTTTGCTTTCAGCAATGCCCTGGGCAGCTGCAGGTCTGCTGGTCAATCACAAATTGCCCTCCTGCTGCCAGAGATCACAAGCCTCCAGCCTTCTCAGCAAGGGGTAAGAGGGGACCACGGTGTGCAGGGCAGCTGATGGCACGACCATTGGTGTGGCCATTGGAGGGGCCTTGCCCGACAGCCAGGCCCATGGAAGCTGGTAGCAGGTCTGATGAAACATGAGCACACCCTCGCTGAGGAAGCCATGGCACTTTTTAGGGTGGAAGTTAACAGGCTGTCCCAGGGAAAGCATTGTTCCTTGCATGCTGTTTGTGTAAGCCTGAGCCATAGACAGCCATTGGAAGTCAGCTGTTGGGCTGGAGAGGTCTGCAGCCAAACCTGTGAAATAGTCCTTCCTCTGACTTCTTTGTTTTACTTTTCTGAAACTTTTTTTTCACTTGGCATTCCCCAGTTTTAAACAACTTTTTTATTACCATGGTTTTATACTGTTAAGAGATGTGTCCCTTCTTCATAAAAATAAATAAGAATTTCAAATAGCAAATTAATTGTTCAGATTTTTCATGACAGAGTTTTTCCCACAAGTAGCGATGCTCTCTCTTTGAATAGTAGAATAAAGAAGAAAAGCATCATCATAATCCCCTTTGTGCCTGAGTCCGTGCAAACAGCAGGGTGTGCATTAGACATAGAAATATATGGAGACAAAAGCTCCATCACCAGGAGCACATGCTCATGGACATATTAAAAGTTTTTATTATCCCTACCTGCCTTTAAAAATCAAGACTTCAAATTGTGTGGCTTTCAAAAAGTTTTAAATTTGCAGCTCTCCATTCTGAAGCTGGTGCAGCTGAAACTCATTGGAATGGAGAAACCCAGTAGGTAGTGGCAAGAGTTAATGAACCTTAGTGAACTGGGTTGCAGATCTGCCTGTGTATCCTCTTATCATTACAACTGGAACTCAAACCTTTTAACTTCTGACATTAACATGAATTCTCGTAAACAGAAAATCGTGGAGAGCTGTTGTGTACACAGGGGAGCAAGGAACAGCTGAAAGGATTTTATAGGCCAAAGGGCTTGCCTGTTTCTTAGGAAAGCAAATGTTAGACATTCATAGTGAAAGATAAAATACAGCTTCAATTTTTCCTTTTTTGTTCTAAAGGCTTGGGTGATGAGCAGTCTCCGTTAGGACAAAATTAATCTAGGAAGCCAACTCTAGAGGTCAAGTGAAAAAGTTGCATTTAAGTGTAGTAGAAGGATTATAAGCAAAGCTTATGTTCTATAAGAAGAGATTGTGTACTGTTACAAACAACGTGAGAATCTTAATAGGTAAAACCACACCAGTGGTTTATGTTAATAGCTATTGTGGGAAGGTATGTAGCCTATTTCTGATTGGAGTACTATGTTTTTATGGATTTCACAGAAACCTGGAGCCTGCTAAATATTCTTCAGTGCTTTCTCTCATTAACTCTTTCCATGTTTATAGACATAGAGCAATTGTAGCAATTTTACTGCAGATAATTCTTTTGTGAAGTTCTCTGTTTAGGAGCACAAACATATTTCCCAAAAGAAGCCAAACTAGCCTCAAATACATATAATAGTGGATTGTATTGGCTTGCAAGGCATCATCACTTGTGGACATACAAAGATAAATAGAAATGGGTGTCATTTAGAATAAAGTCCATTTTTTATCTGCAGTGCTTGCTGCAATTATACATAGAAAGATAAATGTGGATGCCACTAGCTTGTGCTTGTTTGGTCTTCCTTGAAATTTAGTAGATAATCCAGTCTGTCCTCAGATTTAGGTTATAGTTTCAGGAATCATGAATAAACTGCTTTTTTCCCTTACCCACCTTTTTATTCTTCTCACAATTACAGATTTGACTCTTTTATGAGATCTAGGGGCTCAGATGCCTTTTGTTAGCAAAGCACTGAGGAGCTAATGTAGTTTTGACCTTTTCTCACATGTCGACTTCATTATATGCTGGACAGTGCAGAAAAAACCACAAAACAATAAAAACAACTCACAAAAAATTGAGAAGGTGACAGAAGGAGTTAGGACTACAGGAAAGAGATATTCTGTGCAACTTTGCTGTCTTTCAGCCAAGCTGATCTCCTAACTGGAGTCATGAAAAAGAGATATCAGTATATCTCTGATCTATATATATACGAGGTTAGATATCAGTATCTAAAGAGTGTGGGGATAACTGAGAGGTTCCTTGGAAGAAGCAAAACCATGTGCAGGAGCAGTTCAGGGCAAAAGGAATGAAAGATTTAGAGCTCAAGTGGCTAGCTCAGGAAGGAAACCAAACAACAGTTAGGGATTGGAGATAATTCTCTAAAATCTTTCCTTGGAGAAATTGTCCTGTCTGTAAAATTTAAGACAAAAGAGACTTTTTAAATATTAAATACATTTAAAATTATGAGGGTTTTTTTGTTGTTGTTTTTGTGTTTAGGGTGGGGTTTTTTTACAGCACTGGTCATTGATTGGTATTGCTTGAAATTTTTGGTCTATTTTACTGCATGTTCTATGTGTGTGTATAATACAGATTTTTTATAGTACTGAGAATTTCTTAAGGGCTTTGTTTGGGGTTTGACCACAGTGACTTTGACTTTGTAAATAGGTTTCTGAAAAGTCATGAAAGGATAAAATTCAGCATATTCTTACAGTGATATATAGGAGTTCAACATCAATAGTTTTTATTTTTATCCAAGTATCATTGACATTGAGAATTTTAGCACATATAATGACGTATTTGCTATTGGAGTTGGTGTCACAATAGATTAAAATTTTGTCTGTTTTGTAAAATAGAAACAGATCTGTGACCTTCAAAGATACTCAAAATCCCTCTACAGATGATTCTATGACATTTGAACAAATTGAAATAGAATTATTCAGTTATTATATTTCGTACATTGTATCTAAGTTCATATTGTTGTACTGATGTTTTTCACATGATGGGTGAATTTTTAGTATTTCTTTAAATTTTTATTTGTTTCATAAAGTTGATCAAACAAATAATTGTATGTTGTGTGATTCAAATGAGACTAAAGCATAAACCTACTCCTGCAAAAAATAAAAATATTTAACTCCTTTTGTCACACGGATGGGAGGGGACCCACATATTTAAGTCCTTAAAAGCACATAATGGTGGTGATGTGAGGCTCAATTTGAGTACTTGAGAAGTAAAAAAACTAAATGCAAGACTTCATTTCCATATGAATGGGTACCCATTGTTCCTGTTGAATACTCTTCCTTTGTAAAAAGAAAGAGAGAAGAAAGGACGGAAAGAGAAAGAGAGGGAAGGGAAGAAAAAAACAAAGGAAGGAAGGGTAAGAGAAAATAGAAGAGAGAGAGAGAGAGAGAGAGAGAGAGAAAGAGAAGGGGAAACAAAGAAAAATAAAAAAAATATAACAAAACAAATTGAAACTAAAAGAAAAGGAGAAAAAAGAAATAGAAAAAAGAAAGGGAGGGAGGGAGGGAAGGAAGGGAATGAGAGGAAGCAAGAAAGAAAAGAAGGAAGGAGAGAAGAAAAAGAAGAGGATAGGAAAGGGAAAGGAAAAGAAAGAAAAGGAGAAGAAGAAAGAGGGGGGAAGAGAGAGAACATAAAAAATAAAGGAGGCCCTTTTAGGTGTAGCTCTCTGTTATCTCTGATGGGCTTGAAGCCATGATTCCACATACCTTTTCCATTTAAATAAGAGCTGCATGTGCCCTTGCAAGGTATAGCACAGGGTGCTGAAGGGTAAGAGATATCTAGATAAATCAAACAGACAAGCTAGATGTAGTCACAATGGATATTTCCAGCTTTCACCCTAGCCCCACATTGTTTGTCTTAGAACAAAATAGTTGACGTATTTGAGATGTCACTTTCATAGTAAGATTGTAGAATATCTTGCTCCCTTTCCATAGCATGTGGTTTCTGTAAAGATTTCTAACCCATTCATTCCTGGATTTAACTTTAATTAAAACACCTAACTTTGAAAAAAAACTGTTCTTGACTTATGTTGAGCCAAAGCTACCAGATATGTACCAAGTGCTATTATCTTCATAGCCTATTCTTTTTTCATGCATTGATCCTAGCTGTCTGCTTAATATAATTTGACCAAACCTTTATGTATAGTTTTATAAACATTTTGTATTTTCTTTGACAGAAGAAAACTAACATCAATTTTCAGATTCGTGTCTGTCTCCTTGACAGAGTAAAAAAATACCTTTTATCTTTGCTACCATTAGCAGAATAAGAAAACTGTGTGAAGAAGAAAAATGTGTTTAAAACCTTATATCTCTCAAAAATTCTATTTACAGATTTTAGTTATGCTCGCTATTATGGCAATTCTTACCTGGAATTTCAAGGCTTACATTTGAACACACAAAACTTCATCCATCTGCAGTTTAAGACCTGTAATCCTCATGGACTCCTCCTAAATATTGAACAGAGCCCAGAAACAATACATTTTTTAATTCGACTTTTCATCAATAATGGTACCTTACAGGTAAGGCCTCTAAGTATCCCACTGAAAGAGAAGTAAATAAAAGTAAGGATTTGTAAAAATTTTAATATTTTTTTCTTACTGTAGAAGATAGTAAATAAATCTACAGAGAATCTTGACATTCTTTAGTATTTTAAGGAAAATAGTTATCAAACACTGTCTGTTGTGGCCAATTCATGGCTAATACAACTGATATGTCCCATAAGAGGTGGGACTTAAGGAAAATCTTATATTGATTATATTTGGAATCTCATACAAAAAGTACATATTAAAACACAACAATAAAGAATGTAGGTTTTGTCTTTCAAAGTGATAATTAAGTTATTGTATTTAATATATGAAGCTTAAACTTACTGAACCTCATGTACAGCTTCATTAAAATTATCATAAGGGAGGCTGTAGAATTGAGTGAAGTGTCATAGGAAAATTTATTCTGTGTCTCTGAGTAGAAACCTTTAACTTCATTTATTACTTAAACCACAGTTCCATATAATATGTCCATGGCTTTCAGGAACAGACTAACTAGGAATACATTTGTTTATAAACTTTAAGGAATAAAATGTGACCATAGTATATCTTTGTCTTTGGCAAAGAATTCCTTCTTTTCTGAGGAAGAGCTAAAACTTGAGCTTTATGAAGAGATAGGCAGATACTAAAGAGGTTATAAAAAGATATTAAAAGAAAAATTACTTTTCTCACATTTTTTCCTGCTAAAAATGTCCAAAAGTTGACCTGTAAATATATCCTTCTTCTGTAAGAACCGTGAAATGACTGTTAGAAAGAGCATATTTGAATTATATTTGCCTTATGTTAAAAAGCATGACCATACTAAATAGATATATAAAGTGAAGATAAACAGAAAAAGAAGAAAATAACATTTTTCTTTATTTCTTTATATTGTGATTTACTGTCTTTTGTTATATTGTGACTATATTTATCCAAAACAAATGAGATTAGTCATGGGCAGGAAGTTATCAAAAGTTTAGAAAATGCTGACAGATTTAAGTCCATCTTACTTGTATTCATGGTAATGTAATGATGAAGAAAAATATTTTTCTAACATATCATAAACACCATAAAATATGAAAGTACTTTAATTGGCACAAATCTATTCAGAGATCCCAGTGTGTCATGTTAAAACTAATTGAATTCACTTAATCATTCACAAAGCTGGCCAATTAAATGTATATTTAAAGTCCAATGAACAAATAGTTCTAAGCTCACAATCAAGTTACAATTACAAGTAGGCAAACCATGAAATCAAGTGCTTGTTCACATTAGTATAGGAAATTAAATGGTGTTCCAAAGTGCTCAAGCCTGCATGCTACATTACGTGTTTGGAAGCGTGAGGAAGCCATAAAATGGTGAGTAAAATTCACCCGTGGCCAATGTTAATTTCAGATGGGTTGCAGATGGTCGATTTCTTTGCAATTCAGAACTACAATATCTGGTCGTACAATACACAAAGATTAAAGCATTTTCATGCAGGCTAGGAAGCATGTATGTGTACTTGCATATTTCTGGTACAAAAGACTTCCTGATCCAGAACTTTTAATGAAACATTAGTTTTCCTTGATACGCATGACATCCTTCAGGTTTTTATGAAACCATCTGCTATTTTAAAACTCAAGTTTCTAAGCCTGCAATTGTTTAATTATTGGAAATAATGTAATTAAAACTTTTTCCCACTCTGCAGTACCAGTTTCTATGTGATGAGGCAGCAGAAGTCAAAAACATCACTACCACTGCTAGAGTGGATGATGGACACCAGTATAATGTGCAAATTAGGTAAGTTTACTGTTGTCTATATTCATAATTGTTTCAAAGATCATATAGATTAAATCTCATTAACTATGAATGATACCTGAACACGTGCAATAAAATCATGTTATGGCAGTGTGGATGACAACAGTCTTGGAAAGAATTTTAAAACTACAGCACAGTTGGACAGTGCTCATCACATCCCTGATGTGCTTAGAGGAAATAAATTTACTCTCATTGAAATCATCTACCATAGCAAACATAAACATTCAGTCAGGGAAGATGCTGTGCAGTATGTCCATGACTTCCATTGCTGTCACTGACTTGCAACTCATAATAGGATTTATTATTCCTGTGAAAGGAAGAATACTTGCAACTGAAGAAGAATAAAATGAAAAGAAAATGAGATAGGTAGTAGGTTCTTTGTACATAGATGTGTCTAATGACCATATATCTGTGCTGAAAGAATCTACAGCCTTGGAAGAGAAATTCTTAGTTTCAATTTATAGGAAAGTTAGGCACCCAGTGAGCTCTTCAGGTGCCTAGTTCCTATTAGGCAGCTTGAAATAGGTCCAAGTCCTCTTGTCCAGCAAGAAGAAATCTAACTGTCTGCTCATCTCTCAGGACTAAATTACTTCTTTAAAAGTTTGTGGAGGAGTACAGGAGGAACAAAAGCCTTTTACTGGAATAAACCATTTATAGCTGTATCTGTCCAAACGTAGTTAAATGAAAAACTTTTGCAGGGCAACAATGGGAAACTAGTGGTGAGTGTATCATTATATTGTACCTTGATGCCTCAGGTATGGCAGTGAGTAGTCAGTGAGACTGACAACACAATTTGTTGCTGCATTTCAGCTATCGTCTCTTTCATAATTTTTTTCCAGCATGGAAACCACACTTAAGCTTCAGACCACGCAGTAACATCACAAATTAATGTAAGGAACAAAAGCCAGTAATTCACTGCACTTGTGCTTGTCACCCAGAAAGGGAATACCATAAACCAAGCCATGCTAATGGAAGCTAAAAGCAAGTGCAAGGTTCTCTCTTACCAGAAAGAAATAGAACACAACTATCTCTATGACACTGATAAAAGCAGTATTCTCTAAAATCTAATAACATGTGCAGTCCTGGTTATAACTCCCTTTCCATGTCAAAATACAGAAGACAGATTTAAAAATTATTTTTAGACAGGAGATATAAATATCATAAGGCATTAAGCAGCTTCTGTATGAATAGCGGCTAAATACTCAAGTACTCTGCAAGTCCATTAAAGAAAACTAAGGGAGAATGCCAAAGTGGAAAAGAAAGTGGATAAGGACTGGAGACATAAAATTTCTAGTTAGTTAACTAGTTTAAATCCCTTAGAATTCAGTTGTTATTCTTTTTTTGTTCATTTTAAGAAAGATTTAAGATCCTGAAGAAAACAAAAGTATGAATACCTGAACCCTCAGCAATGTGGGAGAACTTAAGAAAATCAGCCTTTCCTCTGGTGCTGGAGCATTAGAACTGTCACGTCATGGTCATCCCTCAGAGATCCATTAATTTCCATGGTGCGAGTACACTTATTTTATGCATTTTCTCCCCACTCCATTGAGCAGAAAATAAGTTGAACCTGTAAATCAGGTTAACTGGAAAGAAAAACAAACTAATTTCTTTTTTTTACCTTTCCTTTTGAGCCTAAAAAGGAAAGGAAGAAAGAGCTATCTTCTTTCCTTTGCAGAGAAAATACACTCTTTCAGGACAGCTCAGGCAATGGCCCACACTGATTTTTGCTACTGAAAAAGAAGGAATGCATACCATTTTTGTGATTCAGGTTAATTACTGAGCAATTAATAGTTAATAATTCTATTCACTTTAGAAGACTGGAAGCGGTTTTGGACATTGTTTTAAGATGACATTCTGCAGATGACACCAAGTTGGGAGAGAGTGTTTATCAGCTCAAGGGTAGGAGGACTCTGCAGGGGGATCTGAACAGAGTGGATTGATGGGCCAAGGCTAATTGTATGAGTCTTATGTGAAATAGCTAAGGGAGCTGGAGCTCTTTAGCCAGGAGAAAATGAGGCTGAGAGAAGACCTTATGGCTCTCTACAGCTTCCTGAAAGGAGACTGTAGTGAGGTGAAGGTCAGTCTCTTCCCCCAGCTAACAAGCGGTAGGACAAGAGGAAACAGCCTCGAGTTGCACCAGGGAAGGTTTAGGTTGGATATTAGGAAAAGAAAATATTCACAGGAAGAGTTGTAAAGCATTAGAACAGGCTGCCCAGGGAAGTGGTTGAGTCACCATTCCTGGAGAGATTTAAAAGTCATGTAGACATGACAGTTAGGGACATGGTTTAGTATTGGACTTGGCAGTGCTGGTTCAGTAGTCAGACTTGATGGTCTAAAAGATCTTTTCCAACCTAAACAATTCTGTGATTCTATGATTCCAACATTTAAAACCTTAGTGACACAGATGTCAGAAAGATTTGGAATTGCATCTTACTGTCATCTCCAGCATTTTCACATGTGCTTCAGTTAATTAAAAAGATATATATGTTGTATATATAAAAATGTTACATTTTTTTTCTTTATTGACAGTTACATATACATCGTTGACAATTGGCTTTGATAGAGTCATTCTCAAAATATGTATTACTTGTATAAAGTTAGCATTTAATTTAATTAACCGCAAAGTAATACAGCATAGTAAGACTTTAAATAACTTTGATGGGAAATTACTGTAACTTATTCAGCAACTTTTTAGAGCTTTGAAACATTTACTCCTTTAGGAACTGGTTTTCAGTGAGATAAGTACGTTTTGAACGACAGTATCTGGGAAGTTGGCGAAGGCAAGATGAAAATGTAGGAGATACTGCATATTCTAACAGTGGATGTGCAGAGCGTGGAATTTTCTTTGTTGTGCATATGTTAAGTATTATGAACAGACATCATGGATAATAATAATAAAAAATGTTTTGTAATTTTTTTGAAAGAAAATGCTAATTCCTACTACTTAATGTAATCTTAAATGTTTGGAGCTCTTTTGATGTAGTCCTATGATGGAAAAATTTTTGTCTTTCCAATTCACTAAAAGAAATGCATTTCAGCTACTGAAGATAAGCTATCTTCAAAGAATATACTACCTCTACAATTTCGTACTAAATGAAACAAGTAGACTTAAACGTAGTGAGAGTTGTGTAATACAAGTTGAAATACAGTGAAAATTAGATAGTGATAGTATCTTCCTTTTCTGCTTACAGGGGAACATTTTATTGCTTCCTTTATCCAAAAGAAATAATTACGGGTGTGAATAAAAGAAATGTCACACTTTCTAATGTTTGTAAATAAACATGCATATTACTGTCAGACTGCTTTTTGCAGTTCTCGTAGTTCACCAGAAGAGTCATGCTAAAAGTCATTATGATGGAATATTTTGACTACAAAAATTTAAACACTTTATTAAATTTGGATATAATACAAAGACTGGATTGGCATCAAAATCTGGGATATCTTGGATAATTTGGGATAGGATATAACATTTTGCATCAGATTAATCTAATTTATGGCATTGGCTGCTAAAACCAACACATTGCCAAGGTTTGCCTCAGAGAAGTGCCTGAGAGTTCCATTTTAGATGTAAACTAATATAGTTGTGTACTAGGTCTATTAATGAAAGTCATTGTAGCTGTTTCACTCATATGTCTGACTACCATTTTGATTTTCTTTAAAATGTTACCAGGTAAGTGAAAAATGCAGTGAAAAATGGATATGGGCAATATCCCAGAGGATTTAGATTTGTGCAGGATATTATGAAGGGTAGGAAATTTTAGACTCTCACACTGTAAAGTTATGTGTTTGATTTTGTACTGAACATACAGTTATTTGACTGGCAATGAGGGGGATGTTCTGCCACAATCTTCTCATTCCAACCCTTAACTGCCCTTATTAACTGCTTTAAGATTTATCTTCTTCAATCTTTGTCACAAAACCCAGTTCATAAAATAACATGTATTGCAGAAACTACCCAAACTGCAGCAGCAATATTAGAAATTTGCCTTTTCTTCATCCACTCTTCTACATTTCAGCAGCAATTATCTCAATACTAATAAAAATAGTTTCCTTAATTAAATAAAAAAAATAAATTTTACTTTTAATCTCAAATCACAATTGCCCATTGCTTTAGCAAATCTATCCACTTTTAAATGGGTTATGCAGTAGATGTCATGAACGCAACTTCTTTCTTCAATGTGACTCTGTCCACTTTGAAATTTATTTTTAATAAACTAAGACCATTTGGATTAGAAATCTGGTCTAGGAGTTCCATCAGCCTAGAAACTGACTACAAAATCTGGCAATTGCTTTTTAAAGAGTGCATTATTCCTCTCCTTTAATTCCTGTTGTTTGTAATTTGAGCTTTGCAGTAGTTGCCTACAGAACTTTTGAGGATAGATTTTCTTCCTTTTGAGATGCAAAAGTTTTCTGATTCCTCTAGTAAGGAAAAGATCTTTCCAATCATGCCATAATGCAGCACATGCTCACTCTGGAGAGATTGTATATTGCTTGTTTGTGACAGTTTTTTATGAAGGTCTGAGAAAATCCGTATGGTGCAAAATATGCTGTATTATTATCCTTCAGAACATGCTACAAAGCTCATATTTTCCCTTGGGCTTTCAGGGAGGTAAGATAAGCAGATGATAGATAAAGTGGTTAGCAAAACCTGCAGATGCTTGTTTGGTTTTTTGTTTTGTCTTTGGCTGTTTTTATTTCACTTTCATTGCAAATTCCTGTTTTTATTTTATCGCAAAGGTGCAGAACATTGACTTTCATTGTTAACATACCAGCATATAGGTGAAGAAATCATTCATCTGTTGTGTCATGTACCGTGTAAATGCCATATACTCTTCTTAATGAAAATATACTTAATGGACCATATCCTCAAAAAACAGTGTCAGTCACAAGATATTATTAGCAATGGCTGCTGCTTAATTAGAAAAGTGTATTATATATCAAAAAAATGAGTAAGAAATATATTCTTGATGTAAAATTGCTTCAGGGTCTTTTAATTTTCTGGGCCTCTCCCAAGGAAGGTGTCAATGGATTTGCATCAGCTGCAAGATGTTTGTTGAAATACTTGGGGCATAGCGGGATTAAGCCTGTTTTATATTATTACCCATACAAAAAATTTAGGAAGTTGTTGGATCTCTAAACTGACCATTGACAGGGTCCTCACAAACATGCTTTTTTAGCCATGGATATGATGGTCTTTTTTTCAGTCTCTCCTAAAGTGTGTAGTGTAAAATTAGGGTGAATGAAACACAACACAAGTGTTGAATTATCTCATAATTTCTAATTTTTATATGGTCTGAAACTTCTCCCAGCTCAGTGGAGCTTACTTGGAAAAAGTCCAGTTTATTACAATTAGTCCAATTTATTTATGGTGTATTAACACTGGTAACAAAATTACATTTGTATTTCCTAAATTCCACTGTATCTTGAGTCCTAATTAAGTTATATCTGCTACTTAATATCCAATATACATTTCAGAGAATGCTAAGTCAATGAAAAAAACTGATTTGAGAATACAGTTTTGATATAGAGGTATTTTCATTTAAAATTAATGGAAGTTATGATAATTTTGCAAATATTAATACTGCTGTCAAGACTTGGATTTAAGGTGGAAAATAAGAATGAGTTGATCATGAAGTATCAAGAAAATAGAAGAATTCTTTTATCAGAAGGTTTTGGACAGAGACAAAGAAATTTAACTTAAAATACTTCTGGTAGCTATCACACAGATAAACAGGAAGAAGTGAGGCATATGCCCTGAAAAGGTTATTATGGAATATTTCTGAAAGGGAAAAGATGCTGATTTTGCAATACCAAGGATTTACTTTTGGCACAAGTAGCTCAAAAATGGAAAGCTAATTTCTAGGGGCTGAAGAGTTCTGTTACACAGTGACACTACTACTACTCACTAGCAGAGCATGACAGTGCCAAAGAAAGAGTAATGCTGGATTAAAGCAACAGAATCAAAGGAGGCTCTGATTTATGAACTGTGAGATTGAACTCAAATAAGAATCAAAACACACTAAATAGAGAAAAATTTTGAAATCTTGCTAGTCAAAATATATGTGCTTTCTAGTTCATTCTGCTACCATGTACCATACATTTAGAGAGAATTAAGTAGATTTTAATCCTTTCACAGATAAGTAGAAGGGGAACCAAGCCAATAATATTCCCTCCTCTGACTAATTTTATTTCTTACTTTATCTCATAGACACTTTATAATTTAAATGTACTTTATCTTCCTATTTGGCAGTCAAGTGTTTAAAATAAATGATGGTGCTTCTTAAGAATAAATGTTCAATCAATAACAGTTTTCAGCTCATATTATATTTTTGTCCAACAACCCCATGCAGTGCTACAGGTTTGGGGTGTCTGGAAGGCTGCCCAGAGGAAAAGGAGCTGGGTGTGCTGATCAACAGCCAGCTGAACGTGAGCCAACAGTGTACCCAGGTGGGCAAGAAGGCCACTGGCATCCTGGCTTGTACCAGATATAGTGTGGCCAGCAGGATCAGAACAGCAATTGGTCCCCTCTAATCAGCACTGGTGAGGCTTCACCTCAAATCCTGTGTTCAGTTCTGGGCCCTTCACTGCAAGAAAGATATTGAGGTGCTGGAGCATGTCCAGAGAAGAGCAACAAAGCTGGTGAAGGGTCTGGAGCACAAGTCTTTCAGGAAGTGGCTGAGGGAGCTAGGGTTGTTTAGCCTGTAGAAAAGGAGGCTCAGTCTCTACAACTACCTGAAAGGAGTTCGTAGTCAGCTGGGGTTCAGCCTCTTCTCCCAAGTAACAAGGAAGACTTCCTGAGGTGCCGGTTGATAGAGAACTTCTGTCTTCTTTAAGCTGACTTCCAGCTCAAAGAGCTCAGCAGCCTCAGCAAAGCAGGATGTTAAACGCTGCAGAGCTACTTCTGTGTGGGCCACAAGGGCGGCAGTGTCAGTGTAAAGCAGCTCCCGGACGAGATGGTTTAAGGTCTTAGTATGGGCCTTCAGTCGCCTTAGGTTGAAAAGGCTTCCATCAGTACAATATTGAATGTAGATACCGTCCTGATCCTTGAGGTCTGCAGTGGCCCTTTGGAACATCATGCTGAAGATTGTGAATAGAGTTGGTGCAAGAATGCAACCTTGTTTCACACCATTGGTTATTAGAAAGGGCTCAGAAAGTGCATCACCATATCTGACTTGACCACGCTGATCCTCATGAAGTGAGATGATCATTTTAGGGAAATTGGGAGGACATCCTAAATGTTCCAAAATCTGCCATAGACCTTTTCTGCTCACAGTATTGAAAGCCTTGGTGAGATCAACAAAGGTTACATAGAGACCTTTGTTCTTTTCCCTACACTTCTTTCGCAATTCTCTGAGAACAAATATCATGTCTGTCGTACTCCTGTTGGCTCTGAAACTACATTGGCTTTCAGGTAGAAGTTCTTCTGCTATAGTGGGTATTAGTCTGTTCAAGAGTATTCTTGCCAGGATTTTGCCAGCAATGGAGAGCAGAGTAATACCTCAGTAATTTGAACAGTCTGATTTATCTCCCTTCTTCTTATACAAAGTGATGATGACTGCATCTCGAAGGTCTGATGGTGGTTCATCTAGTTCCCAACAGTGCACCACAAACTCGTGAAAATTTAGCATGGAGTGCTTGGCCCCCATGTTTCCAGACTTCAGGTGGAATTCCATCAACCCCAACTGCCTTGCTGATTTTCACCTGCTGTATGGCCTTAAGAGTTTCTCCTGAAGTGGGGGCAGTATCCAATTCATTCTTCCCTGGTTGCTGTGTAATGCGCTGAATTGCTGAGTCTTGAACTGCACAGCTAGTACTGAAAAGAGTCTGAAAGTGTTCAGACCAATGATTCAGAATGGAGATTTTCTCTGTGTGTAACACCTGACCCTCTGCGCTGAGTAGAGGGCTATGAACTTGGTATGTCGGCCCATATGCTGTTTTCAAGGCCTCACAGAATCCTCTGTGATCACCTATATCTGCACATAATTAAATTTTTCCTGTTAGATTGATCCACCACTTGTTCTGTATGTCACAAAGTTTCTGTTGGAGCTTGCTGCATGCAAGACGAAATGCTGCTTTTCTTACATGACAAGACAGTCGTGCAAAGTGTGCTTGCTTAGCAGTTCTCTTCTTCCTCAACAATTCCTGGATCTCTTGATTGTTTTCATCAAATCAGTCCTTGTTCTTCTTGAAGGAAAACCCTAAGGACTCTTCAGAGGACTGCAGGATGCTATTTTAAATATGTTGCCAAAGTGTTTTAGGAGAGGGATCTATGGAATGATCTTCGAGCCTAGTTTGAAGGTTTGCCTGGGATTTGTCTCTCACTGTAGCTGATTGAAGATCATTAACTAAGAGTCCCCTCCTTGGGATACTGCCCCTTTTAGGTTTGAACTTAAGATTGAAGTTAAGTTTACAGCACACAAGTCGATGATCTGTTTGGCATTCTGCACTAGGCATCACGCGGGTATGATAAACACTGTGAACATCTCTCTGTCGCACCAAGACATAAGCAATGAGGTGCCAATGCTTGGATTTAGGATGCATCCCGGTTGTCTTCAGACTATTTTTCTACTGAAAGGTAGTGTTAGTGATGGTGAGCTGTTGCTCTGCACAGAATTCTAGCAGAAGTCAACCATTATCATTGCAGTTTCCAACACCATGCTTGCCTAAAATTCCTTTCCAGGTTTCAAAATTCTTTCCTACTCTGGCATTGAAATCACCAAGGATAATGATCTTATCATCTGTGGGAACCTTTTGGGTATAAAATTTATTTTTTTTGGCAGGGTCAGCTTGGAGAGTTGGGGCATATATACTAAAGAGGACAATATGTTGCTTGTTGTGTAGTGGAAGATGTAAGGAGACAATGTGGTCAGAATGACCTGTTGGCAGACTTTTGAGTTTAGGAACAACAGAGTTTTTGATCATGAAGCCGACTCCTGAGAGGTGCTTTTCAGTTCTGGGTTTACCTGACCGGTAAACCGGCATGGTGTGTAACCGGCACCACGTTCTCTAAGGCTGCCTTCCTCATGGAGACAAACTCCACTGAGAGCAGCTATGTCGAGGACAAGAAGAAATGGCCTCAAGTTGAACCAGAGGAGGTTTAGTTTGGATATTAGGAAAAATTTCTTCACAGAAACAATTGTTAATCATTGGAAGAGGCTGTCCAGGGAAGTGGTTGAGTCACCATCACTGGAGGTATTTAAAAGATGTTTAGATGTGGCACTTAGGGAAATGATGAACTTTCCAGTATTAGGTAATGGTTTGACTTGATGATCTTAGAGGTCTTTTCCAGCATAAGTGATTCTATTATTCTATGATAATCCTCCCTTTTTAATGAGTTAGGACACTATGGAAATAATGATATTAAGGAAAGTGGTAGGCCATCAATGAATTTATACTTGCCCAGTTTGCTTTGTAAGTAAGCATGGATTTCTGTAGCTGAAGATCATTTTTGTTTATAGAAATAAGTTTAATTTCTGTGTACAGAAATAAGTTTCAAGTACAGTGTATCACTGCAGTAATATTCTATTAATCTTAGATATTTTTAAAAAACTAGTTAGGTTGAATTATTTTTTTTCTGAAAATAGAACATATTAAACTTCAATGGTAGAACTACTTTATCACAATTACGGGTTCTACTATTCTTTGAATTATCTTTATAATGAAAAACAAAATTATATTGTTTTTCTAGATTCAAAAATTGTTAATTCTTTTCCTTACTTGCAATTGCCTTTCTTTGTCTGTCTTCATTAGAAAAAACAAAGAAACAACATGCCCTTTCTTACTGACTGCTGCATATCACTAAATGCCATATCTGTTAGAGATATTGTCTCAACAATTTATGTATTTGCTGGAGGCTTTTCCTCAGGACATGTCCTTAGCTGGTTCTCAATTTGAGAGTATCTAAATTCCGTTCTATCCCATGTGATCTATACCATATCTCCCAACTCTGTTGTTCACATGATTAATTTCACAGAACATTCATAATTTTCTTATCAAAATAACCCCAATTGCTTATTTTTAAACAAAGTAGTAACAACATCAGCTGACTTTTTTAATATGTTTTAAATAATTTTTCCTTATAAAAAATAATAGAATGTAACAGTATCCTATTTCTGTAGGGATTTTGTTTTGAAGAAAGCAGATCTAAAATATATAATACACACAATCCAGTACTTTCTTTTATATACTTAAATGTACTGAGTGCTTTGATTTCCTAATGAAAGTGATTTTAAGAACTCATGTTTTCACATGTGATAACAATGTATTTTATACAATAGATGCATATTAATAAGGAGTAAATATACTAGCTATCAGAAAGGAAGCTTAGTGAAAAAAAAACCAGTATAGGAATTAAAAAATAATTTATAGAATTTCTTTTTCCCTCTGTGGATGAACATGTTACATCATTTGAACACAGCAGCATAAGGCACCATAGGTTACCATTTCTATCTAAGATAAAATGTCTAAAATTTCTTGGGTTTAGAGTTTCAGGCCACAGTTATTTGACCACCAAGGGACCACTGGTTTGCCCTCTTCTATGTTATAAATAACCAATATTTTGTTCAGAAAGACACAAACTTCAATTAAATGAAGCCCTTCTATTTTTAAAATATTTTCCTAAGATACACTTTGGTGTGGTCACCTCTTCCTAAGCCCATAGCAATGGTGGGTAATTTATATGTACAGATCATTCTGTCTGACAAACCCCAGCCAGTACTTCTGTGAAAAGCTGAAAATAAAAGGTGGGTAAAGATTCCCTTCTGCCCCTGCTAACCCTATTTCTCAGGTATGTGACCCTGACTGTAAGAGCAAGCAATGACAGACATCTGAGAGGTGTAATTCACTCTCACCTCAAAGATTTTTTTACCCCCTATATATACTTTCACCACAAAACTCAAGCTCTCTTATTTGAGACAGGTCCCAGAGAATGGAGAAACAAAAATAATTAGCCAGTTCTACACATTGCATCCAGAAGCCCGAAGGCATAAATTTTTATTAAAGTCATCATACTGTGGCAAATGTGAGGCAGCATGAGTATCGAAAAGATGGTGCAAACCATCCTTTTCTCTACTGAAGAAAGAGGGATATGCAGAGAGCAGGACAAGAAGTATAGCTGTCTTGTTTATTCAGACAGTGCTGTGTGAATACTGTTACTTCTACTTAGTAAGAAGGAAGCTGTCTTTCTACTTTATCCCACATGATTCTCTTTCAGTCTGAGTTATCTGTAGGCAGAGAGATTGCACCTCTTCTGAAAGCAAATAAGCTTTGTCTCCCTGAAGGGCAGGCTGGAGCTTGCAAAGAGTCTGCATCAACAGCACAGACTGAGAAAATCCTGGGAAAAAAAAGCAACCTGCCTTCTGTAGGTGGCAAATTCTAAGGGGAGCCTTGTAAGGACATAGAAGGAAGATTTTGTTTGGGACCAACTGTATATAGTAAAGTCAGAGAATACATTTGCTTTCAAGGCTTTCATTAAATCTATCACACTTATTGCTACATTTTCATTATTTAAAAAGTAACTCTTTAAAAATCTGATTATCTTGTGTGCTAAAGAAAGTCTATCTTTAAAGAAGGGGCTCGTTTATGGGTTTTTTTGAGAAATCATTTTAACAAAAGGGGAACAATTCAGAATACCTTCAAAGGGGGACATGGCCTCAGGAGACATGGTTGTTTTTACCATGTTTAAACTGTTTTATTCTCCTTCTTTCTTTTTTTTTCTACTAACTAATGTTGCCAGAGCTTATATAGAGTCCTTTACCTAAACTGCTAGTTAAACCACACCTATAAATGTATAAGAAATGCCAACGAGATGATCCAGGCTCCAGGATATCTGTTGTACATATTCACAGTCCTCCATTAACTTCAGAGTTTCTCTAAAATGTTAGCTTGACACTAGTCTTCTTAAAATGATCAATTTAATTTTTCTTTCAGAAACAAGACTTCTTCAGTAAGGAACTATGGTGTTCTACTGTTGATGATACATGATCACAGCCCTTCTGAACACTATGTATTAAAGATATAAGTTCTGCATTGCCAGACATGGAAGAATACCTTTTGCAATTCTGAAGTCACTACAACAATTACTTTATTCATTCTTTAAGAACTAAGATTTCACAGAGATATTAATATTTCCATATCTTGCAGTGATTTTTCAGAAATTGAGAATAGGGAAAGTGGACTTTCTGCTTACATATCTGTCTCAATATACAAAAGAACTTGCACTGATCAAATCTTCTAATAAAACAAAAGTTTAAAACTTACTGCACTTTTTTGCAGCTAAATAGCATTATTTTATTTTCTATCAAGCATTATTTTATTTTCTATCAATGCAATGTTAAAAAAAACCTTAATGGAAATAAAAAACCATAATGAAATTGAAGCTTAATATGTTGTGCATGTTTTTTAATGTGCATGCTCCACAGAGTGGCTATTTTTCACAAACTTCTTATGAGGCAACAGAGAATAAGCAACTGCCTTTTCCTAACAACATCATTGAATGCACTGGATTTAATTATACTAAATTGATCATAATAACAGTTAATAGCAATTTAATTCCACCAATTAGTTTGATACAAACTGTTATTTTATAGTCTCTTTAAGATAAAAGCTTACTTAGTCATACCACATCTTGAGTACAAATCATATTCTACACATCCTCAGAACTCTGCAATCAAAGGAGATGCTCAGACATTAAAATTTAGCTCCTGAAACAGACAAATCTGTGGTGTATAGTGATATATTCTTGTTCAGATTACTTACCTAAACAAATACTAAAAATATTCCTGTCATAGTTAATTTCTTTTGCTTTCGATCTCAAAAGAGATCATTAGTGTCACTTCTAAGAATGAAAATTTCCTACTTCTGAAACAACTTCTTGCAGGGACAAAACATAAAAACAATAAAGTAGGACTCTAGTAACAAGCAACATACCTAAAACTTTGTTCTATATTATTTTCTAAGGAATATCAAAGGATACCTATGGATACTACAAGTGGGTTCCATATTATATGGTTGCCTTGGCCCCATGTTACAAGTAGAGAAATTATATTAAGGAGCACACAGACAGGATATAGAGATCAGAAATAATGTTGGCCTGCAGAGTTGATGTAAATAGGAATTTCCATCATGTGATTATCTTCTTATTCAACACAGTCTTTCAGTTGCACTATAAATTAGTGTTGCAACTCTAAATCCAACTCTAAACTTTCAAGGGTCTGAATACTTGAATATAGTACTCTCATTTGAGTCAAGCTTTTTGCTAAATGACATTTTATTTACATCTACAGTTTAAATAAGTGCATATTGTTTTCTAAGTTTAATCTTTGTAAGTAGTATTTAAGGTTGGTACGATGAGAGCAGCAAGAAAAGTGAAGCAGGAAACTGCAAAGACAGAAAGGGTCAGAGGCATAGATCACTGTTTTTTCGCTAGCTAAATCTATAGTAGTAAATAAAACTGAAATCTGAAGGCTGTTCTCTGGACCTGAGGCTAACTAGATCCCAGGTCGTGTCTAAAAAAATAACTATGGTAAAATATTTTGTCAACAGGAGTTTGGAATGACTCCTGAATTGCACTAAGAGCAAACCTTTTGAGTTTCAGAATTGGAGGTGATAGCTAACCTTGGTGGCAACTGTAACAGGAAGAGTGATGACTTTGTAAAAATATGGATGATTACATGTCAGGATGTGAACTTATGTTGTGGACCTATTTAGTGTAGTAGTGTAAGTGTAACCTCTGTGAAAAGAAAATGGGGTACTGTATTTATTTATTCCTTAGAATATGAAACAAAGTTTATTTCCTCCTCACTTTGTATTATTAGAGAAATTTACATCATTAGCTTCATTTTTCTTATTTGTTTAGTTAAATTATGTTCTAAGGCCAGACCAAGAAATCAACTTCGGACCCAGTAAATATGAGTCTGCTGTCAGAGGGAATGAGAAAAAATATGTTGTTGGCTCATTAGTTCATCAGCAACATAAAAGTGTGAGTTACCTGATGTCTCAGTAGGGCAGAGTCAGCACCAACAGATCTGCACAGTCTAAAATGGTGCATCTTGCTGCAGAGAGAAAATTTAATGACTGTGAGTGTAACTGGTATTTATTTAGATATTCTATCTAAATAAATCTACTGCAGGTAATAAGAGATTCTGCCTTACTCTGTAAATATTAGTATGGGATTGCAGGAGTTTCTTTGATGAAGAAAGGTGTCTCAGGACTGTAGAATTGTAGGATAATTCAGTGCAGAAAGACTTCAAGAGGTCTCTGGCCCAACCTTGTACTCAAAGCAGGGACAGCCAAAAGCTCAGATGGGGTTGCTCAGGGCTTTATTCAATCATGTTTTGAAAATCTCCAAGGGTGAAACCTGCACAACCTCACTGATTAAAGAGGTCTAGATGTTCCATTCCTGAAGTTGCCTCAAACACCCTTGCAAAGCTATGAAGATTTCAAAACCAGTACTGAGTCAAAATTGATGCCACCTTTTAAAAGCGCATTAAGAAAATGTAAAATAATAATCAAATGTAATGAAAATGTTCTCAGCTTTAATTAAACAATTGTCTTCAATAAAAAAGAGGAACTTCGGAATTATTTCTTTTTTAGAATATGTGATAATAAAAATTCTTTACTTCTGGGCATTCACAACTCATATTTGACATAGATGTTTCCAAATATCTTATTGCTTTTATTTAATTGACTGAATTCTAATATTACATCCTAAATAGTTCTATGGTTATTAGTTAATCGTCTATTATTGTTTAGTATGGTCACATTCAAAGTGAAATTTCTAGAGACAAGTAAGTTTCAGCCTTGTTTCTAGAACAAATTTCCCTTTCCTATTAGAAAAAAACAAGGTCAAGAATTTTTATTCCCAGCAAGACTGCACAGCACGACTGACACTTAATACTTTATCCGAACATCCCCCTTTCCCTCCTGCTCTTCCTCCATTTGTTTTGTTACCTTTTTGCCATTTTATGATAATCTCAAAAATGTCATTTAATCATCACTGAAAAATGTCAGAAAGTAAGGACATTCTGTAAAAGGATTTGGATTTCGTACAGACACTGTCATGTTTAGGTACTGTTATCCAGCAGTTATCAAATTATTGTCTGACCTTTCCATCCTTCTAACCTGCGAGACATTGGGCAATGGATTTAGTACTGTTTAGACAGAATTCATCTTCAGGTTATAATTAATAGACCAATATTTAATCATTACATTTATGTGATTACAAATGAGGAAACTGTGAACTATTACTGCTGGCTTAGACTGAGGCACAATTACTGGTAGCTTACCCAGCAAAAGTGCTTGAGAGTTGCTGTATGCATTTCCACATTTATAATTATGCAAAAAGCTCTATCATCTTACTTGACCTTTAAAGCCCCAATGTACTGATTGTAGGAAAAGTATTCTAAAAGACTGATGGAAATTTCATACAGTGCATATATAACCCAGTGATTGTATCATCAGCAAATGCTAAACAATAAGTTTAAAGTTGTTATTCTAATTTGGCCAGACCTTGCTAGGTTCAATCAAACACAATCAGAGGTGCATGGCTGACATTCTAACAAGCTTAGGGTGAAGGCAGCTAGTGCTTCGAATTGCATTAACTCATTTTCTGACAAATACTGGGTATTAATTTCAAACATTTTTTTTATATAGGCACACAAAAATCCTTTTGGGTATCAATCACATAAGCTATTCAAGACAAGGTAACAAATCTGTCTAAAGCTGATGTGAAAAGAACTACATTTGTAAATAGGGTGTTTGTGTGATAGAAATACATACATGGTCATGTAACCAGTTACAGTGTTAGCACCTCAAAATATGTAGAAGTAATAGTAATTAAAAAAAAATACAGAAAAGAAGATGTTTGAGCAGGTTTACTTCATTTAGCACATCTGTCAATTCGTTACAAAAAAAACGCCTGTCAGTTCCATTCCTGACCCTCTTCCACTCCATCTTAAGTTGCACTAAACCAAGTCTGATTTAAAGTGCTTAAGAAATATTACTATCTTTATATAATGCTTTTATTCAGAATTACAATATCATTTTATCAGGAAGGGAAGAAATTTTAAATATTTGCAAAATCATAATTGTTTCCTTAGAACTCTCACCTCATCTTTCTTCTGTAGAATGAAAATATCCAAGATGTCACACTGGGTTCAAGCCTTAGGAAAACCTGCCAAATCATTGCAAATAGAGCTACAGAGAGTGTATGTGACAGTTACACACATTATCAGCAAACTTCCTTTGTAAACCAATAATGAAAATAATGTGCTGCAGAACCTTGTGTGTATGCTTAGACATACAGCCATCATATAATATCTACAAAATATGTTGGGAAAATATTCCTTTCCTTGATTGCAGTTCTAGATATATTTAGCTCCTCTTTCTCATTCATGTTAGCCATTAATCAGCAAGTTCAAAAAAACTTGCTAGGAGGAAAAAAAATTCCATAAACTGATCCATTAAAAAATTATTTTTTAGTCCACAGAATCAAAACTCTAATTTATTTCTTTACTTAATTTTTATTTTAGCAGCAAAACAAATTTTTTTTTGTTCTTCATCTGAAGTTATTTACCGTAGTATGGATGGGCCATTTTTCTTGCAAAAACATTTATAGGCCTTTCTGTTAAAGAGATAAAACTATTTTGCATAATTTTCTAAAAGTATCTCAAAACAGAATTACAGGGAAAACATAGAGAACTGTTTGCAAATGTTGTTAATGTTAGCTCTCAGTCCTCTCAGTTAAAAAACTATAAAAGACCTTATCAAATAGTATGTGAAAAATCCTTTATATATCATAATCTGACAGAAAATAAGGAAGAAAACTTAATAAGGAAGAAATGCTCTTTTTGTAACTAAGAAGTTTCAGAAGGTAATTTTGCATTGTTAAATACAAACTGAATCATACTTTATGTATAACATTCTACTTAAATTACAGACTGTTGCTGTAATAGAGCTATAGTTTTGGAGTTGTTTTCCTTCTGGTTTTGGAGGGGTTTCCTGGATATGCTATTTTCACTATTTTTATGGTACCTATTTTACAAAGGCACTTGAGTATTTTTAAACATATAGCTGATTGAACTCTGATTTGTTTCATGTAAAGAGAGAAGGATAGACTGAAAGAAATTTCTACATAAGAGACTTGTTTAGTTCTGATATTTCTTCACTGTGCTTTCTTACATGAAGATAAAGTGCTCACTGCCACTTGGTTATTGTAGTGTGAATGACCTTTGCATCATTAAAAATTGAAGGAAACCAAATTGTTTGCTAAGTATCTTCTGTTTATTGTTGAAAATTTATGCCTGTTTTTAAAAGCAACACTTTTAAGAGGGTGTTTGGACGTGAGAGGGAAATGGGAATAGATATATTAATATCAGGGCCTAAAATTACTGCCTTCAGCTTTAGGAATGATGCTTTTGATGATAAGTATTACATATCATAGTATCTTAATAATGGTCTTATTTTTTTATTCATGTCATTATTATGTGTTTTGGTTTTTTTAGCAATTACTCTGCTCAGATTTACAATATGGCTTCATTTTAATGGAAGTTCAAACCCCAAAGACATGCCAACTTACAGCTTCTTTTATGTTTATAGTCTGTAATATAAACCAGCTATGTACTTGATTTTCTTTCCTTGTTGCTTTAGTAACAGCCTAATTAATTTGTCAGATGGTAAAATGTGCCTATTTCTAAATTTACACAGGCAAAGCATAGTACCCTGTGAAGCAGAACTGTCAATCCTGAAGTTATCTTCAAATACAAGTATAACCAGAAATTTCTGGTCCGATTCACATTGGCTTAAAACAGGACCCATATTTGTTGGTGGTTTGCCTCATCGTTACACAACAAAACAGGTATTTTTATTATTGTTGTTTATTTTTATTTAAGAATGGCATGTTGAGTAAGATATAACTGAAGAGATTTAAACCATGCAAAAAATAAAAATTATTTACAGCTTTTTGAGGATTACATGTAAGTGACTACTTGTCAGTGTTTGTATATTTTCCACACATAATGAAATAAACTAAACTGTTAGCACTGAGTTATTGTGGTCTGGGTCTCATTTATCTAAACACTGGTGTTTGGACAGGTGTTACCCCACAACTGTAGCAAATTTAATCTGTGAGGTTTTGTTTTCCCAGTGCACAGTAAAATCATATAGTCAGAGATGGACATATGTAGTCCAATTTTAATTTTTTAAGCCATATTTTGGGTAGGCTTTACTTTGTGACAATTGATTTAACCTTTTTATTTCTGTTCTGTTCTTCAGTAAGTGAGGGTCATCCTATCATTAGGCAAATAGAGTAATTTCAAGTACCAGGAGGTTTTTGATGCTGCTATTATAATGCAGCATTTTTAAATTGCTTTTACCCTATAATAAATTGCACAGTAACCAATGAAGTGGCAAGACTGTGGAAATCCAGATTAGAAGTTCTTGTGAGTAGGTACTTTTAAGACTGTAAAGTATTTAGCCAAAAGTATACTTTTAAATACCACACACTGGCATTAAAAGAACACATCAGCTAGTATTCCTGTTTATACAACTTTCCCCTTAATTCAAATGATCATACACAAACTATCTATTCATCTGCAATATTTTATCCTGATTCCATACGAAATATTATTTACTACAGAAATGTATCTTCAATAAATGTTCTATACTAATAAGATATAAGAAAATCATATTTTCAATGTTTAAATTACCTATCTTCTAGAAGTTAAGAGAAATGTTTTTGGGGGTACCACAAAGAATTTATAGTGAAGGTTTAGAGAATTCAGTCCATGTACAAGTTCAATTCTATGTATTTAGGAGCAGGTAAAGGAGCAATTTGTTTGAGAGTTATAATAATAATATGTATATGAGAATGAATTTTGAGATGAAAAACAGCTCTTCACTAGCTAAAGGTAACATAAAACACAGAAAAATAAATTTACCTTCAGGAAGTTCAAATAGCAATAAGAGACAATGGTTTAAGGGTAATTTACTGCTAAAAAATTTGCCTATATATGTGTTGGATTGTCATATCAACATGGACTTTCTTTCTTTAAGGATGTTGCAGTTCAGTAGATTATTCTATTCTTAATGCAAGATTATTCTATTCTTAATGCAGGTGAGATGCTGTGGTCCATGCTTGTCATCTAAGTTAGGTTATAGATGTAGGACTTGTGCAAGTGCTCAGGCTGGTGATACTTAACCTCTATTACACATAGAGAGGAAAGCATACATTCCTATAACTTTCCCAAAAGGAAAAAATACAGCCTTTACTCTCAGTTACCTCTCTAGTTTTCCACTGAGCTTTTTTACAGGTCATTACTTTCTGTTTGAGATGATCTCAGGCTTTTATTTCACTGTATTTTCTTTGCTTATTTTTTATTTTTGTGTTCATTTTGATCTTAATATCTCATTTTGCTTATTTTTTACTTTTTTGTAGCTTTAAGCAAGTTTTATTTTCCTTGACTTCCCTATCAAAGTCTGTAGGCTCTAAACCACATAAGGTCTATAAAGGCTATATTTTTCCCTTTTTGTTAGGGAATGGAGAACTGTCTGTCCAAGTACACTTTGTGTGAGCTTTTCAATCCCAGTAGGAAACCGCTCCATAAAGCTTCTTTCTCAACATTGTAGACCCAGACAGTCAGGCTTCTACTGTAAAATCTCCATCATCCCTTAAACAGAAAAGGTCTGTTTCTGACCTTCACCCTGCAGTTTGCTTCAAGGGAGATTTCTGCTCCAGCTGAGACTCAGCTTTTTCTAGCAAGTGCTCTGATCACTCTTGGAGTCAAGTTCGATAATGATCCTTATGATAGCCATAGTATCGACCTAATAATACATTGTCTTGTTTTACTGGAGTCCCTTCTCTCACTGGAGTAATTCGCTCTGATGTTGGTTCTTCTACCTTCCGATATTGTGGAAGCTGGAGAGAACAGTTACTTCAGACCCTAACTCCTTCAGTTTCTGACTAAAAGGAACTTCTAGCTGTCAGTACCAAAAACTGTTGACACAGAAGTTCCATATTACTGGTATTGGCTCATGCAACACTATTAATTTCCAGGCTAGATTCCTTTTCCTTTCATTTTGAGTGAATTTTCATATGATCTGTGAAGCCCTCGGGGTAAAATATTGCATCCTCTGAGGATTTCCTATACCTCATTTTCCTAATCAGCTCTAAAGTGTCGGTGCATATTTTTCCTCATATTTCTCTTTTGTTTGTATGTTTATTGTTTGGTATTCCCTAGAGTCAGAGTGCCCTCCAAATGTAAGGCAAGGTGCAACAATCTAATGGTTTCCCTAGCTGCTGCCACAGCTTGGGAAAGCAGTTAGGAGAGTAGAGCCTTAACCTTTAAGGTAGTGATGTATTTGAAATAATACCTGTGATATCTGGCAAAGCAATGCCATAATACCCCAGTAGATTTCCTCACTATACAGAAAATCTCAGACCTCCCAAATCACAAGGCCTAATTGCTGTGGTTGGTGAGGAGAAACAGTAGAGCAAGCCAAAGAACTACTTAAGTAGACCAGACATATAAAGTATTATGGAACCAGATAGGATGCTTACAAGCACACACCGCTGGCTGGTGCTGTCACAAGGCCACTCTCCATTACCTCTGAAAGCCTAGAGCAATCAGAGGATATCCCTGAGGACAGGAAAAAGACAAATGTGATGCCATGTTCATCTTCAAAAAACCAAAGAGGAAGATGAGTAACCATGAGCTGGTCAGGTCAATGGCACAACTCTTTCCTGAAATAAATGTAGAAACAAATGAGGGACAAGCAGATCCTTGGAAACAACCAGCATGGATTTACCAAAGGAAAATCTACCTGACTAGTATGCTTACCTTCCCTGTTGAGCTGACTGACTCTGTGGACAAACAGAGGGTAGTAGATAATCCTTTGTTTCCCAGACTCAACTTCATTCACAACTCGTCTGTCTCCTTCCTCTGAGCAGCGCAGGAGGATGGGGAGTGGGAGTTGTAATCAGCACATAAGAGTTTGTCTCTGCCACTCCATCCTCCTGTTCATCTACAGTTCTTTTATCTTAGATATCCACAGGCCAAAGATGGGAAAAGTATTTGCCTGGATATGAATTCTGAAGTATCTGAAGGTGTGGGTAGAAAAGGTAACAGATACATGCACTGAAACACTTTGGATAAATTCATCCAAGTTCAAGCACTGCAATCTGTTTCGTGCACAGCAGGAAATTGTTTTTATGACTTTGTAAACTGTCCTTTGCAAAGTCTATTGGATTCATCTGATGGTGTAGGATGGCAGAGCTGAACAGTAGGAGGAAAATGAAACTATAAATAGCTGACTGGCAGACATCTTGTTCTGCTGTCTCTACATAGTGAAACCACCCCCCTTCAGTTCTGTGCCAGATTTGTCTATTACTTATTTTTAAATCGTGTCCTATTTTCTGATAAAGAATATGACGAGCATACTTCAGACTTGTCACATCTAATAAACAGGTAAATGTCAAAATCAGCTAAACAGTTAAATAACATCATCTTTCTAAAACATTGGGTTTATGATCACTGGTTTTTAAGACTTAAAATCAACAACAGAGGAATAGAAATAAAATTACACAGAGAAAAAAGACTTTTTCCATCAGAAATTAAAAAAAATTATTTCTGAAATCTCAAGACTTGTTTCAGAATAATTAATTTCATGTTAATTTTAGTATCATTAATTGTTTACAATAGCTTTTTCCTCTGCAGAGAAGATTGGTACACTTAAAGGGAAATTAAAGACTGTTTTCAAATACCTACAGCAGCAGTTGATTGCAGTAATACTGTTATTTCTGCTGCTATAATTGCTTCAGTAATTTATATTTCTAGACTTAATACAATTTTAGTATTGAGAAAGTTGAAATGTCATTATATCTTCATATTCCTTTTCAACACAAGCAGTTCTCTATAATTAAACTTTGCAAGTATTAAAACAGGAAAGTTTCAGAAGGAAAGGAAGCTTCTGTACCAGGAGAACAATCTTCTAAATAAAGATAAAAGATTAAGTGGAATGTATGCAAATATATCTATGGGCATCAGTAGGTTACTGATGGGGAAATGGCAAGAGATAATTGAGGGATATGCTCAGGATCATAGTGTGTTAATGCTGAAACTAAGATGAGATGGAAATCATCATACATCTAAAGACTTCCGGTTAGACTATGAGCCCACAGTAGTCTAGAGGGCATGCATTTTAAATACAAATGTATAAAGTAGACTGTGCATATCTAAGAAAACATGTAGTTTTCCTATGAAACAGAGTGAATGCGATATCACAATCATATGAACTCCCTAGTCTCAAGATATTCTCAGATGTATCCATATGTAGGTAAAATGTTTTATTCATTTTAATAACCAACTGCTAAAACATATAAAAGTATGTTGTTTCTCTTGTAATAACTCATCCACAGTTATTATCAATAATTCAGTGGTATTGAGTGAAGAAATGGACAGTGGGGTTAAAAAATACAGAATCACACCCTTAATTTGGAATAATCTGAAAGGAGTTTGCTACATGTTACAGTTGATGTGCTTCCATAGGCTAAAGCAACAGTAACTGTCTAGTTAGACACAGTTTATGATCCATTTCTCTTGCCAGAGCATCACAAAGCAGTGGGAGAATTTAGTACAATCTGTGCAGTGTTTTAGATTTGATTATCTGGCATTCATCTTATCTGATAAAGCTGGAGCACTGACAGCAGCTTTCACATAATAATTTATAATAATATTATATGCACATGATGCTTTAACACCCTGCCACAGTAGACATTGGATGTGAGGAAATTACAGTGGTCCTGAGATTCCTGGAGAAGCCAACAAAGGAAAGGACATACAATCTGTCATAGGACTTCAAGGAATACTAGACTGTTACATGGCTGCAACTGTTTACTATACTGGTATAAGCAAGAGTGGGTAGTTTAAAGCCTTAGAGGGGCCAGTCCCTGAACCTCTGCAAATTTCCTGTTGATCCACAGCACATCTGAAATTTTCATACTTAATTATTAAGAATTCTATGTTTTGTAAAACCATTTAAATTTTGCAGATTTTTGACAAAATTGTTGCCAGTCAAATTGTCGTATCTGCTCATAGAGTCCTCTAAGTTTAAAAAAAAAGCCTGCTTGAGTTTTCTTAATTTATTTTTTTTAATCAATGTGTACAATGAGATTGTAGACTGGTTATAAGCCTAGTGCAAAACCGAGAGTTATATCTCTTGTAATTTCTCTAATGGTTCCAAAAAACAATTATTTACAGCATCTAAAAATGTAGTCCCTCCAGCATATTTTGTCATGATTTCCTACCAGACTTACGAGTAATTAAACTCTCTTATTACTGTGTTTCTACGTTGCCCCTTCTAACCTTCTCTAGTATTTAACAAGTGCTATCATCACTTTGGTGATATATAATATGGTTATAATAATATATTTTTCTTTCTGCATGAAATTTCAGTGTAAAGTGATTTGTGCCAATTTGTATATATTTATACTGGTGTATTGCCTTTTTTCAGTGTAGCCTACACCTTACATGGTTTTAACTCTTGCATCATAATATCCCAGTGTTTATTTTTCTACCATCAAGATGCTTATCATATTCCTATTGTTTGAACGCTTCTTTTCCTTTTTAGAATTCATATATTTTTCCATAGGCAGTTACTTGTCTTTTGAAAATAAATAATGGTTTAGTGTTGTAAAGGCTACAGATGATGATCTTGGACATTGCAGCATTTGAGATACCAGTTCAGAGGAAAGAGGTATGCACAGAGAGCATTGTAGTGAATAGTGCCACATTCCATTTTGTTTTTTTTTAATTAGATTAACCTATATGCTTATGGTTATATTATTGATTTGTTAATTCTTTTTCTTACAGCTGAGTATGTTCATGTAAGTGTCTTGGAAAATTCATTCTTGATTTATCTACTTGAAACAAGTTTGAATTCTTTCTGAGGATCAATATTAGCACTATGTGATCCTTAAAGCTGAAAAAAACCCAAACAAGAAAAGCTCATACAGACCACCAAAGTCTTGAATTTTGCTAGTTATAGTAAAATCTAAACCTAGACTTTTAATCAAAATGAACTATAAATTTTTCTAGTACATCTAATAAATTCTAAATTTATGGTATTAAAAAGTAGAATGAAAGACATATAAGTAAGTATAAGGACCCCTCAATTCTCTTAATTCAGTTACTAGTACTATTTCTTGAATGCTTCCTGATAAGTCTTTATTGAAAATTTATATTAATTTGGGTGATTTTATTAGTTATAGATTGCTCTTCAAATTTTGTTAGGAAGATATTAAGAGAAGTGTTTCTGACATTTATAATATCAGACTTTTTTATTGTGAAAATATATATTTCTCCAGCTGTATTCTGTGATATTTTTTACTGCTTCCATTTTAAATTTCATTAGAGTTTGTTTAGAGAAGTTAGAATATCATATAAACATATATATGCATGTATTGTTATATTATACAGATAGTAATATTATTAATGCAAATATTGATATTAGTATTATTAAGATGTTTACAAAACTTTTCATTAAAGTTTACTAAAACCATAACAAAATAATCCTAAACCAGAAATCAAGAAATATCCTTCACTGTACACAGATTGGAAAGTATTGCTGGTAAGAAATCAAGATTTTTTTCTCACTGATTATTTTATGCATCAAATTAAAGAGGACACTTAAGTTTACATAAAGTGATATGTTTTGACAAAGCTGTGCTTCACAGAGGTACGAAAATCTCATTATTATCAACAACTTTAATTAATGTTAAAATACCAAGATCATATACTTATTACAGAGCTACAGATCACCCAAACTGCAGATATTACAGCTACATTATACTCCTGCAGAAAAGAAGTCAGTGAACTTTACTGAGTTCATGGCCCCAGGCCATCTGTGCAACAGGCCTTGACTAGGAGCTGCCACACTGAATCAGAATGGGTTTGTACTCAAAGTCTGAGCAGAATCAGGATGCTGAGCCAAATGGTTTGTTTCTGTTTCTTGTTTATGTGAGACTCTTGATAAGCATGGCTTCAACTCTGTTCTCTAGAAATTCTTTTATGCAGCTAGAAATAACAAGAGATCTCTGTGCACAGGGAAATCAAACCCCTTAAGATTCTGAGTCAGAAATTAAAGGGAGAAAAGAAGGAGAAAAGAAGGAGAAAAGAAGGAGAAAAACATTGCAAAGTCTCCTGCTGATCTTGAATGATGATGATTGCCACTGTCTCACTGAAATCCCCTCAGAATTTGACTTTATGGAAGTATTTTTCTCAAAAACATTTTAGTTGTTTCATAATTACAGTGCTTGAACTCAAGTTTGTGTGTTCTAAATACTTGAAGTAACCAAATAGCATCCTCAGCAAATTAAAAGACTGATACAAAGGCATCACTGAAAATGTCTCTGTCTTGTTCTCTTGAGATCATTAAAAAAAAAAACAAACTCTGTATTTGAAGAATTTAATAAGAGATTTGAGTTCAGATTTCTGTTTAATGTCGAAGAAACATTTTCTTTTCTTTTTGACTAGTATTTCCTATAGAGGAAAAATATTTTGAGAAATAAAAGATAAAGGAAAAAGAAAATGGTATGATATTCAATTTCTAAAGGCAACTGGTGAGCATGCTCAGATGGATACATATACCACTGTAAAAATGCAAATCTGTTTGAAAGAAAGCGCATGTCATGTATTCCTGTGTGATACTAGAGTTTTTTTTTATTGTAGCACCTCTAGGGAATCTGTTCAATCTTTCTCTCCTCTTAATCAACATATAAAATGCAAGAATATCTGCAATCATTTCACACTGCACTGAGATGAAGTGTTCTTCTACTTGGTATTTCTTCCTCTGAAGTTGTCTTGTCTGTTGGAGTTTAGAAACTCAGCTTTTTCTCCATTCCAGCTTTGTGCCAGCTGTGGGATTTTCCTGCATTTCATGAAACGCTGGCACCAGTGATTCAAGTCATCTGACAAGACAGGTCCATTGTGGGTATTCACTTGTTCATCTATTAGGGAAACAACGGGTCCAGTGAGGAATGGGGTGGAGGAACTGGTTACAAATGGCATAGAGAAGGCCAAGGTATTTGATGACTTCTTTGCTTTGGTTTTTACCCATAAAACCAGCCTTCAGGAACCCCAGGATCCACCAGGATCATCACATCCATCTCCTGGTCCTGCACAGGACACTCCAAGAATCACACTATGTGCCTAAGAGCATTGTCCAAATGCTTCTTGAACTCACACAGGCTTGGTACTGTGAACAGTTCCCTGGGGAGCCTGTTCCAGTTCTCAACTACCCTCTGGGTGAAAAGCCTTTTCCTGATATCCAACCCAAACGTCTCCTGATTCAGCTTCGTGCTGTTTCCTCAGGTCCTGTCACTCATCATGAGAGTGAAGAGATCAGTGCCTGCCCCTCCACTTCTCCTGGTGAGGATATTGAAGACCTCAATGAATTTGATTAAAGTTTGTCATTCTGTATTGAGGTGTATTCTATGTTAAGATGCTCCTTAAGGTCACCCTCAACAGTCATTTAACCATCCTCACAGATGACAGCTCTTTATCCATCATGGATTGTCTGCATTATTCCCACCAGGTTGTTTCTGCATGTCAGCAACCTTAAGTATGTGTTGGAAGACTTGAAACTACTTTTCTCCTTTCTATGTTTTACTGCAGGCAACAACAGTATCATCTACTATCCTCTTTTATTTGATGCTTGTCTTTAGATACAAATGGTCATTTGATTAAATTGATTAAATTCACCATCTTTCCAAACCTATCTCAATTTTTGAGGAATGGGGGTTTAGCACTGGCTAAATGCCAGATGCCCATTCAGTCACTCCCTCAGTCTCCCTCCTCAGCTTGACAGTGGGAGAAAATAAGATTAATAGACTTTTGGGTTGAGATAAAGACAGGGAAGTTGCTTACCAGTTCCAAAACAGACTTGACTTGGGGAAAATTAATTGCATTTATTGCCATTTAAAATAAATTTGGGTAGTGAAAAAAAAAGACAAAATGAAGCAGTAACTTCCCCAAGCACACACACTTCTTCCCAAGCTCAGATTCATTCCCAACTCCTTACACTCCAACCACAGGTGGTGCAAGGGGAAAGGAGGGTTGTGGTCAATCCATAACACTCCCTCTGTGCTGCTCATTCCTCCTCACGGTTTTTCCCTGCTCCTACCTATACTCTCTTCATGGGTCACATTTCCTTCAGGAAACCTCCACCTCCTCTGACATGGTTCTTTTCATGGGCTGCAAGGGAATGTCTACTCTGGCACCACAAAGCAGATATTGATTTTGATGTTTGCACTTACATTCTGCTCTCTTTTTTTTTCTCCATGCCCTGTCTACCTTTGTGGCGTTTTCCCATGGTGCTACTATTTTGGCTGCTGGGCTCAGCTGTGCCCTGTGGTGGGTCTGTTGGAGCTGGCTGGAACCAGCTGTCCCTGGCACTGGGCAACCCCAGTCTCCCCTCACAAAGGTCATCTCTTCAGCTGAAACCTGCCTCCTATACAAAAATAACCTAATTTTATAAGACAAATGCTGTTTTGGTGATATGCAGAGATATCATTTGATGATGTGCACAGATAGCATACTGTTCCTGTGGAGATTATTTCCTTAAAAACAAGAAAGAGCATTTTGAAAGGGTTGACATTGTTTTGAACTTCCATGCAAGTTGCTTTTATGAATTTACAAGTTCAAATCCAGATGATCATTTCTCTTTGGACATATTGGCAGGCCTGCAAGATCAATTTTTGTCTTTGATCTGTGAGAACTCTTATTTTCCCATAGCTGCCAGGCTGACCTGCTGTTAAGCTCTTCAGTTTGTGGCTGATGTTGCCACTTAATTAATCCAGAGCTCCTGCATATTACCACAGGATCCTGGCAACAGCTACAGTCCATTTTTGTTGGCTAGATGTCTCCTTGATATCTTATCTTGATGTATGATGTAGAAATCATCCTGGGATAAGGTTTTCAGTGTTTGTGTGATGTTTTCATTCTTTGACAACTGTGATTCTCTTATTATTAACCATTTCTCTCTTCTTGCTATTCAGTGTGCAAAATTCAGGGCAATTACAGACATTTGGGGTGACTCAACTCATGTTGAGCATATTCAGTCCTTTTTATCCAATAGCTTCCCATGTTCCCCAATTTCCTTGTTTACCTGGAAATGCGGCAGTGTATATGTGCATGAAACCTTCTCAGGTACCTCGTCATGTACTTCACCTTTGTTTGCCTATTCTTCATGGTCCAGTCAGAAAGCTCTTTTTAAAAAGTTATTGCTGCCTTGAAAGTGGTAGCATGAAGTATTATGGGTTGGAGAAAACATTCAAACAGTCTGCTGCAGAGGATCTGTAGATTTTGATGGAGCTATGCCTTCACGTTAATATCTTGAAAGTTGATGCAATTCATAATGAATATACCTTTGACTTGTAGGTATAGGTTTACTACCTCATGTTATACAAACAACAAAAAGAAATAATTGTTCACATTGTCTGGAAGCAATGAACCTCAACAGATGGCATCACCTGTGAAGATGACATTTCACTAATTCCTCTGTGTGACTCTTTGAGATCCTATTTTTGAAAATTTCAACAGGTCTCGTTGATGATAAAGGAGAAGTATGGCTTGAGCAGCTAACAGATAACTTTCACGAGCCCTTAGAGGATGTGTTTGGTATCAGGCTCTTCCAGCAAAGCTTAAAGCTTAAACTACAGTGAAGTGACTTAATGCAGCAATGCTCTTCAGTGCTTGCACCCCAGACATCTGTCATCTAATAGCTTTGAGTTCCTTCCAGACACTGACTGAACATTGCACTATTTCCAAGCAGCCTCCCAAAGCTTGGGAGGAAAAGCTGTAATCATTCATTGAATAAGTGTACTCTGGGATATTATGTAACGAGCTCATTGGCAGACTATCTACTTGGGCTGAAAATGTCTATGGGCACACTTTCTTCCAAAAAAAAGTGTTTCACACAGAAAATTTGTATGGCTTCTTGCTCTGGCTTATCATTCCGTTTCAGTCTCTTTTTCAAGGCAGAATTATATCTAAGAGTCATGAATGGTGGCCACTACACTCTTTCTATAAGCAATAAAGAAGAACAAAGAGCTAGGGTTTATCCCTTGGAAAAGGTAATGTGTTGACCATGTACCAACAGACACCAGTTAATGGCCTCTAATCTTCCTTTGCAGTTCTTGTGGTGATACAACCTGATAGTGTAACCCTAAAGGGGAAGTAATTGCAATTACTTCCATGTAGTTTAGGTAGGACCCTTTCAGCTTCAGGAACTTCAGGAGAAACCAGACTATATTTGGCAAGGTAGAAATATATTTAGCTGCATGTATGTGACAGTCAGGCAACTACTACAATGATTACCCTAATGACCTATAAATCAGCAGTTCCCTAGGTTTATCACTTACTCTTTCCTTTTGTGTTTGGGAATTGTGGGTTCATCTCTTGGAGACTGGTTCTTTATGCAATTGATGAGAATGTACAAATATTACCTTGTGTTTCTTCATGCATTCCCCACAACACACAGTTAAAATCAAGAGCTAAACTCCTCTAGCTATCAATTTACTCATCTGTTAACTTGTTTTTTGGTAACAGTACGTGATGACGCATCAGCTGTAGTAATCTAACCACAAAACTCAATCTACATGAGAAAAAGCATGTTATGAAACTTCTTATCACATTTTAGTAGATAAAACTGAACTGAATATTCATCTGTTCCTATTTTATGTGTGTGTGATTTTTCTCAAAGTTTTTTCAACAGCAGAGAGGTTTATGCCACAAACATGAAGTTTTGGGTGTATAACTTCATCCTATTAAAATGCAAATCCTTGAGTTTCTCCTCAGGAAAAAAAAAAAAAAGAAGACAATTTGCTGCTAAATCCCACAAAATCCCATTGAAAATTACTTTTACCGATTAAACTTCTGTGCTCTGGATGGCAAGTGGAGCAAACTGTTGCCACTTCTGATAAATGCAAACTCGGTAGTCAAAAACGCTCATGTTGTTAGAAAGTATACAAAGGTAGTTTAATTAATATTCGAAAACCGTATAGTGCCTCCTGAATTGTTAACAATAAAAGTAATCTTTGCTCTCACGGCTGTGTTTCCACAGTATTTTGGTATGGTAATTTTGGAGGTTTATTTCTTACCTCTGTCATCATTTTCACTAGTGTTTGTATGGTGCTGTGTTTTAGACTGGTGACCAAAGCAGTTTTGCAACACAGGGATGTTTTTGTTGTTGCTGAACATTGTCTACATGGCATCGAGGCCTTCTTTGTTTCTTGCTCTTACCCCTCAGCAAATAGGCTGGGAGTGGTCAAGAGGCTGTGAGGGGACACAGCTGAGACAGCTGATCCTAGGTGACCAAAAGGATATCCCATACCATATAATATCATGCTCAGCAATAAAATGGAAGGAAGTTTTTCCAAAGTAGTTGTTGCTTAGGGACTGGCTGGGTACCAGTCTTCTGGTGGTGGTTGCTTTTGCATCACTTTTTTTTATTCATTTATTAAACTGTCTTAATATCAACCCAGTAGCTTGCTGACTTTTCCCCCTCTTCTCTTTGCCATCCTAATGAGGGAGTGGGACCAAGAGACCGCAGGGGTCTTCTGCCAGCTGGGATATAACCATCACATTCCCTCAACTGAACTGTCACCTCAGAGGGACCTCTATGGTTAATTTCTGTCATGTGCTCATGAAGAATCACACACAGTATTCTCTCTCATACCTCTGTTGTCATTGATGATTTGTGGGTCTTAGTAGACTTTTCCAATGGTGAGAGCCCTGCCTGACTAGCTGGTAATGCTTTCACTGGGAACTAACAATGTCTTTATAAATAAATAATAGGACAGTCAGTAGGAAGTTTGCTTTGCTATCTAGATATGTTTCAACTTGGCAATACTCAATGAACATCAGCGTTTCTGAAACTAAAAGAACATTAATAATTCTTTGGGTGAAGTGTGATCAAGATCTCATCTTGAAATATCTAGTAGTGGAACTATCTGGTTTATAAATTGCAGGAAACTATATTAAAAGGTATTCCAGCAAGCAAATAGTCATGTTATATAATTTTCCTAATCTTTGGGTGAAGGGAATTTTGAAATATGGGCGTTTCTCATGGAATCCTAACACACAGCTGCATAAATATCCTCCCAGCTGACAGCTTCCTGCTCTGACCCAAATTACTGGAATTTATCTGGGTGTGATATTCTGCACCATTTTGTTTAACCAAACAAGGCCAAAAGTCTTCAAAATAAGAAACATCCTAGGTTTTAGAAGAATAAAAGCTAGAATATTTATCCTCTTCTTAATAAAATCTTAGGATGAGGCTGGACAAAATAGAAGAAAAAATGGCTAGACACAACCCTCTCCCACACATCATGATCTTGCAGGTGGGTTTTTAGTCTCACTGCCTTTCTGAAATTTAGTGGATTTTCATCTTCTTTGGTCCCATTTTCTTTTTCATTATCTCTGAACCCAGGTTCTCTACTCTGTTCTCCTAACAGTAGTTTCAGTTGCTCTGCTTAAGCCGGTCTGCTGCTTCCCTGCTATGCCTATTGCCTTCCATCTGGGTCGTTACCTGGAAACCTTTTTTTAAAACAGAGCACTTTTTTTTTTTCCCTTGTGGAAACAAATCATATTTTCCCTTTCTACAGGTGTAAATGTTGTGCTCAAGGGAATATAATGTTAATTTAAAATAGAAGCAAGTGGAATATCAGCCTACTACAGCATCACAATGATAGACAACTGTCTAGGAAATTTTTTCTAGAATTGTTTCTCCAGTGTTAATAGGGAAAGGGTTTTGGTCACAGAGGCAGAATTGGTAACTTGGTCCTGTTCCTCACTTGTAGTCCGTCACTCTTCTTTTTTCTGTATGTTTATACTTTGTGTCAGGTCCAATTCAGTCTGAGTTTTGGCAAGTTTTATTTCATCTTTATGCTTTCTACTTCCAACATACATTATATTCTTTGCTGGGTTTTTTGTGCGTGTGTTTCTGTGTGTTCATTATTCCCAGTACCTTCTTCCAGCTGGTGATTGCTAGACATTCCCGTCACTTTAATTAAGGAAATTTCACACCTCTTGATGTTCACACCACCTGAAAACTGATGTTTTCAGTTCTTTGTCTGATCCCTCTAATTTTGTGATTTTTCCTTTCAAAAGAGAAAACCGTCACTGAAGATGTAGTTTTGTTTGCCTAGGCTCTGTTTCAATTGTGGTGATTCCTGTTTGCTCCTTCCAGAGTTAATCTGGGTGATTAGTGTTTCTGTAGTGTCTTTGACATTTGTCAAACTAAAATATAAGATATTATTATTTTTTTAGGCTGTGTATTTGATGAATAAAAAACCATCAAATGTTTCATCAAGGAATAGAAACTCTACCAAATTTAAAAGCATTTGATTTCCTGTTAAGTGTGCTAAGTGATTTCCCCTAGAACCTACTTCTCTAATAACATTCATAATCTTTCTCTGCATTTACTCTCAGCGCAGGATCTCCCATTCTCATTGATCTTCTACATACAAGTTTCCATTATTTCAGTAACAATAAATTGACTTTGTGTTTCTTGACAGCTTTGCCATGTTGTTTCATTGCTTTTCCCAACAGCAAACAATATAGCAGAGACAGATTTTATAGAAAACTGTAGTAAATGGAGGCTGTTCCTGATCCCTGGCAAATAGCCCTTCAGTGCTTTTTACTTAATGACTTCACTCTAAACTAAGTATCTGAATGTAACTATTGGGCATGCAGTGAACATCTGAGCCTGAAAAATAGTCATATAACACATTTGCAAAGCCAACAGGAAATGCACTCTGCTCTATAGGTAGAGGCAGACTAAGATGCTGTAATATAAAGAAAGAGTCATTATTAAGAGAAGAACATAATGATCATATTGTTAGTAAATTTGTGATTTTTGGTAGACAAAAAAAGGAACAGAAGAACTGGCAGCTGTTCTACATGAAACCATTGTGATCTTTTATCTAAATGAAATGAGATTTGGAAATGAAAGAATATAGGAGGAGGAGGAAACATTTAATGAAATGGAACTGTGGGGGACACAAGCACAGAATCATTAATTTCCAGTTTCGTTAGTATTAATGGTATGCTTCTTGAAAGCAAAAAGGACTAAAGATAAGTAACTTTGTCAGTGTCTATCACTCTCTTCTGTGGTTTTAACCTCCTTATTTACTTACTTAGCTTTTACTTACTTTACTGTGCTTGTGGTTACAAATTATTGAAAATCATACATACAACCACAGAAAGATGTTTTTTCTGTGTATAATAGTAACAGGAAAAAGCATTATATGATTTTGTCACTGTCTCATTATACAGATCCTTATTCCAGGTTAGAGACCATGGTTTTACAGACTATTTTACAGCACAGGTAGAATAGTAAGGAAAAAAAAAAAAGAGGAAAAAATAAAACCAAATATATTTATAGAATGTATTTTAAAAGTAACACAAGTTAACTATAAGATGAAATGTAAACCTGAAATAATAGAAATATCCTGACTTTTCACATAATCCTATAAATAGACATTAAATTTCTGGAAGGAGAAAGTGGCTGACCTTGTAGTGTTTGTCCTGCATAACAGTCTGAGGTATTTTGAGAGTAAAAATAAAACAGGTAAGGTTTCATCTTGAGAAGAATAGAGTAGGTCAGCATTGAGGCTTAAAGCAATATGAGGGAGGGAGGGAGAGGAGGAAACTCAGTTCCAGGATCTGAATGATGGAAGCAAGTAAGGAAGCTGCTTAGAATCTGCCATGTATGTTTAATTATTTTAATATGTGGGGGTTTTTTTTAGGTGAAGAATTCCTTTAAGTGAACTTGCTTCAAGCTTCCAGTTTTTAGAACACTGTTTGATTTCTCCTCTCAATCATCTAGTTCATAATGTTGTTTCATGTGAATTTGATCTTTTGTTTACTCTAGTTTTCCTGGGGACTATCAATTCCAAATAAAATTTGCAAATACCTTAGGCAAGGACTCTATATACATGAATCTCAGGGCAAGTGTGAGAATTTCAGGACTAGGTGTGTCTTTTGACAAGTAGTATACAAGTCAAGGCAGGGAAAAAAAATTTAGAGATGGAGCAAAACAAAATGCTCCAAATAAACCATCATCAGCCTTTGACGATGAGTAGGCAGTATAGAGATAGTTCAAAGCTCTGAGAAAACATATTATCCTAAGTGTCTCAGGACTGTGGCTCTCAAAATGGAAATTCAAGCTAAAACAAATAATTTGGTACCCAAATCCAACTGCTTGCCCCACTCCTTTGCTAAAGGTTTTTGTTTCCTCAGGAGAGATGAAAAAGTAGGTCATACGTCCACTTCTCAGTCTTGCCAACTTAAACTGCCATTAATCTCAATCTATGTTAATATGATGAATTATAGATATATTTTCCTGGTCTATTACATGTGTCTCAAGGGCAGTAACACCTAAATATTGTACAGGGCAGACAACAGCGAGTAGTAACTTGTCAGTGGTCTGATTAAAAATTAATGAAGGTTTTAAATTTTTACTCATGGGTAGAGTTTATTGGTTTTAGAACACAAAAATTTGTATTGTCTTAAGATAATTAAATGGATTTTGGATGTGCATGGATTCATCACCTTCTTTGTACCCCATGGTTAACATTTTTATGTTACCTGTCTACTCTAGATACACCTCTGATCACACAAATACATGTGGCTAACATCTTGGTACCATGGAATGCATGCTAATAAAAACCTTGTCATGTGTCAGGCAGCTCTCATTGTTACCACATTCCTAATACAGAAAACCACTATTTCTTGCCTGGTCCTGATACTTATATATACCTCATTGTTAAACTTAGGATTCTCTGTAGCATTCTGGGTAAGTAAAAGCATTTACTGAAAGGTGTAGTGCACCAGCTGATATATTCCTTATCCAATGTGTGAATACTGTGCTACCTTGCATCTCTTGCCTTGAGAAACTGGGCTAGAAAAAAACAACCAACCAAACAAAAAATTTACAGTGTACAAAACCAGACAAACCAGTTGCATATGTTTCTAAAAAATGTACAACCATGATATAAGAAAGCACAGATCATAAAAATGTATGAAGAAATTTTCCTCCTCTCTCCCTTTTTTAGCTTAGAATATTCAGTTTTCTTAGAACTGATTAAATTAGGCCTATTGAAAACTATATACCTCAGGTTATACTCATTAAAGAAAAGCTTATTTTTTTGGAATATTTTTGCTTTTATAGGCATATTTTCATTCTAAAGACATCCTTTGACATGCAGATGTCTTTGTTTTAGAGGTGTAAAACCACTTGTTTTAACTCCTCCTTTTTTCGTAAATCAGCATTCATAATTCACTAAGTGTTTCATATGGAATCCTCCTTTAGATATCACAGAACATCTTGACTTGAAACTGACCCATGAGGATCATCAAATCCATCAGTATATAAATGCATATACTTGATACAAACATCTCTTGGCTTATATCTTTGTAGATTTGAGTGATTGGTTATCGGTTGGACAAGAAGCAGAAATACAGAGGTTGACTGGCTTGGCCTGAAAACTAGTTCATGGTGATGGATTCCAAATACCTTTCCCTAATGTGCTGTAATGTGTTGGCATGGTGTTCAATATGTCTAACTCCAGCGTCGCTCAGAAAAGGTGAAGTGCAGGGAGGTGAGCTGATTTCCACAGTTAACTGACAGACTCTGTAGTATATAAGAAAGATAAGTCTGTTTTCCAAATTTCACTCTACATTTTCTAGTCATCTCCAGCCAATATATTTTCCATCTTGCTCATGCGCAAGGTATTGTACCACATTTAAGAGAAAGAATTGAAAAAGTTAAATTACAGTAATTGAACTTAGAATTTCAATAGCAAATGAAGTAAATGAATCATACATTATGACTATAAGCATAAGCACTGAAATTGTTTAGAAAAGGGGCAGACATTACTAGACATAACGTTTAGGGAGATTCTGCCTTACTTCAGAGTCTTCATATCACTTCTGATATGCAACATTGCACCTCCTTAACTGCAAGGCAAGAGCAAGTTTAAAAGGTAAGGATTCGGACCGAAAACAAACTTTAATAAAAATGATAAGGTAATTTCTCAATACTCTTGAATCTTTCAGACCTCCTGATTTTAATTAATCCACTGTGGCTTAATGAACCACTCCAAACTAGAACTGTGAGAATCATGGAAACCTGACAGTGAAACACATGCTCAAGTTTTACACTGCCAGCTAATTTAGATGAGGAAAAGATGCAAGAGGAATGTGAATATTTCTTATGTGGTGATCTGGTTCCATCAGAGTCTGGGACCACTGTGAAGTACAGGAGTCCACAAGGTGATTTGCCAATACTGGTCCACTCACAGATTCAATGGGAGAAGATAGTCCCAGTTCCCTGCCCTGCAGCACAGGAGAGTGGAAGAACTCTTGACTTGCTTATTTCCCATAGTGGGACAATTACCAGGGTCGCAGGTTTTGCAACCCCTGATTTGAATGGCTATAACAAATGAGAAATGAAGATCAGAAATGTAAACCTCTACCATCCTGGGCAGTTTGGGGATTTATTCCTGCCTCCCCCCTTCTGTCTATTTGATTTTGCTTTATCATTCTTGCTTCATGAAAGTCTTGCGATAGGGTTCAATATCCATGGCAGATACAATAAAAGTACATTCAGGATAATAACAATAAATTGTTAAAAATTTCAGTAGAGGTGGTTAGATGAAAAAAATCTGAATTTAACTTACCTCTTAACCCCTTTTAATTGTGTTAGTATAACTGAATTAAAATATATTTAGATATTTTTATTCAGAATCACAATTTTGGACTAAAATCATCTATTATATTAAAATACAAATCAAATGAACTATTGGTGTTCTGCATAGGTTTATACAGTATTTAATTTCATGGCCAGTATTAGTCAGGACATAGGAGAGATTTCAGTTCCTTTGTGTTTCATGCACTTTATATATATGATGAAATGTATATTTTACCAGTATATCTTCCCATTTTGACTTTCCATTTCTATACTAGTACTAGGACAGAAGCTGAAACAATATTCTGTCTCATATATTTTAAGTGTTTTCTTTTACTATTTTTGTTTCAGAGCTAATACTACTTTACATTTTCCTACACATTTTGAAATGTCATTAAACTCTTTGAGTCATACTACATTATCAAACAATAAAAATGCTTGTGGATTAAAATTGGAAGTGAGTGAGAAAAGTGTTTTAAAAGGTAGATATTAGAAAGTGAAGTAATGAACAGCATAAATACATCATACACACTGTCTACTGTCATCACACATCCCTGCCACTGTCTACTTCAGCAACATTTCTCAAAGGAAGGTGCATTTCTCTCTCATTAGTAGCTATACAAATTGACCAGAGTAAATTTTGTCTGTTTTGTTTAAACTACCAGAGTTAAAATGAATAAGGTTTAACTTTTATTAATTAATGTTTAAAAATTTTAAGTCAGCAAGAAAAAAAGTGTTAACATTTTTTGATCAAGGTGATGTCTGAGTCACTAACGTTGATTTTTAATAAATCCTTGAAAACCTTTTGGCTTGAAGAGACTGGAAACAATATATAGCATGTCACCTCGAATCCAGGCAAGTTTCAGTGCTCTGTAAATGGAATACTAAGGCAGAATAATGTCCTGTTGGATTTAAGTTTGAAATATTGCAATTTGAGAAGTTTGCAATTGTTTTGCAGAGAGTTCTACTAATCAGACTCCAAAACTGGATATATTTCAGGAATCCCAAAGATGTGAAAGACTACTATATAGTGTATTATGGTACACTGTAATATATATATAGTGAGAATTTTTAAGATACATAAAATTTATCTTGAGTGCAGACAATGACAAAAGATTGTGCTATACTTTGTTTTCTTTCCAGTTAATTGTATTTTTTTAAAATAAATGCTCAGGACATAAGCCAAAACCTCATTATACTGTTTATGAATCTGTAGCGAAATGACAGCATGCAAGTTCATTTCATTAGAAACTCAATTCTAGGTTAATTCTCCCTAACAGCAACTCTAATTTGGGCTAGTCAGTAAAGGATATTAATAAATGATTTGGCATATATGTGTGAACTTTTCCTACGAGGTAAGTATCTGTACTCATTTTTGTCAAGTATAAAGGGCATTTAAAGAGCATAGTTACTATATGTCAAACATATCTCAATAGATTCTGAATAGTGAATTTTATTAAACTAAATTTCTGGTGTTACTCTGGCCTTGACATTTCCAGGCAATCTAAGTATTACAGTTTGTTAGCATATTAATGTATTTTTGTAAATGGAAGGGAACCCAACTACAAGTGAAGCCTACATTTTAATCTGCTAATCACAAACAAGTATCTGCTCTCAAAAACAGCAGAATAAAAGCTGCTTACTTCTGAATATGTATACCGATAGCTCTTATTCCTACATATCTCAGAAGATGTTATTTTTTTGTATAGACAGCATAGCAGACCAAAGGCAAGCAATTTTCTGACTAAAATATTTATAATGCAGTTATAATTACAAAACAAAAAATTACTTTAGAGGAATGGATTACATTCAAAATATGTACATATCAATGTAAGAAAAATTATTGGGAGACCAAACAGTATTGAGGAGAAGAAAAACATGTTGTTAAAATATTCAGTGTTATAGTGCATGGGAAAATATGCAGATAAATGTTGATTTCCAAATCAAGTGACTAGTCTGCCCTTCAGTGTGCAAAATGGATCACAGATTGACAGTAAATTTTCCCTATACCAGAGATTCATAAAACTATATTGTATCTGACCTTTGTGTTTATTGGTTTCTTTTTTCTTTCCTTCTTTCTTTTTTTGTTTGTTCGTTTTTACAATCCCAAGAATGAGGACTTTTCTTGAAATACATGCATAGTATGATTGGGACAATCATAACTAACCTTTAGTTAAACCTTGTAACAGACTCAGGAAAAAAGAAGAAGCAGAGCTCTAACAAGCTGATTTATGTAGCCAATATTAAAACATTGTTTAATTGTTCATTTTTGGGGGGGCAATGTTATGGGTACCATGTAATTTCCAGCTCAGAATCCTGTAACCATTTCTGTCCACGTTCATATTAAATTTGCAACAGATTCTGCATCCTGTCAATTTGAAAATTGTTTTTCTTACTACTTATAAAAGGCAGGGAAAAAAGAATAACAAGGATCTCTTATAAAAATAAAAATGTGAAACAGTAGGACAACACATTTTCGAAGATTACCTGGTATAAATTGTTATGATAATGGCAGCAAAAGCAGTCTGCTGAGTGTAACACTTGGCAGTCCATCACACTTATTTCCTGCCAAAGTGGCTGGCAAAGGAGGAAGAAAAAGAGTGTTCTGTTGTCTGTAATCTGTATCAATAATCTCTGTCAGCCCTTGTAGTATATCAAATAATAATGTTCTCTTAACATCCAAAGCGCAACTTTGAGGACAGTGTTCACACTGAGTTCTTGAATAAGATTTTTGTTTCTTAAGTTCCAGGGAGCCTCATTGTAATCCTTTGTGTCTGTTACACGCAGAGACCACTTTACCTATGCTGCACTTGAGCTTTGCTGACTTTAAATGCCGTCTTAACTGGTTACATAACTTTTCACAATGTTGCAGTGATGCCTTAAACCCCTAATAGTTTTTTATTTTTCTAATTTTTGTAAGCCTTATAAGTCTTATAAGTAATAGAAGTAGACTCTAAAAGCAGCAACCCTCACATCCCTTTCCCCGTTGCACCCTTAGTTTACACATTCCTTAACCCTCCTACCCCATTCCATGTTCTCTATATCACTCCTACCCCAGAATTCAGCAGAAATGTTTAGTCTCTTGTCAAGGCAAGGCCTAGACTGTTCAGAGAACAGCCATATCAGGGCCTGAATAACAAAACAGAGTCAAGAATTAGGTGACTATGTGCACTCTGTGCCCCGAAGAAGATGAAGATTGATGAAGAGGTGGTCCCAAAATACACCCCAGACCCATTCTCAGGGGGTGGACCCGGGGCGGATCGGAGCAAAGGCCACAGCGTGGACACATTTGGGATTGGATAGATGGTATTATAAAATGTAACATCTCGGGCACAGGGGCGCATGTTGTGTAACATCTATTGCCTTGGCACATTAAACCCTTTCCTTATCTCACCCTCAATTAACTGCTCCCGAGTTTTTTCTTAGCACCACCTGAGCAGGCATCAGCAGTGCAGTAATATACTTCCTGTAGGCCTTTGCTGTTAAAGAAATAAACAGGGAACTGTTAGTGAAATTCTTTGATCTCTCCCATGAGTTGGAAGGCCAGTGCATTTTGTTTATTGTGTGTGGCATGGCATGGTATGTTATGTTTCAGAGTGGTTGAACAGTGCAGAGAAAAACAATTTTCCTTGCTTCAGCCATGTTGTACTTGTGCAGGCTAACTCTCTGCTAGGAGGGAGAGAGCTCTCCTTTCCCATTAATTTGGCTGGGTTTTGACCTCATTTAGACTTGTACCACCCACAACATCCTATAGCACAGTTACACAACTTCATTTTGAGTTGTATGAAAAACAAACCCCCGTACCTTGCTTTCATCTTCACACTGATTTATGTAATTTCTTATCCTTTTGATCCTGTATTGTAAGAAACTGTGAAAACTCTTTATTCATGTGTGCATTACTCCGTTCTAACTCTCCTTGATGGAGAGTTTTCCTGACTAAAGGTTCCTGGTCTATACAGTCACTCTGTTCAGAACCCCTCATATGTCTCATCATTCCTATATAACAAAGTTTTTTCATATTGTGACTTTTTTTGCGTATTGTGAAATGCTGTTCTCAGGATTTTTGGTTTGCTATCCTGAGTAATGCAGGAAATATTGAGCCACTTTTATACACCGAGGAAAATAGATGCTATTAGAGATTTGTAGAGAGAATTTCTAAGGGTTCTCCATACTGAGCTCACCATTTATTCACAATTTTTCTTCTTCTGTTTTAACCATTCTCTTAATTTATTGAAGGGCTTCCTTGTTATCCCAGGGTGACTGAGTTACTTTAGAATCTTTTAGCATAGCAGCTTGGTAAAATCCTTTGAAAATCAAAAACCATGTACCAAGACATCCTTTTTCACATATTCAGTGTTCCTCCTGTGAGTTACAATTTCCCTTTTCAGAAACCTTCTCAACTATTCCCCCATACGTTATGTTCATTTATATATCTGTTGATTCTGTTCTTCAGTGTCATTCTTAATTTCTTAATGGTTTCTTTTGAATGTAATTGGGACTTACTGATATGCAGTTTGAGGTGTGCCCTTGCACGTCGTGGTCTTACCCCCATTTTCATAAATAATTAAAGCAAAAAACTCTAAAAAAAATCCACATCTACCATTCCCATGGTTTGGATGCCATTTTAAGTGATGATCACAGTAATTTCCCATAGGAATCCCAGGCAAATACTGTTTGCTACTGTTAACTTTTTAGTTTTCTTTAAAAATACTTTCCAGGAATAATTCAATTTGAGACAGATTTCTGATGTACCCCTACTAAAAAGGGGTTCTGCCATGGGAACTTCCCAGAGCTACTCTACATTAAATTTTGATTTGGTGAGTTCATTTACATTTCCTGCTAGAGCCATGTCCCTTTGAACATTCCCTTTATACTTAGATGGTCTGTTAGCCCTAAAGCCTTTCTGGCGGGCTTACTGCTCCTGTTGGGTTTTAAAAAGCATTTGATGCCTGCCATTATGCTTTTAGCAAATTGTTCCTCAAGATCTTTATCTTTTTCTTTCTGCAAATATCTAAACCTGACTTCAGTGTTAGAAATGGGTCCTTGGCAGTGTGTAACAATTTACTGTTCTGTGTATTTTCAGTGCCCCTAAAGTGATTCCCATTTTTAGTAGGTCCTTAGGCATCTTTGAAACATGATTAATAGCACTAGATATCTTCTGAGCAGGGAAGTAGTAAACATACAAGTAGATTTTCAAAGCTTCCCTGTTTACCATTCCCCGTGACCTGTGTTCCTCCATAAAAAATATCTGATTAAAGTTAGAGAAACCCACTTTCGGCTGGTGTTTCACCATACCTGTTGTGCTGTCTATGTGTCCAAAACTCTCTTTTTAAGTTTGTTCATTAGGTTTATTTTTAAGTCAGTACTGCTTATCTTGCTGTGATATCTTTTCACATTTAAATTTTTTTTTTTTAGAATTTCTTTATAGAAAAAATGAGGATCAGGAGATTTTTTCAGGAGTAGATGAAATTATGCTACAAGTCTTTCTGTAGAAACTTATTTATTTTTAAAATGGATCACAATGGTAACAAGCAAAAGAACTGTGTGAATTTTTTCCTTTGTAGATTTCCGGACCTGTCTACAATTTCACTGGCTGTATACAAGTTATAGAAATCAATAATGTGGGACCTTTCAGATTCTCTGATGCTGTGGAAAGAAATAATGTTGACGATTGCAGGTAAACTGCCCTCTATGCCTTTTCAAATTGAAAGAAACTGTTTGTGCTGATTTTTCTTTCTTCCTTACAAAGGGTGACCATTTTAGATAATTACAACAATAGTTACAGAGAAAAAGATAGAAAAAACCCTAGAGAGACGATATTGTGCTTTCTTTTATGCTTTTGAAGCATTTTCTTTATGGAAGATGCTTTTTTTGCAGAGTAGTTCAATTAAGCTTGACAGCACATTTAGAGCGAGTTGTCACCCACTGAATGCTGAAACATAGTGTAGTAAGAAAGATAATCTGCAAAAAAATATAGGAACAGAGAGCAGGGTGATGTGCTGGCTGTGTTTTACTTATGATTTCAGGATTTCTATTAATCTTGTAACAAATTTGGATGACCTGCTACAGTTACTATACAAGAGATTGTGAACAATGCTAGAAAGCATTGTTTTTGAATAAGTTTAAAAATCCCCAGTTGATTTCATTTTTACATATTCACATCACTACTGGTTATGCATTGATTTAAATAAAAGGCTACACAGGGGCAATGGGGTACATTATGATTCTGTTCTGGAATATAATAGATTTGAACATGGAAAAGTGGAAAGCAAAATAAAACAGAGGTGAATTGCATTTGTAGGTAATTAGGCCTTTCAGAATAGAATATCACCCTAGAGAACATTATATAAGCCTTTTTACTTGTGGGTTTTTTTCCTAAAATTTACAAATTTTTTTTATTAATGTTCATGAGCTTGTTTAAACAACATCTTAGAAAGCTAGTGGCACCTGGCTAGATCATTAATTAAGGACTCGTGAGACCTGAACTCTGCACCCTTTAAGTTCCATTTTATTTGAAATATGCTCTCTAAGTGCATTTAACAAATGGTTGTGGGTCTAGATCCTGCACAAAATAGAGAATCCTGCAAAAAATGGAGAACCCTGCCTAAGAAAGAAGTGATGGCTCCACTCTTGTCTTTCTACACATTTTTTCCTAGTCAGAACTATGGTCTCCTTCAAAATGAGGGCACATATTCTTGTCTGTGAAACTATGCCTCTGTGCAGAACTAAAAATTCAGAAGGTAGAAAGCAAGTGAGGAGGCAACTTCATATCTTTAATTCAGGTATTAACTTAGGTGGACAAAAATCTTGACTTCAAGGGCTATCTATGTATTAGAAATATAATAATCATGGGGGAAAAGTCATAAACCATCTCAGTTGTCACCTCAAATTACTAGTTAGGAAATTGTTCTCCATTTTGCATATGCAGTAGAACTTTGATATCACAAATCCTACGCAAGATGTAGCTCTGTTTTTTAAACTACTAGATAAAAGAGGGATAACTTTAAAATCAGGACTGTTACCATCTTTTTACTTTCTTTCGTTCTCCATAATACTTTCTCTGAGCTGGCTGTCTACATCTTTGGGTTTTACGACACTATTCTTTTTTTACAGTTTTTTCTATTGAATAGTTTATATAACTATTCCTTTAAGAACAAATATCCTTCAAGAAACAAGGACTAATGAGACCTGCTTTGTCCAGTCTGTGTATGTAGCAGAGAGAGGGATATAGGCGGGAAAAAGAAAGCTTGTAAGAAAATTGACTTTGTTCCTTTTTAAATTTGTTTAATAGAATGCTATATTATCTGTTATAATCTATAGAATTATATTACAAGATTTATTGCATTTTGTATTGAATCTGGTACTTCCCTTCATAGTCAATTAGAATATAAATATGGCTTATGTGGTATAATATAGACATTAAAGATCACTATATTTGAATCAGAATTTACTGACTACAGTCTGGGACTGTTTCTTGCAAATACTATGTTTATCTTACTGATTAGGTGAGTAAAATGGCACAATAATTTGTATAGAAGAACTGTGAAAATAGTCTTGTATATAAAAGGATACTGGAAGGATACTGGCTCATCTCAATCCTCTATGTTAAGCAACATGTTTCTTTTACCTCCTGGCTTCCTCAGAATGCTGCAGATGAGCCTGACAGTGTCCAGCCCCATGCAGTCCACAGAGACCTGGCACCATCCTGGTCCAAACCAGAGTTATTCCTCTCTGAAAAGCTAAATTTCAACAGTTGAAATTGTTGGAATTAGTTTGTTGAAATTCAGAGTAATTTTAACAGAAAATTGAAATTAGTCTGAATTTCCCTTGGTGGGAAGGGAAGTGCATGGGAGTGGATTGTGGAGAAGCCTGGCAAGCATTCTCCTTACTCATTCCTGCCCTGTGACACATGAATTTCACAGAATCACAGAATATGCTGAGTTGGAAGGGACCCACAAGGACCATCGAGTCCAATTTCTACCCTGCACAGGACCATCCCCAAGAGTCACGCCATGTGCCTGAGAGTATCATTCAAATGCTTCTTGAACTGTGTCAGGCTTGGTGCTGTGACCACTTTCCTGGGGAACCTGTTCCATATCTGTTCACACATGGCAGCTAACATCATTCTTTGCTTTTCACTTTAGGTATAACCCACATTCATCCCGACATCATCAGTCCTTACATATAAAGACTCCTTCCCAGAAAGCACCTAGGAAGCTCAGCTGTTGTTCTCTTTTCACAAGACAGGCTTCTGGGGAAGATAGATTTATTCTGAGAAAGAAGGAGAAAGTGGTTGAAGAAAGTTGCTTAAATAACACCAATACAAATAGCTAGTGAATACTGGAAAGCCTATTGTATTTGCAGAAATCATGTTCTGTAGATGCAACATTGCTACAGTTGGAGCTACCTGATAGCAGCAGAGAACTCTACAGTGTGGCAGACAAAGCAAACCAATTTCTTCCTGCAAGAACATGCCTGTATATTGCCAGGTAGTAGCACTAACTATTTCTGTTCTTGCTGTGGTAGTTTTTCTTTAATTGACCTTCTACTTATCATCACCTGTTTGTAGACTTCTAATCTTTTTGAATTCCCCTGCTTTTGTGTACTTAGCCATTCTGTAGTGGCACTGATTTACCCTGCTGGCTTTTGCCCTTCTGGGTGCCCCAGCAGCAGGGGTTATTATTGTGGACATGCTGACACTTCTTAAAATGAAAAGGTTTGTGAGTAAATGTTAAACTTATGATTTTTTAATAGGTTTGAAATTTACTCAAATGTGTTCTGTGATTTTTTTTTTTAATGGATGTACTTGAATTTTAAAATACCAAAGCATGATCTAATATATGCAATGAATATAGAGAACTTTCAAAAATATATTTTAGAAACGGTTCATTAACCTTTCCAAAACTATTGATATCACTACTTCAGGACAGGTCACTACCTTTCATAGGATATTGCATACTTTATGTTGCTTATCTCAGAGATTTACATTCCAGTTTAAAAAATGTTCAGAATTAAGAAACGTAAAAAATTACATCATAACATTAATTTCACTGTCATACATATCTAGCTGTCTAGTGTCTAAAATGCCCTAAATATATTAGGGCAAGAATGCTATTTTTTCCTTTAGAATTCTATTTTGTAATGCAAATATCATATGCTACAAAGAAGGGAGAATTATTTTAACTTGGTAGAACTAAATTGGAGATGGGGGTAACATGGAAATTATATTTTATGTCATTTTGGAAACAGGTGCTAAATTCTGCTTGGAATTCAGGAAGATAATTGATATAGGCAGCACTAGGCAATTGGAAGAGATTACAGACCAACAACTTACAATGTCTTTGTCATTCGGAAAAATGCAAGATTTCTGCGCATGCTCAGAAACACTGAGGTTTCAGACATGAGCCTTTAACTCAGCTAATCTGTTAAGGTCATGGCCCAGATCCTTCTGCTATTCACATGCATCACTGTTTAAGCCTGGAGCTCACCCATATGCTATAATACATGATACCACAAGGAGAGAGAACAGGTAGAAGTGATTTACCGCACTGAGCAATGCTCATCAGAGCTTCCTGCCATAGGATGTAACCAAGGTGAAGCAGGAAAGAGCAGAATAATGGTATGGGTAGGAGAATGAGTTAAAAGTTTGACTCTCTGAGAGAAGATTTGCAGCCATAAAAATACTCTGAGTTACAAAGTTCTGCTTTCAGGAAAGGTTGTAATGGAACTGTATCAATTAGTAAAGGTCAGACTCCAAAATATAGTTTTCTAAAATTATCCTAGACTATATACTTAAATAAATCTTGTCAAAGTTTATTTTAAGATTCTGTTTAAACTATACCTGTCTCAAAGTTATGAATATATAGGCAATATATAATAGATATTATATAATGACCAACAGTAGTAGTAGAAAGAATTGGAAATAACAGATCTCTGATGACATTTTTAATAAATGGAATCGCTTTTTTTTTATCTTCTTCTGAAGCAAGTGAGATGCTTGTGATGTGTTAATGCAATATAAAGCATCTTGAAGTGTTTCAGAAAATGTTGCTGGAATAGATTTGCAGGACAAATGACTATCACTTCCAGATAAAGTTCAGATGACAGATATAAATGAAGCTTTGAGTCCCAGTATTAAAAGCTGGTGTTTACTGCAGTTTGCTTCTGTTTTAGTGTCTGGGAGCTATGACTGCTATATATTGCTGTAAGAGCTTACTCTAACAGTTATTGCATTTACTAAATTCAAAGGTTCCAAACATACACACACACACATATAAAATATATACATGTGCATATATATCTGTACTTATACCTATCCAAGCCATGATTTGTTCACTTAAATGAAAAAACAATTCCCAGCTAGGAAACATAAACACTGCTTTCTCTTTCCCTGAGGGAAGTCTTACTGATGGATGCAAATGTATAAGAGTGATTTATACTTTCAGAGAGGAACTAATAAGCTGAATTCTTCATTACTGCCAACTGGACAGATTTTCTGGTTTTTTTTAAAGATTTTACTTTGCTGTTAATTTATCTTAAGATTTGTTCTCCAGGCTGAAACTGAGTTTTGTTTCAGCAAAGACACTGATTGCTATTTGCGTTTAGGAAAGAGGCTCTTGAAAGTGCATTACCCAAGTTCCATTCCACCATGAGGACTGATGAGTTTCCTAATATATGGCAATTTTCTCAAGAACTGTGCAATACATTTTGGAGAGTTTTACATTTTTTCAGTAAGCTCTCAGTTTCACTTTCCCCTCACTTATACACTTTCCAACAAGCTCCAAATCCCCTTCCTTGTGTGTGAGTACTCCCCTTTCCATTCTGTAGTTTTCTATGATATTTTACAAACATACACACATCCCAACACATTTAGGAAGTCAGTCTCCTGTGCAATTTCTCAGGATTTTTTCATCTGTTGAACTTCCTGTTTTTCAGAATATTATAAAACATCACAACTCAGAGCACCTGACACCAGGCATCTGAAGGTGTTTGATTTCTGTCTTTGGAATGAACTGCACACTTTAATAAAGAGGAAAGTTCAATCTACTGAAAGTTAATTTTCAGCCAATTGTGAAAGTCTTGCAGTTACCATTCCATACCTAGAAAGGAAAGTTTATATTGGTGCATTGTTAGAGTTTATCCTAAGAGTCTGTACAAGATTCAGGTAGGCTTAAAGAGTTTCTTCATATGAATCCACCTGAGCTGAAAATTTTAAAGTCAATCAAACATACAAGCTGGCTCAAAACCAAAAGGGAAATCACAGAGTTTCGAATTTAAGCTCTTCTGTCTACTTACATCTTAGTCTATGAATAAATGCAAGATCCTATAAAAAGCATTGAGCTTCTGTTGTATGTGAGACTCTAAGTCGTATTCTTACATCTCAACATCTCAATTCTTACATCTTATAACATTTGTATGTTTGTATTTTCTCATTAACAGTTTGAAGTTACATGTTTAATTCTGAAACAGAAAAAAACAAAAACAAAAAAATAATATACAGTGCTCCTCACCATTGTGGAAAAGAATGATTAAATGAAGAATACTGACACTGCTTGGTTTTATTTATTTAATAGGTTTTATGAGTTTTCTGTGGTTAACATGGACACTAGACTAAATGTTTCTGAAATACAGAACTGAAGATAAAACTTCAGAAATATCATGCGTTTGTATTCACCACATATGTGCTTGATATTACGTTAATAACATTTCTGTGCAATTCTAAAGTAGTGATAACAATAATTTGTTCTTCTTTGTGCCTTTATTTTGTTGCTTTTTTTTCTCTCTCATCAATTGCTTTTTCTGGCTGATAACCTTGTCTGTGTGTTTCTAATTGCCTCTTACTCATCTTCCAGGGCCTGGGTTCCTTTTATATGCTTTCGTCTTCTTTACTTGATTTGCTCTTCTTGATTTCCTTCATCTTTTACAATGTTTGTTTGTAATATTTTCTTTTTCCTTTTGCTGTCCTGTGCAGTTTTCTTTCTGCTCTCTATCTGTACACGAATTCTGACTATTTTTCTGTTACCTTTTATTCCTCTTCTGGCATTCCTGGTCAGTGATAGACTTCAATGTTTAAAAAGAAAAAGAAAAAAAAAGAAAGAAGTGATAGATCTAATCTTTCCTACTGATATAAATCCTCAAAGTCACTGTAAATTGTTGTATAAGCCCTTTACCTTAATCTTTTGAAGTATTCTGTGAAAATTTTTTCTGACGGATATTAGACAAATCCATGTGTCAAATATATGCAGGTGAGGTAATATATGTTTGTAAACATTACATTTCTCTCCTTGTTTCTGGAAAAGATTGTCTTTCATCAGGATACCACAAAACTAATATTAATCTTCTTTGGGACTCTCTGTTTCTAGATTAGTAATCCTATTTGGCAATATTTATCTTTATCTTACTTATCCTTCTGTAACTTTAGGCATATGCATTATACCAACAGAAGATTGTTTCCTAATTCTGTCAGCAGAATTCGGTGGCAGTCACTGTCTGTTAGTACGTCTGTAATGAACAACAGTAATGAGATCACGATTTCTGCTGGAATTACCAGGCACTTGCATGGAAGCTAATAAGACAGGTCTTAAAGGACACCATGCATTTTTTCCTTCCATTTTTATCAAAGAGGCATTTGCAAATATATATGTTGATGCATGCATAGAATGCCTAAATCTGAGACAGTTTGTTTTTGCAAGTAAATAATATGTCAAATTTTTTGGAAAACACTCTGACACAGTTGTGCAAAAAGGAAATATTTTTGTAAATATGAGCAACAGATTTTTTTTATGAAGTTGTCTTTCCATTACTGTTCATGTGTACTTCATTATTTTATAGTGTTTTGACTTTGTGTGCCAAAGAAAAAGTTCCAGTGCTGGAGCAATGCTGTTTTGCACTCCTGTCACACTTTTGGATCTATTTTTTTTCACTTATATAATATTTAATATCTCCAGTTACTGGTGATTCCTACTCTAGATTACTAAATTTACTAATGGAATTCATAAAGCTTCTTTCACCCCAAATACTTAACCATTGCGTATAAACTGATCCCTTCATACGTCACAGAATCACGGCATCACAGAATCACAGAATGGGAAACTTTGGAAGGGGTTGCACTGAGCAGAACACATATTATAGAGCTGAGTTTGTTCACATCCAGCTATATTACATCCAGCTTTGGGGTCCCCAAACAAGAAAGACGGGGACCTACTGGACCGAGTCCAGAGGAGGGCCACTAAGTTGATCGCTGGACTGGAAACACCTCCCCTGTGTAGATAGGTTGAGAGAGTTGGGGCTGTTCAGTCTGGAGAAAAGAAGGCTCTGGGGAGACCTTATAGGACCTTCCAGTATCTAAAAGGGGCCTACAAGAAAGCTGGAGAGGGACTTTTTATGAGGGCATGTAGTGGTAAGAAAAGAGGGAATGGTTTTCAACTGAAGGAGGGTAGGTTTAGATTAGATAATAGGAACAAATTCTTTACTGTAAGGGTGGTATGGCACTGGAGAATGTTACTCACAGAAGATGTGGATGCCCCATCCCTGGAAGAGTTCAAGGCCAGGTTGGATGGGGCTCTGAGCAACCTGTCTAGTGGAAGGTGTCCCTGCCAATGGTAGGGCAGGGTTGGAACTAGCTGATCTTTAGGATCCTTTTCAGCCCAAGTCATTCTATGGCTCTGATTCTAACTAGGAAGGAGAAATATGTGTTAAAGGCTTCTGTTACAGCAAAAGAGTCTTTATCTGCTATGCCTTCTTTACACTGAGTAGTAGATTCAAAGCCCCACAAACTATGATTAAAGTCACTGTATCCTTCTGTAGCACATTCTTAAATGGTAATTTGATGGTTGAAGAGGTGTAGGATTTCAGCTGTTTATTTTTAGCTCCAGCAAATGAGAAGGATCCCTTTTTTGCTTTACATCAAAGATCATAGTTCCAGGAACACTACAGATTGCCACAACATTTGCGTTGCTCTAGGTTATCAACAGCGTTCACTACCTTCTGCCAAGTTGCTTTGACTATTTATACTTCCCTGGAAATTCAGTTATCCGAACAAGAACCGTTCTTAAACATGATTAACTTCTGAAATGTAAAAGCATAAAAAAGTATAAGAAAAGACATCTTAAAGATTTATGAGAGACTCATTTGTTCATGAATTAAGGTAACTTTTTCATTTCAGATTTCAGCACAAGTTCTCCTAAAATCAAAGTGTTATTATCAACATAAAAATAGAAATTATTTGATACAATTTAAAAAAATGAATTGGGTTGAAAATATACCAACTTTCCTGTAAAACTTGAGCAGATTCACAAACTAGAAGCTAAATTTAAAGCCATTTTTCAAAGTTCTTAAAACTTCACTAAGTATATTTTTCACAGCATTGTCATAGCCATTGAAATACTCTTTGCAAACTTTACCTTAATTCTTAACAAAAATTATCTTAGCCACACAAGGCATCAAGTGGTATGGTTCAGTAACTTCCTGAAATAATCACTAAGACTTCTAATCAGACAAGTATGTGACTAATAAAACCCTCTTCTACTTTCTTAGAATAGAGAAAAATTATCTCAGTTTTGTTCTGTCCATCTAAAACTTGCAGATGGGTGCAGGAATGGTTTGACAAAATTATACTTTGAGAATATTTCCCTATATATCTAGTCTTACATTTATTATGAACTGTGGTTCAGAAAAGCCAAGTATATCATAGAAGGAATTATCTAAAACCAATTGAATGGTAAAAGAAATTATCTTGCATGCTTTCTTTATTGAACTACAGTCACACTTAGATTTAGCGCTAGCATTTGCTGCCATTCCAAGTTACAGAAATCTAGAAATAGAGAAGAAGTATTTTGTTATATACTCACAAATAATTAAACTTTGGAACAGGTTTCCATGACTTTCATGTTATGTGCAGAAAGTGCCTCGTAATGGAGCTGTAGTTGGTCCTATTATTATACTAGACTGTATTGTGAGGAGAGGCATATTAGAGAGAATAGGTAAGAATGAGAGTCATACTGAAAGGAATAATTTGCCTACTGGAAGCTTGAATCAATGTAATACTTTTGTCATATGAATTTGATACAGAAGTAATAAGGAATCTTCAGAGTTGCCTTGAACTGTTAACAGACAGAATATCAAGAGAAAAGTTTGGAAGTTCAGTTTTATTCTACCTAGCAGCTTTCTGCTGGCATCCATCCCATGTCCTTCACTGTGTCAGTGAACTGACTGAGTGACTCATAAAGTATTTGTAGGTTTGTAAAAATCTCATTTAACAAAGCTAAAACATGAAACAATGAGTGTCATAAAACCTTCTGTGATTTTATAGAAAAAAAGCTACCACAAATAATATTCTATTTTGAAAAGTATTTTGCATTTTTTTTAATAATTAAAAGGATGATTTGAACTTCTCTTTGGCAGAGCACTTTTAATAACAACTATTCATTTCAGGTCTAAAAATTAGCCAAGAATTGACATTTTTAAAACAGGGGCTTTTTTAAGATGTACCTTACATTTTTAAGATAAAAAAATGTTCTTTATAATTATATATATTGTGAGCCTATAAATCCACATCTGATATATTAATATGCAATCAACCTAATAAAAGGTATTTAAATTAAAATAGAAATCTTCTAAAGTTGTTCAAACATTTCAGAAAAGGAAAGCCTGAAAAAAGGAGATATTAGTAATTTTTTGAAATTATTTTTGTACAAAACTTCATCTTTAAATTACTGGCCAAACTCCAAAGCAAGAGCAATATCCTGAAGAGCTGCTTTTAGCTAAAGTAGAAAACCAACTCAATGTAAGTTTCTGGGGCAAAATGATAAATGTGATTTCTGTGTGTCTGAACAAGAAAGAAGGAAGATTAATTCGTTTCTGTGTACGCTATTGATTGTGATATTGGTGTGCAATGGAACAGTACCTAAAAAATATAAAGATGAAAGGTATAATTAAAAAAAAAGGTATGCAGAAAGATACTTTAGTAATTGAGTCTTAGTTTTTTTCTAACGTATGACTGAGGTGATTATAGTGTATACGAAGATAGCACATATGTTTAATGAGAAGAAGCACAACAGAGGAGGTTTCTTTAGCTCAGCAGAGACCAGTATGGTAAAACCAATGGCTGAAAGCTGTAAGCAGAAGGTCTAAATTGGTAATAACCCCCCCAAAAAAGCTGTAGTAATAACGATGATTAAAATTAGTACAAATTACCAATTGAAGTGGTGTCTTCTTCATGTATTGCTGTGTTAAAATTACACTGCATGTCTTTCTAGAAAGGGTTTTTAGGTAGCTTTAACTTAGTACAGTTGTAAATGCAGATTTGAGATGAACAGAAAAAATGGAACTGTGATGTAGATGCATTTTAAAAAAAGAAAGTAATTATGTGTAGAAAGGAATTAAAGAATAAATAAGCAGTTCTGAATGCAAAACACATGATGCAGGCATGATTGCATATCTACCATCTGTTGCTGAGTCATAAATTGTCTTATTATCAGGAAATCTCTGCATCTTAGATGCCATCAATCTTAGGTCCTATAATAGAAAATATTAAACAAATTGATATAATATGTAAACATTTTTTTAAAAATATAATTATTTCTTATTTTAATACATTCTTGCTTAAATGACTGTGAATTGGATAGAATGTGTATTGACTGATAAATATATAAGGAAGTTATTATCTACGATGAATAAATGGGCTTCTCTGGGGAGCTACTAAGCAAAATTTTATTTTCCACAGAGGATAGAGATTGTTTTTTAAGGTTGTAATATTAAGTAATGCAACACTAGAAAGATATATCATCCTTCAAAGGACCTTGGTTATAAACTTAAGAAAACAGTCTTATCCCTACAACAGATTACAGTAGAAAAACAAATATATTAACCTGTAAAAGACACATTAATTTCCGTCCAAAATTCATATAAATATTTACAATTACCTAATTTCTCAAAACCTAAATTGATTATAAATAGTTTATGTGGGTTTTTTTCTGAATCTGTAACCTACAGGACTGTTTAATCTTATCCTGTCTGACTCTTGCTCTGCAGTACTGCAGATAAACAGTGCATCACTGCCCCCTGCAGCCTTGAAACACTAGTATAACAGTTGAAAAAAACCCTGCTATTGATCTTTGTTGAAGTAACTATTCAGAAAAGGAACAACTTTAAATCATCTTGTATCCTTTCCTTTTTTGTCCTTCCTTCCGTAAAAGCAAAATCACAGCTCTTGAGTAAAGAGAAAATGCTTCAGAAATGTAACAGAAAATTCAAGACAGATCTTGATATATTTGTGAGAATAAAAAATCTTTTTTTTCCTTCAAAAATTCTGGTATATATATGAAAAGTAGAAACCAGAACACAAGCAATTCAAAATATAAGTGTAAACTTTAAAATAAATAGTTACAAAACGAAAGAAAGTCTGACTCTCAGAAGATCAATTTCTGTAATGTGCAGAATGTTCAGTGTATACAAAAATACTGTTTCATCTGTGCAAAACTGCAGTAGGTACTCATGTATATTTTCAACAATCTACTCAAAATCACACATGTAATATAAAAATAAGTTTGGGGTTTCTTTTCTCTCATTCAGTTCCTACTCACATCTTTCCAAAGTCATTGGTAAATTTCTAGAGGCAATCTAAGTTATAGCTTTATGTATTTCTTTTGGAGCTCCAAAGTTTCAATGAAACAGTGGTTAGCAATAGTAGAAATGTAAAGTAATTTGTCTGTGTATGGGGAAAAGGAAGGTTTTCAGCTCACAAAACCATGAGCTATTAAATTTACCAGCCATGCCAAAAAGAGGACATGAACATAAATGGACTAAATTTCAAGAAACTAACTATCTCTATGCTGTGCATGAACTTGTTGAGATATATGTGCTCCAGACCAGCATTCTGAAGCCAGATTTTCTGGCTCTCTCTCTCTACCATGCTAAAATTAAGAAGTAGATAGGACAAGGTGCTGCACTACTAGTACCCATGCAACATCCTACTTGACATAAAAGTGTGACTTGGCATATCTTAACTGCCAAAAAAAATTTCCTTATTTAAATATCAAGATGTAATATGAAATATTTGCATCTGTAAGGATCAAGGCTGGAGGACAAATGACATTAGTCAATTTTAAATGCATTAATTTCTTAGAACTAACTGTCTAACAAAGTTCACTGATGTTCTAAAATTGAGTAAGTATTGGATGGAAATTACAGGAAGTAATTAAATCTTTTCTGGGCACTATAAACACAAGTGTGACATCAATAACTGGCTTCCAGCACTAACCAATTATAAAATCCATTTCATAAAACAGAAGACATAGGATCTTTTTGACTGAATTAAAGTATATGAAATAAATTCACCAGCATTCAGAACTCTTAAGTGGTAAGATAGTTCTGGTTGCAAGTGAGATTAGTTTTATTTACAATAAATAATTTTTTCCCCTCAGAATAAATTTCTGATATGAAGAGAGTAAGACAAGTTCTCTAATTTGGGAATATGGCCATACAACGTTGAATGCAAAACACATGATGCAGGTATGATTGCATATCTACCATCTGTTGCTGAGTCATAAATTGTCTTATTATCAGGAAATCTCTGCATCTTAGATACCATCAATCTTAGGTCTATAATAGAAATTATTAAGCGAACCGATACAATAGATGGAACAATGGGCGGGGTTAAAAATTAGAGGAGACTAAGAATTACAGGGTAAAATGCAGCTGCTGCTCCCTGGATGGAAAGCAGCCGACATGCCCCACAAAGGTTCCCTAGACAATGATAAGCACCTGCTACAAGGGATGGAGTGGAGCAGTGGAGTGAAGATGGTGCAGCCTCCCTCCATAGACATCCCTGCAGGGAGGGGAACATGGTGACACTGTTGTTCAAAGACCCTACAGTACTTGTCAGTCAAGGGAGATAGAGGTCAAGGACAACTACCCTGTTAAGTACTTATGACTTTGCTCACCTAAACCTAAAAAGACAGTATAAATGTAGGTTGAGAATAGGTGGAAAGTGGAGGAAGACTCCATCAAAACTGCTTGGATCAGTCGACAGGCTGAATCTGTCTTTGCCCCCACTATAGGGACACCTATTAGGTAAGAAACATACACAGGCTAAATGCAAGCTTGTGCTTGCTCTGTAGTATATTAGTAGATTGTTTGTATTAGAACGTGTGTTTGTACTTGCTTTGTAGTATTATTCAATTGCTTTAAACGTTTTTGTGTCAGACACTATCACCGACAACCACAAACTTTATAACCTGCCACAATTTGTATTAATAAAGAGTGTTATTCCATGAACTGTTAGAGTGAGTCCTCTACAGATGCTAGCAGTTGCCCGTGGTAGACAACATGTTGGGAAGGTCTGCTGAGGGGTTTCCCTTACGCTGTTGTCTCGCCCCCCCCCGAAAAGCGCAGTTGAGTCTCCTTCCAGTCCTGTGAATCTGCTCAGTGCAGGGTTCCCTTACAGGACACTGGCAGACTGGTCAGATATAAGGGTTTCAGCTTCCCTGGGACACCGACAGAGAAATAAATCACTAAGGGTGGAGAAAACCTCCCCATTCTTTGCTGTAAAGTATGTGATTCCTAGGAAGTGCTTTTAGGAAATGTTTTGAATACCTAACAATTGTTTGGGATGCTTTTCCACTATATACTCGAAACATGTATAATTTTAAGTGTAACATAGTGAGTAGAAGCAGGAATTTGTCCTGGTTCATCGCAGTTATTTTACTCAGTTCCATCTCTAGTATACAGAGAAAGGTGGTTACTTTTCTTAGAATGGGATGAACTGGAGATGCCTCTTTCCACATACAGAACACCTACAGGGAGAACCAAGATGATGTTCTCAGGCAGGTATTGAAGTTCTTAGGCAGATAATGTTTGACAAAGTGAATTCTGTCCAAGAGCTTCTTTGCAGATAAAATTTCTTCAAATATTTTGGAGGAAAAAGACTACCTGGGAGGGCATTTTAATGCCTTGGAGAATTAGGAATTGAAAAGAGATTGCACATCAGGTCATAAGTACTGAATTTCTTAATTACTTTGTTGCTGATGGTTCTTGTTGCTGCTATCAATGCCATTGTTACACTATTTGTTCCCTCTCAAGTGAGAGTCTTCATTACAAAAACACATTTGGGCCAAAATTCAAATAGTTTTCCAATTGCATGAAAGATAAATATTCCTTAGTCCAGCATCTAACAATCTTCCCTTAGGAAAATCCAATTAGTAAGATACCATAACATTGTTTAGTGTACCCTTACAGTCATTACAAGAAGGAAAATTCACCTAGCAGCATTGCATCTTATGCTGGGACACTCTAAAATATGATATTGCTGTAGGGAAAAAAAATTACTAAATTGTAAACAATAGGATGCAGCAGGTAACAGGGCACACACACAAATACCCAAAATTGAACTTTTTAATTCTCAAGCAATTCTCAACTCCTACTTGATAGCTGCAATATGAGTGGTTGTAAATTTTGGTAATGTCTGGACCAAACAACAGTAGCACACCCTGAAGCTTCCAGTTAAAAAGACATGAGATAAATGCACCATTTAGGAGGCTGATCTCACTGTGTTTCTGCACAGAGAGACTATCGGTGGTTGGAGGCCATCTGCAGCATAGTAGCCATGAAATGATAGTTTTCAATTCTTGGTGCATTAAGGAAGGGGGTCAAGAAAACCTCTACCTTGAACTTACAGAGGGCAGACTTTGGCCTGTTCAGGACACTGGTTCAGAGTGTTCCTTGGGAAACAGTCCTTATAACTGGACTGTCCAGGAAGGCTGGACATACTTTAGGAGAATCTTAAAGATACAAAAGGAGGCTGTCCCTATGTGCCAAAAGATGAGATGGCAAGGAAGATCTGCCTGGTTGAACAGGGTGCTTTTGCATGACCTCAGGGTTAAAAAGAGCATTTAAGACCTTTGGAAGAAGATGCAGGCAACCTGAGAACAGTCCAAGGATATGATTAGGTCATGTAGAAAATTAGAGAGACAAAAGTTCAGTTAGAACTCAATCTGGTCACTGCTGTGAAAGATAATAAAAAGTGTTTTTATAGATGCATTAAAAACAAAAGGAGGGCCAAGGAAAATCTCAATCCTTTCCTGGATGCAGAGTAGAACATCGTCATTAAAAATAAGGAAAAGGCTGAAGGACTTAATGACTTCTTCACCTCAGTCTTTAACAGAAATCTCCAGGGCAACTGGACCCCTGAGCTGGCAGACAGGGACAGAGAGCAGAATATAATGTAATTCAGAGGAAGTAATCCAGCAGAATGTAATTTTCAGGAGGAAATAATTAGTGACCTGTTGTGCCCTTAAATACTCACAAGTTTATGGGGCAAGATGGACAACCAGGGGATCAGGCCCAGTCAGCAGGGTTTAGGAAAGACACATCCTGCTTGATCAACCTGATCTCCTTTCATGACCAGGTGACCTGCCTAGCGGATGAGGGAAAGGTTGTGGATGTAGTCTACCTGGAGTTCAGTAAAGCCTTTGATACTCTCTCCCATGGCATTGTCCTGAAAAGATGGCAGCCCACAGCTTGGACAGGTGCATTCTTCATGGGGTTAAAAACTGGCTGGATGGGTGGGCCCAGAGCATGGTGGTGAATGGTGCCACATCCAGTTGGTGGCCAGTCATTAGTTGGGTTCCCCAGTGAGTATTGGGGCCAGTCCTGTTTACTATCTTTTTTGATGATCTGGATGAGGGGATTGAGTGCACCCTAAGTCAGTTTGCAGACAACACCAGGTTGAGTGAGAGTGTTGATCTGCTGGAGGCTAGGAAGGCTCTGCAGAGGAATCTGGACAGGCTGGATCAATGGGCTGAGGCCAAGGGCATGAGGTTCAATAAGGCCAAGTGCACTTGGGTCATAACAACCCCAGACAGTGCTACAGGACTGGGGAAGAGTAGCTGGAAAGCTGACCAGTGGAAAAGGACCTGGGGGTGCTAGTCAACAGCAGCTGAACATGAGCCAGCATTGTGTCTAGGTGGCCAAGAAGGCCAATGGAATCCTCACCTGTATCAGAAACTGTGGCCAGCAAGACCAGGGAAGGGATTATCCCTCTGTACTTGTCACCAGTGTCCAGTTCTGGGCCCCGCACTGCAAGAAAGACATTGAGGTGCTACAGCAAGTCCAGAGAAGGGCAACAGAGCTGGTAAAGGGTCTGGAGAGTACATCATATGAGGAGCAGATGAGGGAGCTGGGGTTGTTTAGTCTGGAAAAAAGGAAGCTGAAGAGGAACCTTTTCACTGTCTACAATTATCTGAAAGGAGGTTGTAGCTAGCTGGCAGTTGGCCTCTTCTCCCAGGGAACTAGCCACAGGACAAGACGAAATGGCCTCAGGCTTTGTCTGGGGAGGTTCTGGTTGGACATAAGGAAAAATTTCTTCACTGAAAGGGTGGTTAAGTGGTGGAATGGGCTACCCAAGAAAGGGGAAGTCACCATCTCTGGAAGTGTTTGAGAAACAACTGGATGTGGCACTTAGTGCTATTGTTCAGTTGACATGGTGGTATTCAGTTAAAAGTTGGAGTCAGTGATCTTGGAGGTCTTTTCCAACAATAATTATTCTGTGACTATGATTCCATGATTCTACTTTCATTGGGGAAAATGGGTGCTGGGTGTTCTGGAGAGAAAAGTGAGTGCTGAAAAATAAGAGTTCCTGAAAAGAAGATATGGTCTTGGACAAAAGAAGGGGGCTGAGAAAGAAGGAGGTAAACATCCTGGTTGGAAGAAATATCCTAGAAGTGGGGAAGGTACTGGTAATAAGAGAGAGGTGCGTGGAGATGAATACCAGGAGATGCACAGGGATAGTGGCTGGCAACAGTCAAGACCAATTCCTACAAACAGCAGCTCAATGTGAATCAACATGACTTTCCACTCAAGCTTCCCAACCAGCAGCAATCTCCCTGCTAGGAAGGAAAATAGAGACCTAAGGAACATAATAGGGCATGGGTGGAGTGAGGACATGTGGGAGTGCATGAGATAAACAAGTAGGGTAAAAGCTCTGATTTCCTCTGTTCTTAAGTAAAACCCTGACTATGGGTTTGTTGCTTACTCTCTCATCAGTGTCACACACTTTATTGACTATAAAATAATTTTTTCCTCCTAAAAAAAATTTACATGAGGTCTATTATTTTAGTTCCTTATTTTTTACCTTGTGAAATTCTATTTAGGATGTTTTCAGTAGTGCATTTTTTATTCTATAAGTTAATTATCATAGAGATTTTTGACCTGTCATATTTACAATGTTCTTTCTTATACTCTCAATGAGAATGAAGTAATATTTTAATTAAATGCCAAATTACTGATGAATAAATGATGCTTGTGTTTATGCATGCCAACCATTCTCCAGCATTAAGATATAATTAGAAATTAAGTCTGGGAGAAAGACTAGATGATACATAACAGTACTCTGCATTTTTAACTCTTTCTGCACTAATAATTTCTACATAACTGTCTCACCCTGCTTGCAGGACAGCTTTTATGGTAATTTCTATAGATACAGAATGCCTTATGATATTCCCATTTCTCTCCAGTAGCACAGTCTTTGAATAGCAATAAACTTTCTATCCGTCAATCTTCATTAATATTTAGAAAATGTCATGGTTTAACCCCAGCCAGCAACTAACCCCCATTCAGCTGCTTGCTCAGTCCTCCTTGTGGAATGGGGGAGAGAATGAGAAGGGTATAAGTGAGAAAAATTGTGGATGGAGATAAAGACAGTTTAATAGATAAAGATAAAGCCCCACACACAAGCAAAACAAACCAAGGAATTCATTCACCACTTCCCATGGGCAGGAGGGTGTTTAACCATCTCCAGAAAAGCTGGGCTCCAGCACGTGCAATGGTAACTTGAGAAGACAAATGCCATCACTCTAAATGTTCCCTCTACCTTCTTCTTCCCTCAGCATTATATGCTGAGTATGATGCCATATAGTGTGGGCTGTCCCTTTGGTTAGTTGAGATCAAGCTATGCCCCCTCCCAACTCCTTGTGCAACCCCAGCCTCCTCACTGGTGGGGTGGAGTGAGGAGCAGAAAAGGCCTTGACGCTGAGCAAGCACTGCACAGCAATAACTAAAACATCTCTATATTACCAACACTGTTTTCAGTACAAATACAAAACACAGACCCATAGTTGCATAAGTGGAGATTGGTGGTCCTCTTAACCACAGAGACCACAGAGTGATTGACTTTAAAATCTCTACTGACAGCAGGAATTCAGAGATGCTGCTTGCCACTCTAAGGAGAAAATTCATGTGGACAAAGCTCAGCTGGAGTTGCCAGAAATGTGGGGGACAATAAAAAGAGTTTCTTCAAATATATTAATGGCAAAAGACACTATAGAAATATCATTGGCCCGATACAGGATGAGGATGGTCACCTCACAAAAAGCGACAGAGACAAGGCAGAGGTGTTTAACACATTCTTTGCCTCTGTCTTCAACAGAGATGATGGACCAAGGGGGTCTCAGTGCCCTGAGCTGGAGGACCATGACTGGGAGAATGATCAAGTCCCAGTCAATCCTGACTTTGTGCAGTATTTGCTGCTCCAGTTGGATCCCTAAAAATCTTCTATGGGACCTGATGGGATTCATCCAAGAATCCTCAAAGAGCTGGCTGATGTCATCATAAAACCTCTTGATGATTTTTGAGTCATCTCGGGAATTCAGAGAGGTCCCAGCTGACTGGAAGCTGGAGAACATTGTCCTGATTTTCAAGAAGGGCAAGAAGGAGGACCCCAGAAACTATAGGCCTGGTAGTCTCACTTCAGTGCCTGGTAAAGTTATGGAGAAGATTATTCTGGGAAGTATTGAGAAACATCTGAAAGACAACTCAGTCATTGGTCACAGCCAGCATGGCTTCATGAGAGGAAAGTCCTGCTTATCAAACCTGATTTTCTTTGATGACAAGGTAACCCACCTAGCTGATCCAGGGAAGCCAGCTGATGCAATCTTCTTGGATTTCCGTAAAGCTCTCCATGCTGTCTCTCACAGAATCCTTCCAGACAAAGCAGACAGCACACAGTTGGATAAACACCTCATGTGGTGGGTGAGCAATTGGTCCACGGGTAGAGCACAGAAGGTAAATGTGAATGGGGTAACATCAGACTGGTGACCTGTCACTATGGGGTTCCTCAAGGCTCCATCTTAGGCCCTGTGCTCTTCAACATCTTGATAAATGATTTAGACGCAGGACTGGAAGGGATACTAAGTACGTTTGCAGATGACACCAAACTGGGAGGAGATGTTGACCCCCTCGAAGGCAGGGAGGTCCTGCAGAGAGACCTCAACAAATTAGAGCAGTGGGCAATCACCAACCATATGAAGTTCAACAAGGAGTCCCAATGACAGGTACAGTGTCATGTAGAAAAAAAAATTAAATAAAAAGTCCATTTTTCATCTGCTGAAAGAATCTTCAAGGAGGGAATGAAAGTATTTTTCCCTTTCAAAACCACTAGTTTCAAGAAACAAAATAAATCAACAAAAAGATGCAGTACTCAGGCCTTTCAAGTGCTCTTTTTCTAAACAGCAGCTAAGATGAAACCAGGAAGAGATTTTCTAACTGTGATTATTGAATGTAAAAGAGAAAACTGAAATTCAGACAGATTTGAGATTTGTTTAAATTTCAAAAATTGTAAGATTTGCACATTAGTCCATTCAGTGTTCAGTAGTTTAACTGGGGGTTTTTTTGAGTTTAATATTTGGATGACAGAAGGTCAAGGTGGACTTAAAAAGGAGGATGGGAAAGGCTATGAAACAGCAAAACCATGCCTAAGTAAAGATCAGTGTGAAGAACTGAAAGACTCAATCAATGTTTACTTATTTCTCCAAGTAAGCCAAGTAAAAAGATGATGGAATTTGTTACAGAAATTCAGTTGTTCAGTTTTAGCAAAACTGTTGTTAGTCATGTCCTAAACTTAGGGATTAAGGATATTTTGTCTAAGGAACATTCACTTTATTGTCTTGTTTAGAAAGGTTTTTGCTATTAAACTTTCAATATAAATTATTGTTGCTGCAAATTCTGTGTCATATTAATTTATTTATCCATTGCAAAGTTTGTGGAATCTGTGTACTTTAAAGCAAACAGAACAAAAATATGTCTCTTAGTACAAGTATTTCCTTTTCATCTTTCCCCTTTCACCTGTCTTTCCATAACTGACATTTCTCCCCACTGCTATACATCCAGGAATTTATAATTTTTTCTTTGTATTTGTAAACAGAGATTTCATAAACTTCATTATATCTGTTAATTGCATTCTCACATCCACAGCTGCATTGTAGATCCCACATATTTTTTGCACTGCTAAGAGTTTGCACCATTAAATGAGATACTGTGTGTGCAAAAGCAGTTGCAAATGATAATGCTATACCAATCATGAATTTTTAAATGAAAAGCTGCAACTACAGTATCACTGAGTTCTGCTACCAAATGTTGTGTCTAGTAGGAGGGAGAAGATGGACTCACAGTCTGGAACATACATTGAGAGCTAAATTTTTTTAAGAGGTATGCCTGAGCATATATCATCTCTATTAGGAAAACAGACCCCTGATTCTTCCAAATCAAACAAAAACTGTGACTAGTGAGGAAATCAGATTCACATATAAACTGCTGAATATGAATAATCCATATCTGGTAATCTCTTAAATTGTTTTCACAGTTACCATGTCAAATGATGTAAATGGTTTCTCCAGGAGGATAAATGCACAGATATACTGCTCTGTGGATTCATTGAAATCAGTGAGATGCTATTTAAAGTACTCTACTTGACATGTTTGTGAACAGTGAAATAAACAGCCTGTAAAAGGCTTTATTTATTCTTGCCAAATTACGTGCAAGGTACTAGGTTTTTATTCCTGTTTAAACCAACATTTCCATGAAGTGCAGTTGTTTTCAGATTCATAAGGTTTGAAATTATATTCTGCCACTCATTCTAATGCTTTTGAAAAATCTTTCCTTAGGCTCCAAATTCTAAAACATTTGCTTAAAATAATATTCTGTCACAACCTAAGAAAAATGGCATATGCACACTTTTCCACCGAAGAAAATTGCAAATAAAAGCAGTTGATTTCCAGCACCAACTACTTTATTGACAAGCTAAAAATACAAACTTCCTTATTGCACTCATATCAGATAAGGCTAAATCCATTACTCCAGCAATGAAATGTTAAGTGCGTAAGTACCAGAATATATAGGCAGTGGAGATGTTATCATATCATTGGGACTCCCGTGCCATTGCATGTCTCAGCAGCCTGCTTCCTGGGAAATGTCAGAGTGCTTCTGTAGACACAGCTGCCATCAGCCTGATAATGAATTACTTGGGGGACAAGTCTTCTCTCTTTGCAGGTCTCAGTTTGAAGTCCATTATACAAATAGGTCCCTCTGGGGGGAAAAAAACTATTTTCTTCTGTTTAGGTGGAATTTCTTGCATTTTTGTTTGTGTCCATTGCCATGTCCTCATTGCTGCACGTTCTTTCACTGACCACCAGCAAGAAGAGTCTGGATCCATCTTTTCCACTTACCTCCCCACTCAAGTATTTATACAAATTGACATGATTCCCTAGAGCCTTCCCTTCTTCAGGCTGAACAGCTGTCTTGGCCCTGGTGACTGGTGCCACTGCAGGGGTTAAACCAGCAACACCCAGCTGAGTCCTCATCAGGGCTGAGTCCCTTACTGCCAGGCCAGTGCACAGCTGGGGCATCCAAGATGGTTTGTTAACTTTTTAAGATGCAGTGCCTCTAACTCCACACATTAATAGTTTCAGGCTGTTATTGAATAGATGACAGTGTAGGGCAGAGAGAAGCACAGTTGGTTTGGGTATGTGTGCTTTAGGTTTAACAACACAGAGCGTCATCTCTAAATGATGATTTCTGCCATTCAGTTCATCATTCATCTCCTTGAGCATCAAACAATATAATATAAAATAAACAAGACTTCAAATTGCACTAAGGTCTATGTTTAGACAAGTATTTCAAGCTTACATGCACTTAGCTATGAAACACAAGCTTGCAGGTCTTTAAAACTGAACTTTTTGAGTTCATTTTAACATTAAAAACAATGTGTTGTTGCTTGGAGCAAGTTAGAATATATTTGTGTGCATTATTGACCTGAGAGGCAGTGACAGGCTAGGAAATTGAAAAGAAAAAAAACAACACAATCATAAAATTGTGCCTTGTTGTGTAGTAACAGCGAATCAAGTTTTGCTTGATATATTTTTGTTACACTTTGTCAAAACTTTTAACACCTCAATTGCTATTTTACTTTAAACACTTCCCAGCTCTTTATTCAAATAATGTTTTAGTTAAAATTCATTGAGCTGAGGTCATTGCTTATTCACAGCAGCAGCTTGAATGGCTTGCGAGCGCAGCTGCAGATGTTTGCCCCACTAACCAGCCCCAGCAAACTCGTCTCGCTTTTGTGGTAAGGCAGCAAGCTGCAGGGTGCCTGGAAGCAGTGCTGGCACGAACACAGTCAGGCACCATCTAGAAGCAAAACATCCAGAACAGCACTGCAAAGGCTGACATCCTGTGAAAAATTAACAAATGAACCAGGGAGAAATCAGCCTACCAAGGAGCTTTCCTTTCTTTCTTTTCTGTGGATTAGGATATGAACCAAAAAATGAAGCAAGGCTGTATTACTTGCCCTCATAAAATTTCATTTAAAGCACACTGCTGTGATTCTACTTTAGAGAAAAACAGTAGTTTCCCATCAGAAAGGGGATGTGAAACTTCCACAGCTGGAAATCAGTGCTTCCAGTGGACACAAGAATGCATGACCTGCCAGTCAGAGAGCTCTACCTCTTGTTCAGCATTTTAGTCCTGACAGCAGATGTGACCAGGTTCAGAGGAGTAAATTTTGCATTGGTCATGTATAGGATTATCTGTCAAAAAAATGGTCTCTCTGATAGCTAGTAGTGAAAGCTTAGTTTATACCCTGTTTATTCCCCAACTTTCATGTAGTTTTTGTTGATTTTTTTTTCCAGGAGTAACAAAAAATCAACCCCAAATACCACTAATTGATCCCAATAAATTTCTCCTGTAAATGGCTGAATCTTTATGTAAACCTACTATTAATTGAGATTTTATACAACATTTAGGTTATGCTTGGGGAGAAAATGAATATTTTTGTTTAATTATCTTTAATCAATGGTTCTAATAGAGGTAGGTGACTAAGCATTTTTGATTTGTTGTGCTAGCCTAGTAGAATATAACACACACGTTAGTACACTCTTAATGCTGCTCTAAATGGAATAGCCTACATGAAGATCACGTTAGTTATTTCCCCCAGGAGAAAAATATTGTTGTAAACCCAGCAATTTCTTTGTTTTAATTGTATTTATATAAATAGAAACGTTCTTATTCTATTCATGTAAATGGAAAAAAAGAAGGAAGTCACTTATTTTCCTAAGTTTCAAGCTTTTTATCTGCAAGTCCTTAGCCTTACAAATATTTTAGGGATTTATTTTCATCCTTGCTGACTATCTTTTTTGGATGCTCTTCTCTCATATAAAGTAGATGACTTTTAACTACCTTGAAATCCTCATTGCTAAGCACCACAGTGTGTGTGTTTTGGCTATCTTAAGTTTTGGATTCAATCTGGGTACCTATTTCACTATCCCACTCTGGTGTTTTCCTTACCATTATGACTCTGCATGTCTTCGCTTTACTGTCACATAAGCCCTGTGTCCCTTTCACTGTTTCCCAACATCCACTCCTTTTTCAGTTACTGTACCTTTCTCTAGGTCTCCTTAGATATTTACTTTGCCCTGAATTATTTCTCTCATTCCTCTGCCTAGCTTCTTTTCCTTCCTACTTGCGTCTTGGCACATATGCTTTTTTGCTGTATTGAAAAATCAGAGAAGTGAGTTTTTAATAGTGACAGAGAAAACATACTTACCTAGGATATGTTATGGTGGGTGTTTGGTTTTTTTTTTTTCAGAATCTCATTAAATTTGTTAGTACTTTCTAAAATATGGCTTCCAAAAGAGTAAATTATTAAAACTGGTTTTCATGTTGTCATGCATAAATGAAGTATGTAAAAAAGTTGGAAGCTACACTTAATAGACAGATGCCTGATGTGGTGAATACAATGTCCCATTGAAGATGTCCCATCACACTGCTGTGTCCCCATCCACCTTACTTCTGCAGTTGCATTCTATTGGTACCTCATCACTTTCAAATGCTTCTTTTTAAGACATACTACAAACTCAAAAATGTGGTGAAGCAGAATTTTTAGCAGATACAAGAGCAGGTGAAAAGTAGAAAGAGTAGGGCACAGCAGGGAACAGTATATGATTGATTTTTTAATTTTTATTTTTGTAAAGTAGATTTATGACACCATTTTCACCAAAATATGTAAGAATTTGACTGCTGATGTTTAACACATTGCCAAAAGTCCTGTCTTTCACCAGCTGTGGTGCCTATAAACCATCGTATTAGGCACTTAATTTCCATGCTCTGTTTTGCCCAAAATGTTAGTGACATTTCAGTTCAACCTTATCTCCCTTTTATAGAATCATAGGTTTGGTTTGGAAGGGATCTTAAAGACTATCTAGCTCCAACCCTACTGCCATGGGCAGGGACACCAGAGCCTTCTCTTCTCCAGACTGAACAACCCTAACTCTCTCAACCTGTCTTCACAGGAGAGATGCTCCAGCCCTCTGATCATGTAAAAAAGTTTTTTTGGCAGAGTATTGAGACATAAGAGAAATATTAACCCAGTTTTAAGTTATGAAGGAGATATAAATAGTAAGATATTTTACTAGATTACTGTTGCCAAATTAGAATTTGGAATTAGAAGTTGCTTTCTGGAAAAAAATATGAACCTCTTGAACTTCAGAAAATCAAAGAAGAACAGCTATCTCTTACATAAAATGCAGTGAGAATAGTTTCTAAACTCAAAACCCTTACTAAGTAGTCATGAATCTTCTTGCTACTTTTGATTACTTTTGCTTTGCCCTCATCATAGTAATTTGTGTGATGCACAATAAGTTGTTCTGTTTGGTAAATTGGTAGCCTTACATTTGTTTGGTTCTAGTGAGTCACAAGTTTGATTCTCTGGAAGAGACAAAAAGCAGTAATAAGCAGAGTTGAAAAACAGGTGAAGGCTGTATTTATTTATCAATCCATTGCTGATATCCACCAAAAATGAATTATAAGAGCATGTACAAGCAGTGCCATATGCATGGAGGTTATTTCTTACTCCCTCAAAGGAAAAAATACCTTCACTGTGGTTTTGCTAGATTTCAGGATGGGGACTTAATTTGGGAGTTCCTCATGTACTCACATTTTCTTGACTGTAGTCTGAATTTCTAAAAAAACCACAGTAGAGTTATTAGTTGTAGCTTAAGTGTAGTAGCAAAATTAGATCTCATGATTTGCTTTGTTTTGATACATTGTCTCTCCTTTCAGAATTCCTGTGCCCACACAACTCTCAACAGCATCTCCTGTGGTTTCTTCTGATGTGCCTCAGTTGCCTGAACCTGTTGTGCCCCCTCCGATTTCCTCTGAATTGCCATCTGTATGCCAGGAAGGACTGTGCCATAACGGAGGGACTTGTCATCCTCTCTCTCTGCCTACTGGGGCCACCTCGTTTCGGTGTGACTGCCCACTACACTTCACTGGTCGATTTTGTGAAAAAGGTACTTGTGATTAATTTTTTCTCAATTAGTTGTGAAATGCAAGTTGTATGCTTCTTTGGAGGTGGAAAAGGGTAATGATAATCAGGTTGCTCTGCTTTTCATCCTGGTAACTGTTGGTAACTGAGGAGAAGATTCATTGAGGTAATTCTAATAGTACTTATTTACGATGTAAGATATGTCAGGCACACTTCTAAGAGTTGCAGACTTGAGGAAAAAAATAATGTATTATTGGTGCAAATTGTTGTGTACAGTTTTAATGCAAGTTTTTCAATGTAGTATTTCTGGAACAGAAGAAAGTTAACTTATAAAAACAAGGAGAAGATTTCCTCAAAAGATTATATGTTTTCCATTTCTGTGGATTGAGTTTTATTCATCACTGTGCCTGGTCCTTTGTTGAAAAAGACTTTTTTTACTCTATAGCTCATTTATACTTCTATTCTACTACTGCTGCTCATAAAGCACAGAGCAGTCAAATGAACATATTTTAATTACAATTTGAATAAAAAGTAATTCTTTGAACAATTTTGGTTTCTTTGTAAAAAGAGTCAAGGCTATAAGGCAAGCTGATCAATATTTCTGTTTTGTAATTGTAATTGCTTTGCATTACTGCTTCTCAGAATGTTCTTTTTAGAACAAATTCTATAGCTGGCTTCAAAACCTGCTTTAGCTTTTATGGTACCATGTGTTATAAATTGCAGTAGATAATTCTCATAGAATTAAATTCCTAGTGTCCAGGAAATTAACAAAAAATTGTCTACATTATAATTATATAACTGTATCATCCTCCTAATGAACTTCCCGTGGTATGAAGTAAAAGCAACTAGAGTTAAAAATGCCCTTGCCAGATTGCCAGTATATCTGAGCTAACATCACCTTGTATTACTGTCTAAAAATAGGTCATTGCACTCACTATATGTGAAAGGAATCACTGACAGTCAGCTCTAAAAAAAAAATTGTCATGTGTTGCTTATATATCAGAGAATATTTTACCATTCAGCCTTTCCCAAGTTTAAAACAAATTTAATAATATATTTTTTTAATTGTCAGTGTTACACTGAACTCTGTATCTTCTACATATTTGGTCTCTGGGAACACACTTTGCAGTTGCTTTCAATACACTGTAGCTGTGGAAACCGCAACATAAAATAATGGAACCAAAAAAAGTGTGTTTCCATCAAACATAACAGATTTAGTTACCGTCCAGTGTGTGATTTGATGAAGTATTTTCAAAGTTTCAATAAAGTGTTCTATTTATTTACATACATTTTATGTGCCAGAATTCTCTTCTGTGTTCCAAAGAATGCACTTGGCACCCTTTGTATCAGCATCATTTGTGGTATTTTGGATGTGAGCAGGTTTTTGCTTTTTCCAAGGGTTATGCCAGAAGTAAGCAATATTAAATTTAAACAGGAGTTTGATAGACATCCTGTGGTAATAGGCCATATCAATGTGTGTGCACAACCATTCTGTCGGGTGACACTTTGTCCAGACTCCACCGGTTCCTTCCACCAGTGTCTGATTGCTGCTTTCTTCTGACCTTCTAGATGATCTGTCAATCTCCAGGAGTCTTCTATAGTTTGGCGTTTTTAATGAAAATTTACATAACTTGTGTTTGAATCATTGTCTGGGCTGGGTACTTACTCCCGTGTGCCACAGACTTTGGAGGAAGTAACTCCTCGTTCATTGACTGAAATAGCTACTTTTGAGTTGTTTATTCAAAAATAGGATTTTAAACCATTTTCTCTTTTGAAGATTAACCAGTGCAGCCCTGCTGAGTTCATACAATGGGATGAGTTGACTTCCAACTACATTTCCAAGTAAACTTTTCAAATTTATCTTACCTGTGTAAATGAAGGGGTCTCTTTCTTTCTGTGATCTTGTTTCAAAAATCATATGTGAAAATATGACAGAATTACGAGTACCTGAAGAGCAAATTAAAAGCATGGGTCTATTACACTAAGTCACAGTTGTAACCAAATCTCTGATGTTTAGGACTTGAGCACCTTACATTAGATACATCTATAACCATTCCATTCAATAAAATCAGAATACAAGCTTTAAAGAAACCCTGAAACAAGTAGCTCCTGTGGAGAATATAACCTCATCTGTATAATTATACCATCCTTTTAATAGTTGAACGTCCAGTTTTCATACAATATCTATTCTTTTTTCCTAAGAGTGGAAGAGGTGTTATTTGCTTTCCTGAAGCTTTTAACCATGCCTGATGTTGAGATATTAACAACGATTAATATTTCTGTATAGGATGTCTTGTAATAGTTCTAGCACTGGAAGAATAACATTTCTCTTTCATTTTGTGTGGAGAAGACAAATTAAGGAGTTCCTCTTTTCACAAAGCTCTGCTTTTACCCTCTGTATTCCTTCAACACAAGGAACAGCCTCATCCTTTTTGCTAGTGCTATTGTGACATGCTCATTGGCAGCTCACTGGGACAGTTACATCCCAGAGTGTGCACTGTCACATCACATGTTTATGTAGATCAGGATACGACTTAGTGTATCCTGTATTTAGTAGTTGAAAAGTAACTGCAGCATACTGTGATTTTATTTAATCCTAAAGTTTCAATGAGAGTGACAATTTACTGTAACAAAACCAGAAATTGCCCAACTGAACTATCACTATAAGCCTTTGATATTCAGAGACAAGTTCTTCAACAAACTTGGAAAGAGCTCATATTTAGAGGAGATAAGGGCATCTGTAGTAATTTTATAATTATTTACCATAGACCTTGCAACGGAGAAAGTAAACTATCATGTAAGCAATCCAGAAACTGTGTTCCAGTCAAGGAAATTGTCTCAACTCCTTAAAGTTAGCTATGATCTGTTGTAATTTTGCTGTAATGTATACCTGTACATTTCAGTAGTATATTCTCATTATTCATCTTTGTGATCTGCCTTGTACCTACCATTAACTAAATTTCAGCAAGAAAATATGTCATACACTTAACTGGCATATTAACAGTCAGCATGGCATACCACATACAAACACTACGTGGATATCTTGGTTTCACTAGAATGTGAGCATTTGCTTGTTTCATTTTTAGGGTGAAATACACCACTTAGTTTCTTAGTAGCAACTGTACGTTTCTAACAGTGTATAAGACCATCTTCTAGAGTGAAAACAAGTGAATGTGTTTTAACTTGATTGTGTGTTATAAATGCAATACTGCATTTTTCCTTTTTCTATTCAATTGTTCCTTGACTAATAAACTCCAGCAGGTTGTTCTGCCCTTACAAGAAATATGTTCAAATCACAGTTGTCATTATGGATATACTAGAGTCAAGACAATTTATTTAAATACACAGTGTACTTACTCTAAACAATCAGACACTCCTGAAATATCTCTAAATGACAATTTTGAAGAATGGAAGTCTATCTCCATTTTTCTAAGGAAATAGGAAAGTATGCATATAAATCAGTGCATTTGCAAAGTTCAAACTGCAGCTATTAGTTCATTTTAAAAAGAGTGTAAGTTTATGGGTGCATAAATAGAGGAAAAAAAAGAAAGGTTTATTCCCTACTTCCTATCAACAAGGGATGTCTGGCCACTTCCCAGAAAACGGGGTTTCAGCACACTTAGCAGTTTCTTCAGAAAGGAAGCATTGTAAATAACAAATATCCCCTGCTTCCTCCTCCTTGCCTTAGCTTTTATATCTGAGCTGACATCCTATAGTATGGAATATCCCTTCGGTTAATGTGGATCAGCTGGTCTAGTTGTGTCCCCTCCCAGGATCTTGCCCACCCCCAGCCTCTGGATGGGGTGGGAGGAATGTTGAGAGACAGTGCTGATGCTGTGCCAGCCCTGTTCAGTAGAAGCCTGAAAACACTGGTGTGTTATCAACAGCATTCTTTTTTTGTTTGATTTATTTTTACTAATAATTACCAAAGTTACTTGGAATTTAGAAGTTAGTACAAGGTTTATTTTAAAATCTTTCTATTTAAATGCAGCATAGAAAACTTGCTTCTCATATAAAATTGCTCTTCATTACTCAGTAGCAACTGCTGGGTCGTGCAATAGCAAAGAAGTATTTTGTAGATAAGGAATACAATCAAGGGTAGATAGTATACTCTGTGCTACCCTTTTCTCTTTTTCCTTTCTGTGTAAATAAACTTCTTCACTTTAACATGAAATGTATCACTCTTTATTAGCTAAACTATTTTATCTACTTCATTGTGAAATTCCTACAAGTGGAAAAAATGCAATGCTTCTGCTTTAGCTTGAAAGCAGATGGTTGTCTATTACTGTAAAGTTCATAACGATAGATTTGGAATATCACTGTCTCGAATGTGCAAGACATGTCCTTGACTGTTAATTATGTCCCTGACTGTTAATTATAACATTAACATTTTTAAAGTCTCCAAGATTTTTAGTATTCTGTAAAAGTTTTATAAATTGTTCAATAAAAAGAGTATTTAAATGTCATGTGGTAAAAACAGGAAATCTGTTTAATTTGATATGTTGCCTGTGTATATTCTGTACATTACTTAAAGGTCAACTCCTTCGACAAAGCTGTAAAAGCAGCAGTAAAATGGAAGGCTGTTATGGGCATTTATGTTGGAACAGTCACACCTAGAGGCTTTGCTACGTTTGTTCCTTGGGACACATTTGTTGAATTCCTGATTTGTTAAGTAATACTTGATAATATCACCCTGAATATTAGATGTTTCTTTTACAGCAGCTTTTCTAGACATTGTTCCTAACTTAACATTTCTAACTTTTGTCATTGACTAGTATCATTCATCTCAGACAGCTCTGGGGGCGGTTGTCTTTATGTTTGATATTATATTTGGTTTTGAGGAGAAATGCAGTTGGTCCAATTCCTATGATTTCAGACATATTTAGAATAATCTCACATCTCCAGTAGATCTATTTATCTCCTTAATAATATTTATACTGTGTAGGTGTGATTTAAAACAAGTCTGTAACATTTTTGACCAAAAAGAAAAGTGAGCAAATGGAAATGATATAGAGAATTGTGGGTGAGAAAGGACAATTGTGCTTTCATCTCCACATTCCAGTCTCAGTTTGAGGTGCCCAGAATTCAAAAATGGGATGCTGTTACCCCAAACATTCTGGTTTTCTTTTTCTGAAATTCAAGTTTTCTTTCATTCATTTTGTCCTCCTTCAAAATTATTCATACCTTTTAGGACTTTGTGAACAGAAAAAAAAATAATGTGTTTAGAGATATGTATAAACTTTAGTAATTAATTTCATGTCATTAACCTCAGCCAATATCTAAACTCATGAAATATCTATTGATGTCCCACAAATTGCATTCATGTATGTAAAACTTCCACATGAACTCTCTAGTTTTTGGGCTAGCTTTGGAAAAATCATTGTTTTCAGGTCAGACTTAATTTTATTTTTAGAGAATGGCTTTTAAAATCAAGAACACAGTAGGCTAGTAAAGACCAAACAAAGATTTAGCCAGAAGTTAAATAACTTTGTATGCTGGCTTTGATACACTAGTTGCAATTTTATAGGAAATAGCTAACCATTCCCACACAGTTTACTTCATTCTGTAAAATTCAACAGAAGTACTATTTTAGTAAGCAATGCAAAAATGAAATATATAAATTAATTTTCTGCTCTGCACTTTCACTTGTGGATATAGTCTCGCACTTTGATATCAGACTAGGTAAACCTTGTGAAATGTAACTTGTGCCTGTGAGTAACTGTATTAGCTGCACAGTCACTTGGATTTAGCATATAGTTCACAAAACTATGGAGAAGTTTCTGAAAGTGTCTAAAATATCTCTAATCCAGTGCCATCTTGTTCTATCAGTTACTATGTATCAGTGTTTTATTTTACTGTAGATTAGCTTGCTGAAATATTTTGAAATCAAGGGAAAACGGGATTTTGACAGAAGAGCAGCTGGATTCACAAGGATGAGGTGAAGCAATTTTTGACTAATCCTTCTTCCACTCTCTTGAACAGTTTTGTAGTATTTTACCACTTCAAAAGCAAGTGTCAGTATGAGCTTTCATACGAATTAGTATTACATTTTCATCTAATTTAGAAATTATGTCCCAGATTCAGTGCAACATGTAAGCTTTACATGTATTTAAATGTAAGAGTGTAAGGAGTCTGTGTGATTCATGTGCTTGATGTTAAAGATGCAGGTATTCTGCTACATTAGACCCTGAATTAGGATCCATCCACTCTGTTACGTTTATGTAGCTTATCCCTAAAAAACAACTTACATCTCAAATCCCTCCAGACGACTTAATGAAATTTTAAAGGGATGTGACGGTTTTCTACGACTATTAAGACTAGATTAAAAATGTAATTAAATGAGAGTTTAAGCCACACCTTAGTTATACCTAGAGGGAAGATGACAAGAAAGAAAGAGCTTGTTGAAATGCAGAAAGAGCTCTTCAAAGCACCAACCAACTCTTAAAAACTTGTGTCCTAGTCTCCATAAAGTTGTTTATGTTTGCAACTGCCATCTACCCACAACCAACTCGCTTCAGAACAGCTATAAGGTCTACTGCTATAGTGTATAATATAGAGCTATATGGTATACTGTAGCGTTACAGGATTCTCTTACTGAACAGAGATTTAATATATATTTAACAAGTCTGTTCTCTGAAATTATGGAGTCTGTTGGGCATTTGTTGCTTTGAGAGGTTTCTGGCAAAAAATAATTTATAAAAGTCGTAGAAAACTCTTTGTCTCCTCATCTTGTAGAACAGACCTGTGAAATTTTGTCATTTCTAGTATTAGGTTTTTGAATTACTATTTCTTTAATGTGGATGAAAGTTTTCCTGTCATAGTAACCTTTAGGAGATTTGTAAAATTTGATAACAAATACTACTTTGGGAAAGAAGAGGTAACATAAAGTGAAATAATGGCGAGTTTAGAATTTGCAGGAAACAAAATTTCTTCCCTTCATTTTCTGCTTGAAAATGCCAGGATAAAAGTTGATTGTTTCTAGAGCTTGCAACCTATTAAGCTGTTAATCTCCCAATTCCTTCGAGTCATTTTTTGTTTGAAGGTATTAATTGTTGCATAGGTGAAAAATACTTACTTTTTTCCTTACTTTACTTCTCCATTTATGGCATTTTCTGGAAAAACCTTGTTTCAGTAACTCCTGAATTGCAGTCATTTGTTCTGTTGGTGCTAATTTGCTGTTAATCAAGTCATCTGTGAAAATGTGATGTGTCTCCCCCGGCAGTATGGCAATGCTTATTTTCTAAGCTTGACTCATTTGAGTTCTTCCACAGGAGATACCATGTAATAAAGCAGGTGAGGTATTAAATACAATTTTTGAGCTTTATTGTGTAGCCTGTAAGGCGTAGAAGGCTGTGACTGTGTTTGTTTTTATAGCACAAAATAAGCAATAGTTAGTTGGGCTTCTTACCAATGCAATCATCTGTGTTACTGAGTTAGGATAACAGTATATTTTACTACCTTGACATTTTCTTTTCAAGAGTGATGTGATTAAAAACAGAGGGGGTTTTTCATCCCTGGATACAAGGTGTGCAGCTGCTGGTCTGCTCTCAAACCACTCTCAGGATCCTCAGCCAGCTGAGAGAGTGAAGTGAACATGAGAATTCTCTAGAGACTTCATGTCCCAGAGCGAGTGGTCATTTTGGAAGGACACTGGCTACTTACATGATGTGGAAACAGCTTTGCTGACCTAAACATAAATTTCTGACTTAAGCATGAAAACACACATTATTTCTAATTAAGAGTGCCTGACACATTCCTTTTCATGGATCTTCATGGAATGCTGGTCTTTGCAGTCACTTAAAATCCCAAACTATTTTTGTTTAAAAAGGAGGAAAATATATCATATAGATGTTAGGAAATCACTGTATTGAGGCTTCTCAAGCTTCAAACTTCCCCCCCGAGGAAGTAATCTTCTCTTATGTAATATGAAAAGCCAGTTTTTCTTTCCACCATTGTAGTTTCTTTATATTTTTGTATTAACAGTTTGTGGTGATAATATGTGCAAGTAGTTATATAACAAAAATGTTTTAGCTATTTAGCATTTTTAGCTACCCAGAAAATTCAGGATTCAGAAGATGAATTCCCAGGTAGCACAATATATTTATCTATTTACATTCTACATGGGTGTATATCAGTTCTGTACAAAATCCGTAAAGGTTCTAGAGCTTGGAAACATGTAGAGTCTCCCTGTGTTTCAGTGTAAATAGTGAAAATATTAAATATATCATCAAACAGAGCAAAGAGTTGAGACATTGCCCAAATAGGTATTCAAATTACTGACAGATTCCTATTTTCTGTTACATTCATACTTAAGACAAGAACTTACACAAATGAACAACATTTTCCTATGTTAATTGTATTTCCCTCTATCAAGAGTTTTCCTTCATGGATTCTTTAGCTCTACAGAACACAAAAATAAAACTACAATATTATAAATAATTAATAAAAGACATTTACATATTGAATGCAATAGAAAATATGCAAAAATGGGAAATGAAATCAAGAAAATAAAGGCAAGGATCCTATTAGCTTCTACCAAAGTGGAAAACTATAGATTCATCTAACTTCCAAAGCTTTTTCCCAACACATGGCATTATTCTTAATACTACCTTATGGAAATAATCATAGATGAATGACTGTTTCTTTTTATACATGTGTAAAATCTGTTTCAGCAACTAGTGAACTTCAGCAAAATAAAGAACATAAATCCATCAAAAATTTATATAAGTAAAATACGTACAATGTGGTGAAGTTCAGTCACAAGCTTTTGAAGTTTCTTTTAGAGTTTAATAGCAGAAGCCCAATCCCTGTTGGACATCTCTCTCTTCACATGTATTTTCTCATATAACAGGAAGTATGCTACTGGGTTTTCTGTTGGTTGTTTTTGTGGGTTTTTTTCAGCACAGTTGCAAAATGAAAAAGGTTTATCACTGCAGATTGGATTGAGGTTTAAATTATGGAGTCATTATTTTAATAGAAAAAAACACCATAAGATAGGAGTATTCCTACTAAACACATGTGTACTTCATTGAATGTCTGGCTAAGAGCATTGTGGAAACACTGCACAACCTCTCTGCTCCTGGAGATTCTTATATAGGAGTTTTACAGGAACTCTTATTGCATTAATTCTGTTCTTGATATAAAAGCATTTTAAATCACTCATAAAAATATTAATGCGCAGAAAAGGTGCTGAAAATCAAGGACTTCCATGCATTAAAAAAATTGAGTATGAAGGGATCTTTCATTCATTGCTCTTTGGATTCCAGCAGGCTGCATAAATTTCTTCCTTAAAGATGAATTCAGAGAGACTTAAGACAGGAATTGAGAATATTCATTTCTAGATGATCAGAATCAGTCTCCCATTTTTTGACGTTTCTGGAGACCAACCAGGGTGCGATTGAGAATAAAGGAAAGAATGTCAGCCCAGATTTAAAGCCTGAACATTCCCATGAATCATCCAGCTACTGATGCTTCAGGGCCTAAAATTTATCCAGAGATACTGGGGAGGCAAAAGATTTAAAAGGAACAGTAACAACAAATTTTGTCAGAACTGAACATTTTTTTTCCAAAATATTGGCTCAATATGTGTCTGATTTAAGTCTGATTTGTTTTATTTGTAAATTAACAAACACATGGGGTTTTAGGTACGTTAAGAAGGCAACCTTAGGTCCCTGTTAGATACACTAAATATTTGATAACATTTAAGACATGGAGGGGGGAACAGGATAAAGTGTCACTTAATAGCAGGCAGGACAGATTTGTGAAGTTGTACGATAGGGCAACTGAACAATGAAAATATTTTTGAAAAGTAAAATGAAATGAGCAATTATAAAGAAGAGTAGTCATCAGCATTATACTTCATCCAGCTAAAGGTCTCTTAGAAGAATAAAGAAAAAATCCTGGACACAGAGAATGCTAATAAAAACTCAGAACTCTCTGAGGAAGGAAATTAATGTTTTATACTTGATATTTGCTCAGACTCTTTCAGCTTGAGGTGTTAATCATCTTATCTCAGTGCAGGGGAAGCCTACTACTTTGTTGTTGCTAAAATGGAGTTTCAAATGTGACCTTACCAACCCCTGTAGTTGTCTACATTTTCTGTTACCTGTGAAAATATATCATATGTTTTCAGCATTTCCAGAACAACAACATTCTTCATTCTTTCTTCTGGCTCCAAAAGTGGCACATTGAAATCCTGCTGCATTGTTACAGTTCCAGAAGCAGTAGATTAATACTATGCTATTATATTGCTGCATCTTATTTTTCTCATGAACAACTTGCAAAAAACAAGGACTCTATGAGTAGTAGTGAAACTTACTCGTAATAATCAATAAGGCTTAGTCACTGTGCATGCCATCAGGATTTTTGTAAGTTCTGGCAATATCTTCATTTATCTCTGCCACAATTTTTTGCTCCTAGCATGGCTATTTTCATTTTCTGCTTTAAAAAAGGTGCTTCCCTAACAAAAATTGTCTTCCCTCTTAACATTTGATTCATTAATCTTTAAGAGAAGATACAATCGATATCTACCTACTAAAAAAAAATAAAAATGCTGAAGGCATCTGTTACAATACTGGGAAATGTCATTAAAAGTAGAGTCTTTGTTATAGAAAGAAATGCTTTTTACTGACCCTGATCAACGTTGTTGTTTCTTTTCTTTCTTAATGTTATATTACAGACCACAAAATATTGATATTATATCCTTATTTTCTGACTTTGTTCTCACAAACAAAAATAGACTGTTTTTATGCTACTATGTATATGTGTATGAAACAAAAACATTACGTAGGAGTATTATATTTCAACTTCATAATAGTTTTGTGTCTTTTCCTGCCATCATTTGTCATTCATCTATTCTCCCTGTTTTTGTTATACCTGTTACAGTCTTCTGTGACTTGACAAATTCCCCCAGTGCAGTGTGAACAGGAACAAAAGAGATTGATTCTGCATCTCCTTTCTTTGAGCCTCAGTATAAAGATAGAAATATTTTTGTCATCTTCTGGTATTTGACAATTTGTTTGTCACAGAATCATGGAATAGTTAAGGTTGGAAGGGACCTCTGGAGATCATCTAATCCAACCCCTGCTGCCAGGGCAGGGTAACCTAGAGGTCCTAGAGGTTTTGAATCCCTCCAGAGAAGGAGACACTACGACCTCCCTGGGCACCCTGTTCCAGTACTCTTCCACCATCAACAAAAGAACTTCTTCCCCATCTAGAGCTGAAAATTCTTGTGTTTTAGTTTATGGCCGTTGATCCTTGTCCTGTGACTGGGCACCACTGAAAAGAGTCTGGCACCATCCTCTTGGCACCCACCTTTGAGATATTAACGTGCATTACTGAGATCCCCTCTCAGTCTTCTCTCCTATGGGACCTGATGTCATCACAAAACTTCTCGATGATTTTTGAGTCACCTCGGGAATTCAGAGAGGTCCCAGATGACTGGAAGCTGGAGAACATTGTCCTGATTTTCAAGAAGGGCAAGAAGGAGGACCCCAGAAACTATAGGCCTGGCAGTCTCTCTTCAGTGCCTGGTAAAGTTATTGAGAGGATTATTCTATGAGGTGTTGAGAAACACCTGAAAGACAACCAGCACAGCTACATGAGAGGAAAGTCTTGCTTATCAAACCTGATTTCCTTTGATGACAAGGTAACCCAACTAGCTGATCGAGGGAAGCCAGTTGATGCAATCTTCTTGGATTTCCGTAAAGCTCTCCATACTGTCTCTCACAGAATCCTTCCAGACAAAACAGACAGCACACAGCTGGATAAACACCCCATGTGGTGGGTGAGCAATTGGTCCACGGGTAGAGCACAGAGGATAATAGTGAATGGGGTAACATCAGACTGGTGACCTGTCACTATGGGGTTCCTCAAGGCTCCATCTTAGGCCCTGTGCTCTTCAACATCTTGATAAATGATTTAGACATAGGACTGGAAGGGATACTAAGTGAGTTTGCAGATGACACCAAACTGGGAGGAGCTGTTGACCCCCTTAAAGGCAGGGAGACCCTGCAGAGAGACCTCAACAAATTGGAGCAGTGGGCAATCGCCAACCATATGAAGTTCAAGGAGGGAAAGTGCTGGATTCTGCACCTGGGGTGGAGGAACCCCAGGTGTACGTACAGACTGGGGAATGAGATTCTGGAAAGCAGTGCCATGGAAAGGGCTATCTACACACATTAGTGTTCTCTATGTTTATTTATAACTGATGACAACAATAATTTTGAAAATGAGATAATACTTAAACAAAATCTGAATTCAGTTATCTCTTGGTAGTATCTCGTGGTGCAAATCTGAATATAATTTGAAAGCCAAGCATATTCAGTCCAAGTCCTACTTAGACTTTGTTTTTAAAATACATGAATATTTCCTTATTATCATCACTGAATAAATTGTGAAGTTTCTTTCATCATTTGGGCAAAAACAAATAAAAAAATCACAAAAAACCCCAACCCAACTTTTCTTTTATTGTTTCCACTTATATTTTCTATGCTATAATTGAAATTTTTTATTCTGGCAGAAAATGGAAAACTTCGTAGTAGACTGAAGGTATGGCAGCATTAAAAAACAATCCAGAAGAATAATGATGAAAGTAAAAATTGATAAAAGATTAGTCTTCAAATATTTTCATAATGTTTGTAAATATTAATGTTATTACTTTTTCCCTTAATGATTTTGGACAACAGCATCTGTAGAATAAAACCAGTAATTTTTCCAATCAACATTTTACTGTGTAGCATCGTGAGGTCCTATTTGCTTCCTTTTCTAATTCTGGGATGTGGGATCATTCAGATCAACTGCTTACAAAAGCTAATATATTATCATAAAGAGCATGAGGCTCAATTGAATTAGCAGCCATTGTGATACTCAAAAATAATAGAATGTTGTGAAGATGTAATGGAAAAATCCATGAAAATTTGAGGTTGAAATTTTGTTAGCATATAGGTCAGGTTAACAGACAATTCTAGGAAATAATTGGAGGATTTGAATAAAAAGCTAAATGCCTTCATTACTATAAGCCAAATTATATCAGAAAGTATATCCAAATACTTGTGTTATACTTGACATTAGCAATCACTCTGCTTTGTTCATCCTATCTTTGACCACAAAACCTATGGCCTGTACTTCTTGTTTTTCTGTTGGTTCTATAAGCCCTTCTCTGGAAATCTGCAGTAGCTTGTTGTTTATTTTCCTTGCTTTTGTGACCACTGGACCATCACCTATATGATACAGAAGAGAATAGAATCCACCACCAAAATTAGCTTAGTGCCCTGCACATCACATTAAATTTTCAATAAGGATAAAAGAAAGGGGGAAAGGATTTAAGGAGAAAGAATACTACATATATTCTGAGATGGCCTGAATCACTCTACTGAGACCACAGAAATGGTTTTCTTTGGCTATATGTAGTGGATTATAAAGCTGAATTAAAGGTTTCAAAATAAAATTCCCTCACCAAGTTGGATTATAGAGAGAAAGAGTTTGACTTGAAAGAGATATGTTTTGGAGATACATGATGTCATGTAGCTTTGCAGAATTAGTTTCCTGAAGCAAACTGTTCAATTGTTGGATGGTAACAGTAGAAGAGTTACTTGCACTAACAATGTTCAGTGTAGGGGAAGAAATAACAAAGCCAAATACACTGAAAGTAAAATAAACTGTCACAAATCAAAGAATGTGTCTGTTTCTCAGTCAACACAGCATGTATTTGAGGAAAGAAAGAACAATTAGATAAGGAAATGAAAAGAGCATCCTTGCCTCCACCTGCAAGTAAAGCCTATCCCTGGGAGCAGTTTAAGGAGGGTACATCAGGACACTAGAAACAGCTCAGTGAATGCTCTGTAAGAAACTAATTTTCCAGTTATGGATGTATTTTTTTCTATTGTATTCTGACAGGTTTAGTGCTTGATAGAGAAAATGTAACTGTTAAATAGTATAGGAGACTAAAAATCAAGTTCACCTATGTTCTTGAATTAGCCTCAGACTCACTGTATGACCTTGGACTTCTGTTCCCTCACCACAGTTCTTGCTGTACTTCCTTCTATAGTTTTTGTTTGGTTGTGGTTGTTTGTGGGGTTTTTTTGTGGGATCATAATGATGTGATTCTGCTCGCTAATTGATAATTCACTTGTTCATTCTCTATCTTTTTTTAAAATTTGTAGGGCTGTCTCAAGGAGGTCCTTGTTTACATCCTTTCCTAATCATGGGATGTCTGATAATGCATATCAGCTGCCTTTGAAAGCTGATACAGTATCATCAGGAGAATGAGGCTCAATGAAGTAGCAGGTTCTATAACCTGTCAGGTCTCACACATTAAATGAAATGTATTTAACAGCAATCATGTTCCACAAAGCCTAGTTCTAAACCCATTTTTCTGCAAAGGATCAGCAGATGACCAAGAGAGATTGTGTTTCCATAGTCCAAAATAACTGTCCTTAACTCAGTATGGGACCGTCAGCATAGACAGTCATTCTCATGAGAGCGATTGTGAATGTAAACATTAGACTGTAGATACAGTTATTTCTGATCAAGAGTCTTAAATTTAAGCCCAGTATCTAAGACCAACCACAGACAATTCAATTCACTATGAGTTTTCACAGAACACAAACCTTGTTTCTCTGAAACGGGCAAATGTGCATTATCAGTGCCTTTTTTTCTTCTTTCTTTTCCCAGAAGAAAATTTCTTTCCTCGAGGGAAAGCTTACTTTTATTTTAAAACTCAAGACATTAATGTAGAAAAGAAACTTTAGGACTCATTTGCACTAAACGATCTTAATAGATGCATTTTTCTATATCAGCACTATTAATGTAAATCAAATATCTATAACTTGGCAAAAAATCTTATTTGTTATGAATTAAAAATATACCTGTCAGTCTAGTAATTATATAAACATACTTTTTTTCATAGAATCAGTTGCATACATAATTATAAAAACCTTTATCATGGTGCACATTTCCCTGGTGATTGGCTGATACAAGAGAAAACATCATCTTACAGATTAGATACACAGCATATATTCAACATATTAATAAACCCATAGTAGCTCTGATATGTGATTTCTCTTGAGAAAACTCTCAGTTCAGAGTTTATCTGGTTTGGCTCAGATTTCAGACTCTTACAATTGAAAGAAAATCCAGGCCCTGTGTTATTTGACTTGTTAAGTGAAGCATTACTTAACTTGCTATGTGTCTGTTTCATGATATAACTTTTATCATATCATGTTCCTGATTATGTATCCTTTATTAGCCTTTTGAATTGTACTTTGACCAGATGCTGCATGATTGCTCCACTCTATGCATATCCTTAAGACCAGTGACAGATGGTCATGCTCTAACTTCATCTGAAAGATCACTGGTCTTGAAGCAGTGTGTGAAGAAATCATAAATAATGCGATTTTTTTAGCATAGGAGTTCACACATTTGGGAAAATTACTACCATCTGTGTGCATTAGTGCAGCATCATGCCTTGTAGATCAGATCTGATTCATGCCCTGCCAACTTTGAGTAGAAATTAAATTACCAAGTATTTTTCTGCACAAGATCATGCAGAAAGGCCTCTGCATGTCCATCCAATTACTGTTCTTGAAATACTAGAAATATCTTATTGCCAACATTTTCATATATGGCTACATGCCAGAGGACTCTGACTATGACAAAATATAAATAAATACAGTAATTTTATTGTATGCTATATTCTCCATCTACAAGAGAAGATTTGTCTGGAAGCTGACCATCCAACACCAGATGACATTTGCCTTGACTCATCCACAGGTCTGCAGAACATCATAATAGAAAAATTTTGCAGATGTACTCTTCCTATACCATAAGTGGGAAATCAAAGACTCCATATGACAACATACCTTTTAAAGATTTTGGTCTTTAAGATATAGCCTTAGGTGTGTATATATTTAGGCTTTGTTTATTTCCTAAAATATGGATGTCAAGTAGGATTCAAACAGTTGGTTTCTAGATTTCAAATCCTTTCAGCTCCCCTCCTCAACATCCTACTACTCCACCTGAATCTCTGGTCACAAAACAAAGAAACTCTATAAATAAACAAACAATTTTACAGACAGCACAAACAGGTTCACTTGTTTCCCTCAGAAAGCAATAGGACTGCAGTATAAGGAATACTTTTCACATTACTTATGGAGATACCTCAGGAGGCTTCTGATTCCAGTGAGACTATGATACCTTCCATCCTAGGGAGTTTATTAAAACTGAAATAGAGCAATTTGGCATTAAATTTGGTCAAATATTATTTGGCTGCTATCATCTTCTCTATTTGTGTCAAACAACTTCCTCCCATCCTCCTTTAAAGTAAAATCATTAGCACTTTTGTTTAAAAAGGGTAAGTGTTTAAATCCATAAGTGTTTAAACAGTCACATCTAGAACCTTAATTTAACATTTTTAGCCTATGCAACTCTTTTAAATCAGTGACAACGTGATTCCTTATAACCATAATACTAAAAGTCACTTACAGTTTGGCAAGAAAATAGATTTCTGAGCTGTGATTGAACTTCTCTTCTACCTTTAGAAGAAATTTCCATTTACACTGCTGAAAGTAATAATGGAAATATATTTTAATGCAAAGTTTTAATGTATCAGTACTATTTCCTAATTTTTATTTTTTGTATGCTGTAAGACCTGGTAACAGCTCTCATATAGTGTGTTCAGTGTGTTCTAGTCTTCTGTCTTCAAAACCTGAAATCATCCAGATATTTGCCAATACTTTCTGCAGATGTCTCAAAGAGGAGGAAAAGGCAAAGCTGTCTGAACTGAGTCTGATAAGATCATTTTCATCTGAATGAAAACTTACTATTGAGTAGTCTACCACTTAAAAGTCACTTAGCCAGCACTCCTTGGTATCACTGGAGTATGTGTTCACTTTGAATATTGATACAACAGCTGCAGGCATCTGTCTATAATTTCACGAAAACTGCTGTCATTAGATCTTCAAGAGGTTGAGATAATTCTTTTTTGTTATTTGTTCTCTTAGCTCACAGCATAAGAATTTTCTGGGGCCTTTTGCATGGAAAAAAACTTCAAATAAATCTTTGTACAAAATATACAGAGTGTGTTTGTGTCATTAGTGGAATATGCAAATAGGCAACACATTTTGAAGAAGTATCTAATGTGAGGTGACTAAGTTCTTATTTTCTATTACATACTCCAGAAATTATGAGAAAGTTATGTTATATATAATTGGAGTTATGCAGGTATTTGAGCAGTAATTTATAGAACTTGATTTTGACCTATGTATCAGTCCTACATGAAGTTGGGTGTAACCTGGTAATTTTTGCTACATTTTATAGAAGGAGACTGTTCAGTGTTATGTATACAAATTAAACACTTGATGAAGGATTTGCTATATTAAATATGTAAATTAAACTTCAGGAAGACATGTAACTAAATTAGCACTGAGAAGTCCTTGGTATTCTGTGACTTACTTGGAGATTACTTCAGAGAAACTTAATCGTGCAAAGTTAGGAAAGCCATGAAAACTTCTACCCAAGAGAACAAAAGTCTTTAACTAAAGTTTGATGAGAAAAGTATTAATAATAGTCAAAAAAGTAGGGTAAAGTAGATCAGGAAGCTTACTGTGCTTTGGTACTATTGATTATGGCCTCGTAGAATCCCTCATTATCAGCTAACTATGCATTGCTTATAAATGCATTAGAGTTTTGGGACAAATCAGTCATTGCTAAAATTGGCAGTTTAATCCCTAAAGACAGAGAGGGTGCAGAGCCTAGATGTGTGTGGTCCCTCAGTAACATCCCTCTTGTACTTCTACTTCTTTCCAGGTAATTTTGTTACAGACTATAAAGTGTCCTATTGATTGAGCTCTGAAAGTTGTAAATGTGATTTATGAGCTGTATTTGATTAAAAGTGTCGCTGCTCTGGGGGACACAAGAATTTCTTCCCCCTGGTCTAACATTGAGTAAATCAGTTTAATCCATTGCCTGAGAGACTACGCCCTTTAAAAGGACTAGTAAAAATGGAAAGCTACATTGGAAAACCGGAGGAGAGCTTTATTTTAACCAAAGTGCCAGGTAAAAAGAGATGCATGACCATGGGAGAACTAAAACACTGCAAATATTACTCACTACCAGATAAAGTAATACAGTTTTTACAGCAATTTTGTAAGTACAACAGTTTGAAGATAGTAAAGTAAAACTTGACAACCGGGTAAGTAGCTAAGTAGTCATTCCTCCCACTTTTAATTACATTTTTGTTTGATATTCAGTGCTATGTATCTGTTTTCCCTCAACCGGAAGGAGACTTTTCTTCTTTACATAAAAAAAAAAAGGCAAAATGTGAGAAGAATAGTTTTTAATCAGACAACACATTTTCCTAGTTTTTTACAAGCAAGTATTTGTCTTTCAAATTGTTTACATATGAAATAAAAGGTCTTTACAGGCTTTGGACTTGCACTGCTTTTAAGTTAGAACCAAGAGAACATAGAGCAAAGATATGTGACATGTGTTGGTGTCTTTGCTACTAATTAAGATTAGGCATTTTATGAGTGCCCACATAACTAATCTCTTGTGGTTGATATCCAGTGAGGTTACAGTCTGTAAGTTTAAAAGAAAAATATCTCTCTTTTAGCCTATAAAATTGGCTAGAGGACTGTGCTTGCTCAACCAATTGATCAAACTAACCTTGCAGTGTGCTGCAACTTCTTTCCTATATTAATCATATTCCTAATGAGACTCATTTAGCAAGAAGGATATTTTAAATCTTTGTATTTCAGGGTGAGAAGGATTCAGGAAATTAACAAAAGTTGAAAAAACAAATTTAAAAACTGATTGGGTCACTTTTTTATAGTTAATTTTTTTAACATAGTTACAGTGGTTGTATCTTTCTTGGACACAAGCTGTAAATAGCTGTATTGATGTAGTAAATAGTAACAGAAACCATGTGATGAAATTCTAAAGCATGTGAAAAATTATTGATGAATCTTTGGGCATACATTCCTATACGTTCTTCCCATGAACATGCTTTCATCTAATCACTGGTAGCTTTACATACTTCTTACTTCAAACAGTGCAAAACAAAAAAGTGCTTCTTTCTTTTGAATCAAATGTGTAATTTAGCCTGAAGTGCTGGATGGACAATATTAGTCAAACACTAGTGCTAAGTTGCAGACAATACTTCCTTACTTTCTTTGCTTAGATCCATGAACTTTCTGATATGACAAAATGCACATTAAAATAATTGTGTCAGTCTTGGGCATGCTCTTTTGTTTTCTTCAGAAAGCTTTGCATGTGAAATAGGCTCTTGTAAAATGTTGTATTGAGCTTTCTCGACAGAGGAGTCTAGAAAATAGCAACAATATTTTTAAACACTTCAGTTCTAATTAGTTCATCTATAAAATGTGTGACTCCTTAAGAGAGGTAGAAAGCTAACTGTGGTAGCACAGAATACAAGCTGTGATAACTCTGGGCATGACTATATATAAATGGGCATGACTATATACAAATATTAACTGTATGCTCTTACTTGAACTAGCCCCTCTGTACAAAGGTGTAGCCCTGTGAAAGTAAGCTCTAGAGACTGGGGAATTTTATTCTCTTCTTAACTCAAACTTACCAGCAGCTTTAACCAATGTTGCCAAATTTATCACTGTAGCTTCCAAAAAGCGGTGACGTCCCATGGAGTTAGTTTCCCAAGGTTGACTATCCTCTGCTTTTCTGATATTTAGGATTGTATTTGTGATATTAAGCTAAAAGTAAGTCTTCGGTCATGCAAACAGAAGCCTGTAAGCCTGCTACCATAACAAAAAAAAAGACTGAACATAAACTTTGGAGGGGCCTTCAATTTGATTCGTGATTAAGTAGCTTAATTTTGGTACCTTTTTTTTTTTTTTTTACAGTTGTAGGCAGTGGTTATTTTTATTTTAGTTTCATGATAATTACAATTAGTGATGCATTTTATCCTAGCTCTTTTTACCAGGTTTCAAGAGAAGAGACACCTTTTTATGACAGTGGCTTAAGTCTTCCAATGTTTTCTGCTCTTCTGATATATGAAAAATATGCTCCTCACTGAGTGATAGTTTGCATAGATTTTACTCCTATTGCTCATGCAGTGCCAAAAGACAGGTTTTGATTGATAAGAATGTACATTATGGTTTTGTGTATCCATCATACCTAATTCCACATAGCTACATAGGTACTTTATTCACCATACTGAACTCCAAGACAGCTATAGTCAATGCCTCTAAGATCACTGTCTTACCTGCTAGTAAGAATATTCAGTGATTGATCTCCTAGATTATGCCCTTTCTATTTCACTGCAGCACCAAAACTGCGGTCTCATTTGTTCTGTAAACATCCTCTCTGTACTTTTAGTGGTTCTGATTTCAATTCACACAGCACTGCACAGAGCCAGTTTTCTGAACAGATCAGTGCCCATCCAAAAAGGGGCAGCAGGTAGTGCGGTTCTTTCTTTCTCTTCCTCATTCTCTATTGTGAAGGCATTGCAACTACAAGAAAAAATGCAATTTTAAAATCATTAAAATAAGATATTTTTTTTTGTTAAAGTGACTGTCCTTGTATCCTCTTGCTTACTTGCTTGCCTGCTTGGATACCCTTGTCATTGCTTACCACTGGCAGAAAGGATTCATCTACTGTACTTGTACCCTAGAGGTGTTACAAAAGAAGTAAGAGGAAATATTTTTTTATGAGAGTATTAAGACATTAAATGAATTCGGGAAATATGAAGGTGCTCAGTCTTAAATCATCACAGGGTTATTTTTCATAGACATTATGTTTCAAAAAAGTGGGAGCAAAAATATTTATTTACCTGGCTGTCTATACATAATTTTTTCAAATCTGAAAACACAGAAATTGTAAATATAACTTAACCGTAAAAGTGCGGGACACAGACCACTATTCCAAAAGATGTTAGTCTTTGATTGTTAAGATCTAGAGCAGAGTCTAGATGGAAATCATTCTTCTTTTGAAGAGGGAAGACACCTGAGGGAAGACAATTGTGAGAACACTGCACAGGAAACCATAGAAAGAGAATGGGAGACAAGTTCAAATAAAAATTTAAAAAATAGGCTCAAACCCTGGAAATATTGATATGAATTCTAATTGTTATGGCTTGAATAAAATTAACTCATTTGACAACAGGTTATATTACATACAGGATGTGTCTGTGCAGTCCATTAAAACTTCAGTCAAGCTTGTACCATGGGAACATGCTAGAGTTAATTTAGGTACACCTTTGGAGGCAGGTGCGTGCCTTTGTCTTTTGGTCTTTGTGCGACCGCATTGGAAGATGCCCAATGAACAACTTATAAAGTGATAAAAATAACTATGTATGAAGTATCCATTAAATATGGCCTTTAAAAAAATGGTAAAATGACAGAGTTAGTTTCTGTCTTTTCCATATTATTCTATTTCCACTTGTTTTCAGTGTGCCATATTATCAGTCCTGCATGATAATGTAAGTTTTATTTATTTGGTGGAATAAAATGTATTTTATCTATTACAACGATAAATGCTTCAGAAAAGTAGAATTTGTCGACACAGATTCTACTGCTTGCATACTTAGGTGTTAGGTTCCACTTCAGATTATCTGGGCATAATTTGAAGTGACTACTGATACAAAAATATATTCACTTCTTCAGGAACAAATGCATGTCTTATTCTGTTGATGGGAATGAAAGTTATCTGCTTGTAAGTAGTTAATTTTGCTGACACAATGTAGCCTAATGACAACTGTCATGCAAGTTGACCCAAACATCTTGGTCAAAAAAAGAAGAAAAATTAAAGAGAAAATCTATTAGAAATTTTGTAGCAGAGTTTTAAATATGCCTTCACAAGCCTTTAGCCCTTAGTGTCTGTTTGCAAGCTGAACAGTTAATTCTAATTCTAACAACTTCTTCTTTGGCACAGTCATATACATATGTGACAGAAATATTCACTTTACTATCAATAGGCTTCAACAGGCTTCACTATCAATTATAAAATTGGCATACTTAGTGGATTTCTTTAAAAATGGAGAGAAAAATTATGAAAATATTTAAGAAACAGAAAATTCTTTAAAATTTATTTATCCTTTGCAGTAGCAGGATGTTTTTCATAATTCAAGAGTTTTGTGCAACAAAACTATATGATCCCTACTTCTTCTCTCCAAATAAACAGAGTACTTTTAACAGGTGTACCATCAGTACTAGCATCCTCAGTGATTTACTTACAGTAACACTTAGAGCATTTATCTCTAGCACATCTAGAGATGTGCTAACTGATAAGTTTAAAATTATTCATAGTGCAACTTGTTATGGTATGGTACTGATGCTGAATCAGAAATCTGATAGCACCACCAAATCTTTTTATGTAGGTTATTGAAAGCTCACAGTCTCACAGTGACCTCCCCAGTGCCACATTTTACATGGTAATTTGGTGTGCAAGAGCATCTCTTGGTGCTGCAAGTGTGTGATAACCAGAGCTCTACTTTCTTGCACCATGAATGTGTGGTGTTGCCTCCCAGCTACCTCATATATGACATAGAAATATCAACTGTCTGTACAACTGTTAACAATTCTCTCTCAAGTAATGAATGTTGAACTAGACAATCTTTAAAATTCCCTTCCAACGCTGGCCATTCTGTGATTCTAAGTGTGAATGATGGTTATTTCTTCTGAGGCATAAAGACCAATTGAATTTAGCCACACTTGATCTGTGCATGTTAATTTTCTGGTTTTCCTTTAAATCTCTACAGTTAAATTCTAACATTAAAGTAACATCTTTTGGACATGAGTCAGATTTTACACGGCCAAAATTTCAGTTTGTTTCATTTAATCAAGTGCTGAACAACTGAAACTGTGTTCTCAGTAAATGTGAAATAAAGTCCTATTGATACCACAATACAATACAATATCTAGCCCAACTCTATGTGTAGTAGAGGTAAAGAAATAGAAATATTCTGTTACAAACTTTGTTACACCGAGTTTCAGTGGTCAGTATTCAATGTAATACTGTAGAGAGTGGAGCTCCACATCAGCTGTTCTATAGGTATGACAAAAACAAGGTGATGCTGCTAAAATTTCTTTGTGAAATACAAGATTCTGAATAAAGTGTAATTTATTCCTATTATTCTATGTGAGAGTTTAATCGCATAAACATAGTACCATTTTGATTATCTGAAATATAACCATTGCAAACTTCATCATATTTGAGTTATTTATTTTTGTATAAAAAATTCTGAACAGAATCATGCCAAAATACCATATGCACCAGAAAATAAGAACTCTTAAAAACCTGAGTTTAGCAATGATAGTCATTGTATTATAATAATATAAAGTATAATCTAATGCAGAATGTATTAATTAAGTAAGAACAGGAAACAAAACCATGGATGCTTCTGTTGAGTGTTTGTTGGGGGTTATTATCATTATTCTTATTTGGAGCTAATTAAGCTATCAAGGGTGTTCTGGTTCTTTAAAAAGATGTGGTTTTGACATGCCTGCCCCAAGACAGTACTTATTTCATGGTTCGTGACAAATTTTAAAATTTTAAGGTTTTCTGTTTTCTGAAAAACTAAATGCTTCTTTAGCTTTTGGAAGCACAAAATTGAATGCATGAAGCAAAAGGCATATTTTTAGGGAGTGTGAGTCTAATGTCTAATGTTTCACCTAATCTAGGAGATCATTGCAATCCAAGCTGATAAAAGTTGATTCTGTAATGCTCTCATTTGTAAGATGATTTAAGTTCACGTTTGACTGTGCACTGAGATGTATTGAAAGGAATCACCCACAGTTCACATGATTAGATCTTATGCGAGGGCACAGTAACGAGCAGCTGAAAAACAGTAACATTTTAATCTACTACATTAAATTCATAAACGAACATGAGTATAGTGTCAGCATTTCCACTATTTCAAAAACTGTAGCTCATTTAGAAAAAGATTTTCCTGCTTTCATTTTCAGATTAGCAAGTTCTTGCTCTCTCTCTGTATACCCTCATCTTTTTTCAGATGAGTTAGTTAAAATTCAGCTCTTTCATTAGATGGTAGAAGAACAAAAATCCAATGAACTGAGGCATGAATTAAATTACTTTTACAGATAGAGAGATGAGGAGTAGATGTGTCTGGATGAACATGAGTTGTTGGCCAGGAATTTCTGCCATGACATGAGAAAGCACACTGTGGAGAAATAATTAAAGGTTCAGGGCTTCTTGAGCTCTCTCTGTAAATTTATGCTAGAAGAAACCAGTTTCTTAACAGAAAATACTCTCTTTTATTTCTTTTCACGTTAGGATTGATAGTTTGTTATATTTTGTTATATCTATATACTTTTTAGTCATCAAGACTTTTTTTAACTTACAATCAGCAATAGTAGAACCAACTGCTTTCTCTTATTATTCTCAGAAAATGTGCTGGAAAGTATAATAGGTTTTTTTAGTTTTCAGATTCTGAAGATAAAGATGAAGATCTTCAGGGAAAAAAAACAAACAGTTCTGGAACTAGGGTCTTGAAGTGTAATGCAAAACTGCTAGAAGAATGTCCAAAGAACTGTTCCATGGAATTCATATTTTCCCACAGGTTTCAGCTGTTTTACCTTTTAAAAGACACTGTCTTCTGAGAGAAAAGAAACCCTCAACCTAATTAAAATGATTTAGGATTCTTCTGCTTTTATTCTTCACATAATGCAATTAAGTAGTGGAATTTTATTTTTTTTTGGTAGGAAATTGTGGATGCTAAAAATTGCATTGGTTTCAGAGCAAATTCATGAGATAAAGATTCCTTAAAAGTCTATCGCTTGTAAAGTCCACCAGTTGCAAATCATTGAAGGCTGGAAGAATATTTTTCAGAAGCATGGCTATATACTTGCCATATTCCTATCTCTTCTGTGGCATCCACTCTTAACCTCTTCCATAAAAATAATCCTGGGCTAGGCTGTGGCTACATTACCTGTCCTTATGACACCAGGATTTTATCTGTATAGCAGCTCAGCTCATATGCAAATTTCATCTGTGTTATGGCTTGGTTATTTATAACCACAAAACTAAATTCGATATTTATAAGAGTCTCTTCATACGTACATGCAATTCCTAGTTGGAGGGCTCAGCACTTGAGAACAGATTCACCAGCTTGATGTATCTGGCCCCAGATCTCTCATATCTGAAGTTTCAATATCTCAGATCCCTGCTGCATATTTCTCCATTTGGATATTTCATTTCTGATGTTTCTCTTAGCAGACCTTTAATCCATGACCTGCAGCAGCTGCTGCTCTGGTCCAGTCCCAGCCCCCCTAGGAAAACAGAAGGATTGCTTCTCTAATTGATGGGAAAACATTATTAACTTATTTTGTTGATACATCAGGACTTTGGGTTTTTGGTCTCCTTGATACATAAACATAAACAAAGAAGAATCAACATGTTTTGGCTCCAGATGCCTCGTGCAAATGTGTGAATCTAACTGAAGGCCAGGCAGTACATTTTTACAGCAGTAGTATCAGTTTAGTTGCCACTCTTTCTGTTCCATGGTAGAGTTGTATGTGATAGTAGCAGATACACTCATTTCTTACCAAAGAATAAGGAGGCCACACAGTTCTTAATATATATGAAAACTTCCCATAGATTAAGAAGAAAATATGCCAGCTTGTAAGACTTAGGTGGTTGGGGAAGGTCTTAGTCTTTGTTCATGTCATTATTTTCTCTTTTATTCATCTTGTTCATTTTCTACAGAGTCTACAAGTCTAACAAAGCCAACATAGTAACAGAGATCACTACTGTGTGCTCTTAGCAATGTCAACATGATTTACAAATTCATTTTATGTTGGGATATAATTTTGAAAAATTTTTACTTATTTCACACGATTTTATCTTTAAAATCATCATGCAACCACTTTCAAAATATTTGCTGCTCAGAAGCAAAAGTTTTTAACACTTATTTTTTTATTTACATGCTGTGCATAAAAGAAAAGGAAAACAAGTTTTCTTTCTGTTGGCCCAAGATACAAAAAGTGATTAAGTATATTTTTTGATATTTTATGTTGTTAATAACAGTTGCTCACACTTTGTGGTAGTAGTGACTATCATACTTCGCTTTACAGACTCTATATCTTGGAATTATACTAATGTGTCTAACACAAATAAGCACAGTAGAAAAACAAACCAAATGGCAAATTCTAAATTTTATTGGCATGCATTAAAATAAACGTGAATTTAAATCAGTCTAAACAAGACTGCCTAATTTCTGACTCTGCTAGACATTAGATAAGAAAGGTAAAGAGCATTTTGCAAAATGACAGATGTTAATTATCTTGTTCCTTACATCCAAGTTATAAAACTGAAATGATATACTAATGACATGAGGTTTTTTTCTTTATTTAGTTTTTTAATTTGTGGGAGGTTATTTGGTTTGAGGAAAGTGAGTAGGAGGTTTTTGGTTTTTGTTTTTCCGATAAGGAATTTCATTCATTTTTTGTTTTAAAAATCTGGAAGTAACAGTTGACAGTCCAAAACCAATTAAAGTGATTTAGCAGATGAATTGTATTAAAGTTGTGTTGGATCATTTACCTGCAGTTCATCCATTGTGGTACTTTTTAGTAGGTTTGTTACCAAATGAATGTAGTAAAAACCCAGAAAAGCAATTACATTTTCCAGTCTGAAATCCATCAGCTCTGAGACTGTTAGGAAGAAAATATCTGAAGTGTGACTTCAAGTAAAATATGGTTCAAAGAGGAAAAATCAAACAGCACTGAAATGCAGAAAGTTCATTTGGTAGTAATTAGATACCATGAGCTAAAAGGGCAGGTGTTCCTTATGCTGGCACTTGTTCTTGTGAACATATTTTGATTTTATCACCCTTTCAGAGTATCTTGAGACTGTGTTTTTTCAAAAGAATAATCAGCACTGCCACAGCTCAAGACTGCATGATAATTCATTTAAACCTTGTTTTTTCCTTTCATACTCATTTTTCATCTATGATTAGAAGAAGTAATGACTATTTATAGCCCAACAAATACTAGTAAGGCAGATGGGGAATGTGTATTTAAAAGTAGCAGTAAATCTGATTTCAGTATTGTTTTATTCACTGTTTGGCTGTTTTCTTTTTCATGTACCAGAGAACCTTAGTGCCATTAGTGGCAGAGCCGTGACATTGCTGTAAGGTTGTTTCATAATTGCTTGTTAGGCTGGAAAAAATTTATAGAAAATTGATACTACAGTAGTGCAAGTAGTTCTCAAAATGAAACTTAGCTCTACCAATGACTCTAAATAAAATTTCCCATTCTAAAATAGCATGTCCTAATAGAAAGGAATTTTAAGTAGCTGTGTTCTGTTATATAAGCACAGATCTTGGGAGAGGCTCCACTCTGCAGAGTTCACATCCACATTTTCTGGAGGCAAAGAATTAAAAGTGTTACTCGAGCTATGCTTGTGAACTAAAAAGTGAATATAGTAAATTCATGGTGCAGTCTCTACCTATTCTTCTTCGGTTGCACCAACGATTCAGTTAAAATGGTGTGATTTATTTTGCTTTTGCAATGACTCTCGGAAATATGATCTATCTCCTCTATTTCTCCTTTTCAATCCCTTGCATTGCACTTGGCCAAGCCTGTTATTCTGAAATGACCTTTCAGATTTTGCTGAAAGAAAAGAACAATTGGTATGCAAACAGGACTGTCAAAGGAGTGATACCTCATTTTGTCCTAATCTAGCAATTATTTTTCTGAATTCCGTTACTTCAGATATTTCAGATCTTTTTTAGAAATTCTTGCAGTTGCCAGTCAATGAAGATCTTGCTGTTTATTTTGAAACTTGTCTGTTCAGTCTTAGGACCTAAGGCAGATATGTACTTCACAGCTATTATTTCCAGTATCCGAGGATGAGCAAGGAGCTTCGCCTGCTTTTCAGTGTTATTAATGGTTGGTTTCTAAAAAATGACAACAAACTGCATTGCAATGCTTTCTTGATGGCCTGAAAGTATTATTCTGAGAACAGTGTTGTAGTAACCCTAGTAGGTAGCTCAATCCCACACAGCTGCTCACTCCTCCCTCCAGTGGGATGGGAAAGAGAATTGAAACATAAAAAGTGAGAAACAGTTTTCATCACAGGACCAAAATATAGCATCACACAACTATGCCTCTATCCCAACTAAAACAAGTATAGTCATGCCACTGAAATTTACTGTGAAACATCTGAGGTTTAAAACAGAAGGAATAACTTTATAATCAGCAACACCAACAAAAGTACTGAACTTCATGAAGGAGCTCCTGACATTTTAATTAACGTGGCAAAAGTCTGGACCTTGAACAATTAATTCTATTCTAGACTTTTGGTTCATTTTAGCTATAAAAAAGCAAATTTATTCTTTTTATATTTTGATAGTATGGTCCAATATCTCGGGTGATAGAATTAAGTTCATGCAAAATGATAGATAATCCGTTATTTAATATATATCAGCCATAGGTTAGAGTTAGAACTGTTTGAGTTTCAAACCTGTTCTGCTAATTAACTGCTGTTACAGTGTAGACATCAGGTTTTTTGAGTAAAAAAAATGCTGCCTAACCATCTTGGATATAGTGTTTTGTGAGCAGCTCTAAGGTCAAAAATAGAAATACACCAGCCGAACAGCTGACAGTGCTTTTAGCTTTCCATTGGTGAGGGCAGCAGACTTTCTAGCTCCAATACTTTGGGATTTCTAGTATCACGTAATCCTGATTAACATCTTGCCTCATGGATTCCTGTCTGCCTTAGTATGGATTTGATTTTAGTAGCTGCTGACTGAAAGACTGTTAAAGCTAAATCTAAAATTTGTATCAAACACAAGGTGAAGTATTAATCTCTCAACCTTGGAATTGGTGAGAGTATATGTCCTGAAATCATGATGGAGGGAAGAGAAGATAATCAGAAATGCTTACTTTTAAAAGGAAGGCATTACTTAATTAATTTTTTTCTTATTTTAATATTGAATCAAATTGAAGCTTTAATAGTTTCCCAAAATATAATGAAAAGTTAATATCTGTCCCTCAGATGTGTTCACCTCTCCAGTCTGAGAGACTGTATCTCAGTTCACTTTATGAAATCATACTGATTTCCTGGCTTCACATGTAACAGTGAAGTAATGTGCCGTGGAGTATGTAGGTGGATTTATTTCAGCTTCAAACAAACAAACATCTAACATTATAATGGAATTTGTCTTCCAAGTTGTCTATGGTTCTAGTAGAAAGGGATAACGTAACTGTCACAACAGCTTCATTTTGAAATGACCTTTCAGAGTTTGCTGGGAGAAAAGTACAAACATTAAACCTCTGATTCGGATGTAATAAATGGCATAAAATTATTATTTGTGGCTTACTAAGAAAGATGCATGAATTGGTAGGCTTGCAAATGTCAAGCACAATATAAAGTTACTTATTCTGAGACTCTGTGTCCTGATGTGCCACAATATTTTGTTTGTACAAAGTATGGATCCAAACCAGAAAAGAAGAAAAACAGAAAATACTGTGACACAGCAAAACACAAAGCATCAGAACAAGTAGACTTTGTAGTTTCCAACAGCTTCAAGCAATTGGTCCACTCACTTGTAACCAGAAATTAATTATTTGAGTCCTTGAAATTATATGGATTCTTGATACAGTATCCTTATGCATATCTTTTAAGCTGCAATTCCGTAGGGTCATATGAAGTGAAGAGTAAGTTTGTACAACATGATTTATACTTTTAATATATCCCCTTGGCTGTGATACTAGATTTTACATTTGTCTTTTAAGGTGTCCAATAGAACACAAACGCACTGGGTTGAAAAAAACTCATGGATGTCCTTGAGAAGTTGCTATTCAGAAAGATTTCCCCGTGAAATAATTTACAGCTATGAGCTACTAAAATGGTTCTGTCTAAATATGGGAAGTAAATGAATATAATTTACACAAATTCATATGGTCTGTTCCATTCTGTCTTTAACACTGGAATTTACTGAGTGGATTTATACCTGTATTTCTTATCTAAACTTTTGGCCAGAAAATTTTCTTTTTTTGAGAAAAGAATGAAAAACAGGTAGACTATTTCAGATATCTTCTTCTAGTTGTCAGAAGCAGCTCATAAAAAACTGTGCAGTGTGACAAAGTAATAAATAAACCAGAATAAATAACATAGACAACTATAAGCCAAAAAAATTAGTGCTTGTGCCATGTGATTTTATCAGTAGTTTTTAAGCTTTGTCAGAGAAATGGGTTCTTCAGCTGTGGGGAAAAAAAAATCAGGAGTTGGTACCTAGTACTTTGTGATTACTACCATCAGAAACTCATCATGGCTTTTCCAAACTTAAGACAACTGGTTCTTCAGTCTTGCAGAAAATCATTAATCTCCAGAACAAGTATACCATAATCTGTAAGCCCCTGAAGGATCTGATGGGTGTCCCGAAGTGTAGGGTTTCCTTTCTCAGAGCTGGAGATTCCTGGATCCAAAGTAAGGAAGTGGTAGCTCTGACCTAGTTGACAGCACAAACTCTAAATGGTTCCTGTTCTGTGTTGGGTTATTGGGGAAACAGATGGACAGCCCAGTGTTGCTCACTTTTTAGGACAGGTGTGAGGGATAAAAGCCTAAGAAGTTTGTCTCAGGACATACTCTATTTTTATGAAGTCACATTTTATTTGTAACTGTTATTTCTCCTTAACTGTTAGTTCTCCCTAACTGGGAGCACAATTCCTTCTCATGTGTAAATCAATACCTAAGTGTCTCCTACCTACAACATAGTTCTGTCCTGTGAGTTCAGGTGTACTATTTACCAACAGGGAAGTGTGTATATTACGATGCACATTTTTCTCACACCATCCACAGACATTTGTACTAATGTAAGAAGGAGTATTTTGGCAATGCAGCAGAAAGGGGCATCCATATTTCAAATGCATAAATTTCTCACACATCCTCCTTGTTTACTTTGACATTACTTCAAAAATATGTAAAATTTCCTACATTTTACAAAAAAATTGATTGCTTATCTCCCATCTTTTTATCACCAACTTGACAGGAAGACTGCCCTTAAATGGAGCAGTTTAGATTCACTGCCTGTGTTACAAAGGGCTCAGTATCAGCCTCCCAGTGCTGTTGTTTTTTTTTTTATTTGCTACCAACTGTTAAACAGGTCTCATAATGGAAAAACTGCATGAATTATCATTTTTTCCCCATAAAAATAAAGTGAAAGTCATCCCACTACATGAGAAAATCATTGACATCAATGAAAGAAATAGACGGTTTGAAGATCTATGAGAGAGTGCAACACACTATTTAAAAGTAGATATTTCACTGAAAATATGGTGCCACAAGATGAATTCCTTAGCCCAATAACTACTAAAACTAAAAATTAATAAAATTAAATTTATTTCTTTTAGAGATACATTGATGCCACTAGTGAGATATATCCTGCATGTGATAAGTAATACCTTTTCAATTTAATGTTTTTTTTCCATTACATTTGCTTAGACTTTTGTCTCTTAAACAACAATAATAACAAAAATAAAGAAAAAAGAGGGTTTTTTAAACAGTTCAGCAGAACTGGGTATGGTTTTTAAGACAGGGATTTTTGGCTTTGCATCCTCTGGGCACAGTACTGTAGAGTGCTGTGAATACTATAGCACTGAAAAAACTGACACAATCTTCATTGCTTGACTGTAGCAGTATGAAATCTCAAGATGAAAAGAAGAGCGATTTCCTTAGAGATGTAAAGGTGAGCGGGAAGAAACCTAATTTGGAAAATGTCTAACTGAAACTTTTCTGTTAAATATAACATTTGTATTTCACTATTTATTGATGCTCTAAACCATATTTATTTTGCTTTGTGCAGTTCAGTCTCCAAGGAGTTGTACCTCCATGCATGGATAGATAGCACAGGTGCTTATAGTGTGAGAACAGACTGGAGTTTCATGGTTTAAAAGTTGTGAGTCCTTTTTTCTTCCACACTAGTGGCCTGCTTTTGTTGTTAGAATAGATCAGCTTCCAGTAGCCCAAGTGCAGTTACCTTCTGAATTGAGCAGAAAAAAAACTCCGTAAGGAAACATTAATATTTTTAGGTGTTTGTTTTCCCAATTCACTGAGAAACTGTAACACTGACAAGTTTTATGCTTCTATTGCTACATAACATTCATACATCTTCTGCTTTGTGTTCCTTTCATTAAAAAAATCTAGCCATTTTTTAATAGTTCCTGTCTTTTTTTTTTCATAATCAAACTAGGTATGCTTGAGATCTGTTGCTTCTTACACACCCTGTTTAAGAAATTCTCTTTTGCACTGTGTTGAGGAACAAGGGTTACTTTAGTCTATGACATGTTACTGTATTTGTTTTGTTGTCTGGAAGAGATGATTATTTTCCACCTGGGATCCTTTGTAGAAATATCCCTGAATACAAGTGATTCTTAACTGTTGGCAAATGCTGGAAAATGATTTGTCATTTGCTTTCCATCATTTGTGTCATTTCACTTAGTGTATTTTCCAAACTATTCTGATGTTGTAGCTTGGTTGCCTGGACTTGAATTATTATCAAGGAGAAGTTTTACTTGTCTTGTGTTTGAAATCTGCAGTAAGCTAGGGAGAAAAGGAAATATTTTGTATGCACATACTTTTCTGTACGATAAAATTATTTCTGTTCTATCATTGATCACTGTGCTATTCATTTAATTTCAACAGTCTGCTTGAGTGGATCTACTTATAGCAATGCAAAGGGAATAATAGTAGTGCTAAAATCTATTTCTGTACAGTTAAACAAAAGGGAGATTATGGCATGTTATTGAATCAACAGGCATGTGATATTTTGTAGTAGGTGGTAAAAGAGTACCAGAAGTGTTTCCGAAACAAAAAGTTTTAGTCTGGAAAAGTCTAGTTTACTTTGGAACTTTTCAGATTCCAAAGTAAATCTACGGTTAAAGTACTGTTCTACTCTTTGGAGAGAACCACAAAACACGAAAGGAAACTTTGTCTAAAATTATCCTGTGTAGAACATAAACCACTAAATTAGAACAAAATAACTCTGTATAGATGAAAGTCAGATCCACACTGCAAAGTTAAGAAAAAAAGTATTGCAAACACATTCATTCAAGAAGGGTGGTTTCCTCCATAGACCTTTTATTAGCTTTGGGACTCAATTTAGGCATGCCTTTTTGGTCAGACAGAATGGAGGGTAAGGAAAAATGGGGTTGGGAATACTATGTTTACAGCCATGCTGTAGGTTTCTTTCATCTCCAAAATGGAGCTTGCTCAGCTGTTCCTTGGAGAAGCACTCTTGCCCTTCTTTCATCCTTCTCAGAAGGGATTTTCACAGACCCAAGAGGTAGCAGGTATGGTAAGGCAGTAAATAAATGTCTTTTCTACTACTCAGTCACTTCTGCTTTAATAAAGTAACAGAATCATAGAGTGTTTTGGGTTGGAGGAGACCTTTAGAAGTCACCCAGTCGAACTCCCCCTGTAAAAAGCAGGGGTATCCTCAAGTAGCTCAGGTTGTGCAAAGCCCTTATCAAATGCTACAGTCCAAAAATCCATGCTAGCGTTTGCACAAGCAAGGCAATGTAGAGGTAAATTAAATAGTTACTCTTTCTGTTTCACCTACACCCATAGTAAGGGTTTGCTAACACTGTAACATCAAATCAGTGGAAAAAAGCAAGCAGATGAACTAAAAGCTTTAATCCTGAACATGCATCTCATCCGGTGCTTCTACCAATTATGTTTTGGAATGAGAGAATGAAGGTATTACAGTTTATAGCTAAGATAAAGCCTAAGATGTCAGACAGTATTGCTTTTACAGCTTGGCTGAATAAGGCTGCTAAAAAATTAAGAATTATGCATGAGATTATGCTTTTTCAATTGGCCACCTCATTAGTTTAATCTAGATAAATTTGTTTACTAATTGTAATATTCTTTTGCAATTTCATATGACTGAACTAGTTGTGTGCCTGCAACGCTGAGCCAATTTAAAATATTTGAAATTATTGCTTTTGGGAGTAAGTAAACATGAATATTTGCAATTGAACATGCTTCCCCCAAATGTTGCTATCTTTTAATTGTTAAGATAACAACCAAAGTTACTGCAATTCAGATTTATTATTATTGGGTTTGTTATTGTTAAATATTAACACATCAAATATTATATTAAAATCAATTGGGAAAATACTTTTATAAGACCAACATTAGACATGGTTTAGTGTAAATGTGTAAAATGACCATTATATGTAAGTGGTGTTTCTAATTTTGTAATTTCTAACCAATGTAGCAGTGGTAAATATTAGAAAATGAGGGAAAAGAAGAGATAAAATGCCTATAGAAATACTTGTCCATTTTATATTTTTGCATTCTTCTAGCAGAAAATTTAGGCTCCAAAACATAAATTACATTAGCAAAACTGTTTAGAGTCAGAAAAATACTGTTTTCTGCATCCTCAAAGGAAAGGTAAATACAGTGAAATGTCTGGTTCTCTAATTCCTGCTCTGAATTAGTATCAGAATACTAACTGAAGATTAATCTACCTTAATTTTTTAATAATTTTAACCTTTAAGTATTCTTCTTTGCCTGTTATTTATTGATTTTTTTTTCTACCAGACCCTGGAGTTAGCTACAATTCCCAAAAGAAACCATAGCAAGTTGTGAATATAATTAAGAGGTGGAGAAGAAATTGCTTTCATATTCCTATTTTGTTTTCACCCTGAACCTATGAAAACAAGTTCAGACTAGAAATAAGATTAGATTTAGACAGTTCTGTCAATTATGCATCTGTATAGGTAAATAATAATAAGAAAATCTAATCAAAATCTCATCAAAATTTCCCAGGAAACTAATAAAAATATATTGCATACACAATGTAGTAATACATAAACTGTGTTATTTATATGAGCACAATAAATTTAGGGTTCTTAAAACTTCAGATTTCATTTCACTTTTAATATTGATCATCTAATATCTGGTGCCAACCATATGACAAATTATTCTCTAGTGTTATCCAGATGGAAGATTCCTCTTCAACTCAATAAATAGGACACACACACTGAAAAAGTCTGAGTATTTGTCCAAATTAAACTTTTATAGCCAATTACTCTTCAAGTATTTCTATGATCCTTTGGAATAGGAATGTTAGTTTATGTGTTCAAGCACCATTGCAGAGAATAAAATTAAACTTAAATGGCAAAGATAAAATTAAAATGACTGAAAATGCATTGATACCCCATAAAGCAAAAGATGGTCTTGGAACTTTGATAACCATAAAAATTACAAACATACAAATAAAATATGTCAACATTTAGCTGACACTCACTGTAAACCAACAGAAAATTAAGCTATTGGGCTCATTCATTTGTGTAAACAAACAGTTCTCATTACAATGAGTAATGTATGATCTTTAGCACATCAACTTGTTATGAAAAGTCTGAGTTTCCCCAACATATTATGACAGATGTCTTTTTTCCCTCCTGAAAGCCAATACTTTACTTCATTCACTTCTTTTACCAGTTCATTAAATGTGAACCTGAACTGTGAAAGCTCATGTTTGAGTGCACCTTCTCTGATATTTTACAGAACAAATATATTAATGAGGGAACTTCAAAAGATTTTTACAAGTCCTTGCTGCATTAAAATTTGCCATAAAATGTGAAGGTGTCACAGCAACCTTCAAAGCAAACCAAGGTTTCAGCATCAAATATAGTAGGGCATTATGACAACTCCATACAGTAGTCCATTATGACAACTCCCACTGATATTAAAAGTCTGTCTTAAATTTTTTCCTGTAATTGGGAAAGATAGAAATATATAAATTAGGATATAAAGCACCTTCATTTCCCTCCTAGATGGAGCAGTTTTTAAAAATAGATAAAACTCTGGTGTTTTTGCAGGAAGATCATATTTCCTGTCAAATATGTTGAGCTTGAAAAAAATATTAGATAATAGCTTCCCAATTTCCTCTGTGTCAAATTCAGGAAAAGAGTTAAGCACTTATTCATCATTTTGAATGCAGGTGGTAAAATACATCTAATTAGGTACAAGTATCAATTAGGAACATTCTTTCCGCTTCAAAATCCAATGCACTTAGGAGCAAAGTAATAAATTTTGGAGATGAAGCTAATCAAATGGAAAAAGATAAATCACTGTGTTGTTTTCAAAACTATCAAAAACAGGCAGTAAGATGCTAATTCTGTTTGTGGTTTTGGACTACATTGTTTGGGATTTTTTCAACACCCAACATCTTGACTATTTTTTATCCTTCTCTTGAGGTACTACTGTCATTCCTATTTTCACAAAATCTTGAATTGAATATGAACGAATAATTTTCTTTTTCTTTTTTCATGACAGTCTGTTCTACTTGCTTACAGATCTGGTCTTCCTTTACATGTCTATGTAATATCCAGAAAAAATAACAGCAGTTAATAACTACATGGCACTTCTCATTTGAACAGTTTAGCATGTTTTATGCCCATTAACTGAATAAGCTTCTTCTTATTCTGTGAGACAGATAATTTCCTTTCATTTCACAGACACACAGGAGTTGTCTGAATTCTTATCTGCTGTAAACTACTGCAGTTATAACTTTGCTGATGTACAACAACCAAGAGTCTAGGCCAAAAAAAAATTCTTCCCTCCTAAAATGTGAGATTGGAAGAGGAATATTGAGGCCTTTGAAACAGGAATATGGAAAATATATTTTTTCTTCTTCTTGTGGCTCTTTTTCCAAAAGCATACGAATATCAAACTGCTTTACTATGATCTGGTTTTGTCAGACATGCAGCTAAGTCTTGAACTTCTTAGTATCTAAGGAATGCTAGAACTATCAACAGATAATTTTTTTTTACTTGAAATAAAACTAATAGCATATTTACATTGCCTTGACCTACTTTTTACAATACTCACTAGGTAATGACAATCGCTGTGTTTCAGATATCTATGGAATCATTCATTTCCTTTATGTTAAATGTCTGCCTCTCTTATCTTCTGTCGTGTGATCTTAGTAGTAACACCAAAAGCAGAACAAATCACACAGAAATTACAAGTCAGATCAGACCAGGAGGACATCTAGTTCAATATCCTTTCTCAGAGAAAAATCAATCACACTTTGAAAAGGATATGTAAACCAGGACAACTGTGATTTTTTTCCCCAACTGCATTACTTCAGCTTCCACCAGTCCGTGAGACTTGAATTTCCTGAGATGTGGTTCAGTCATAATTTCTAGTCTGGTGGATTGGTTTCCCTGTGTTGTTCTTAATTTTTCATTATTTTTTAATATACTTTTGACCCACAAAATATCTTTTGGCAATAAATTACCCAAAACAATCTGCAAAAAGTTAATAAGAATATCATGGAATCATAGAATCAACCAGGTTGGAAAAGACCTCCGAGATCATCAAGTCCAACCCTTGATCCAACACCGCTGTGGTTATTAGACCATGGCATTAAGTGTCACATCCAGTCTTATCTTAAAAACCTCCAAGGGCGGTGAACCCACCACCTCCCTGGGCAGCCCGTTCCAATGTCTCATCACTCTCTCTGTAAAAAATTTCTTCCTAATATCCAGCTTCAACTTCTCCTGGTAAAGCTTAAGACCATGCCCTCTTGTCCTACTGCTGATTGCCTGGGAGAAGAGACCGACTCTCACCTGGTTACAACCTCCTTTCAGGGAGTTGTAGGGAGTGATGAGATCTCCCCTGAGCCTCCTCTTCTCCAGGCTAAACAACCCCAGCTCCCTCAGCCTCTCCTCACAGGACTTGTGCTTGAATCCCTTCACCAGCCTCGTTGCTCTTCTCTGGACCTGCTCCAGCCCCTCAATATCCTTCCTGAACTGAGGGGCCCAGAACTGGACACAGTACTCCAGGTGTGGCCTCACCAGCGCTGAGTACAGGGGAAGAATCATTTCCCTGGTCCTGTTGGCCACACTGTTCCTGATCCAGGCCAGGATGTCATTGTCCTTCTGGGCCACCTGGGCACACTGCTGGCTCATGTTCAGCTTCCTGTCAATCCAAACTCCCAGGTCCCTTTCTGCCTGGCTGCTCTCCAGCCACTCTGTGCCCAGCCTGTAGGGCTGCAGGGGGTTGTTGTGGCCAAAGTGCAGGACCTGGCACTTGGCCTTATTGAACCTCATCTCGTTGGAATCAGACCATCTCTCCAGCTTGTCCAGGTCCCTCTGAAGAGCCCTCCTGCCTTCCGGCTGACCAACACTCCCCCACAACTTGGTGTCATCTGCAAATTTGCTAATGGTACACTCAATCCCCTCATCCAGATCATTAATAAAGATATTAAACAGAACTGGGCCCAACACTGATCCTTGGGGGATTAGTGACCGGCTGCCAACTGGATGCAGCACCGTTCACCACCACTCTCTGGGCCCGGCCCTCCAGCCAGTTCCTAACCCAGCACAGGGTGCCCCTGTCCAAGCCATGGGCTGCCAGCTTTTTCAGGAGTATGCTGTGGGAGACGGTGTCAAAGGCTTTGCTGAAGTCCAGATATCCTTTTGTTTTTCAACCATGTGACCTGATAATAACATTGCGTGCCCTTAGCTTCTAATTTTGCAAAACATAGAGTTGTTTCTCACTCACATTTCTCACTCACATTTTCCTCTGCATGTTGAATAGGTCTGTTCTGTTTCTCCCTCTGGAAGCCATACCATCCCTTTGATCATCCCTGCTTATGTTCTGTGTTTCATTGTATCCTTGCAGACGCATGTTTGACAGGCTTCTTCAGGTTTATTTTCCTAGATTTTTTTAGACTCTTTGCATCTAATACTGGTCTACTTGTATGGCAGTTTCCTTCAATGAAAATGAATAAATGTCCTACTCTTAAGGATTGCTTGTGTGACCCATTACCCCTCCATGCTTCCTCTAAGTCTTCTCAATTAAATATAGTCTTTCTGCCATTCAAAGCCTCTAGCAATCTGCAAAGAGATTAAGTCAGTAATCTGAATTCAGAACTCACAGTTGATAGCAGAGAGCATTATCCACAAGACACTAGGCTGACTTAATAAAAGAAAACTTAAAGATTTTATTTCATGAGGATTTTTTACCTTCTGATGTAGGAATTCAGTTACAGCTAGCAGAAGGCTTTTGTGTATTGAAACAAACGAATGAAAGCAGCAAGGGTGAGATTTGTTTCATATTTTATTGTCTTGAAACAACTGAACTCAGCTAATCAATTATTTTGTAAGAAATGATTACTGTATTTCTCTACTATTATAGGTGCATGTGATGCTTTATGAAATACCCAAGTCAGATTTTGTATGTCCCAGACATAATCCCTAGGAATTTTCTAAATCATATTTATTTCACTTTGATTTTCTTCACACTGTGAAGATGAGATAAAAGAATACATTACTCTTAGGTGGTTAAATTTGGTTTCCTGGGATATCCTATGAGCATGAGATGGATAGAGCAAATCATGTATTCATCAGTCTCTTGATATTGCTGCTTAACTGACTTTCTGGCTGCTGGGAACACATCCATTCTTGATAATATGGACAAGGTTTCCTGCACCAGTCGACAAAGGTTTTATGGCTGTGCTTCTATTATATTCTGTGAGTGATGGAAAAGAAGAACAAGCAGAGAATCTGTCCATATTTTGGATACCTGTAAGAGGATTTTTACCACTGTAACTGAAAGATGCAAACAGCAAATTCAGAGTTTAAGCCCCTGACTAAATATTCTGACATCCTGTTCAGTTCACATCTCTAACATTTCAACTCAGAGCTGCTGTATTAATTTAGTTTTGCCTAAAGAAAATTCTCCTGCAGGCAATTTAGTTCTGATGCACAAACATCAAGAGTAAGAACTGTTCACCTACATTCAGATGTTGCTGGTGTACATGTTTACAGCTAAACTAGTGACCCTCAAGTCCTTTTATAACAAGTAGAGAGAAATAGGCAGGTTTAGGTCATGATTAGGTCAGGAGAATCATATTCAAGGATTACCCATTTCTTTTCATTATTAAGGAGGACCAAGGACATTCAATGAAGTTATCTACCCTGTAGATTATAGACAAGTTAGTCAGATGTTTGGTCTGATCTCTGCTACCAGAATATGAACACATTACTTCTGTTTCTAAGATTTTGTGATGTTAAAATTATTTCTTATTTCTCATTTGAATTTATTTAGCAATGGCTGGTGTAGTTGACAAGTCTTGCCATCTTCAGGATTGAAGAGACTATTTTTAATAGAATTCAGTAGAATTCAGTACTAAGCCATGCTTGACATAAAAATCAAAGAATGAAAATGGAAAATTAGAGGTAGGAGTGGAAACAGGTTGATTCTATTTTGCCAGTAGTGGAAAACTCTATTCTTCCCCTTACTCTTGTATAAGTTAGAAAATTTTTATTTCTTCCACTATAACTGAGATCTGCAAAGCTGTTGCTACTTATATTTGCTTGTTCTGTGTACTTACAGAGTCTTTCATATATATTTATTTTATTATTGTATTGTATTACTTCCTGATCACTGACGTATTTTTTTATCTAAAGATGAAGCTTGTATGCAGGTAGGGTCAAGTTTTATCAAGCTTACACATCTAAAAATACAATTTGGAGACTAAAATTCATTAAGCCATTTTGCTTATTAAGCAGAGACATGCACTGTGTTTAAAAGAACTGTGTGACTTTGAGAAGTTGTACTGTATCAGCTTTCTCACTATCCTCTATTAACATAGTGCCACATTTGTCTCTATGTGTTGTAGTAACAGGTAATACCTCAAAAAATTACATTCTGCTCAAAGGCCTTAATTTAAGTGTGCATTTTAATTGCACACTCCATCAGTGAAAATTTTTTGAGGACATACCACCAATGTATGTGTAAGCATTTATTTATATATTACTTATATGTACTACTGCAATTCTAATATATTTTTTTCTGCAGCCCAGTGAATTGTCTTGAGTGCACACTTTGGAGACCACCACCCCAGTGGAGAACAGTCCCTTGTAGTCATGGACAGTGTTACATCGTGGACCCAGGATAGGATAAAGTAACTATTTCTTCTGTTAACCTGTCCTGTGAAATAAATACGAAATTACTTATTGCCAGCAACCATCTTAAAATATGAAGATCTGTAAATATTGCTAGAAAACAGTGCAAAAATACTGTGGTAGAGCCTTATATGGAGTTGTAGCTGGCATCAATAATATTCCTGTTATTAGCTTACTGTAGTTCAGCATATGCCCTCTTTGGCTCTGATTCATGGAATCTACCAGTGCACAGTCATGCTCAGTGCTGCATGGAACTTTAATTTCTACTAATTAAGAGTTTAGTAGAATGAGGGAAGTGGAGAAATTATTCCAGACTAACAGCTTTGCCCATAGTATTTTATCTGTGTATTTCATCACAAACCTAGATTTTAGGTTCTTAATCACAGAGTAAATCTGTTTTCTCCCACTTAGGCCCTTCATCCAAGGACAGGACTAATCCCTGTGCTCTCAGTGACTCTTTACTGATGTTGTAGACTCACAACAGATTGCAGATGTTGTACAGCTTTAGGGTAGAAAATGACTGTTAAGGATCAGCAGGCTAATAGCTTGCACTCCATAGGGAGGAAGATGTGCTCTGCATCTTGGCAATTCTGGATGGCTTTGTTGGCCAGGTATGCATTTGTCTCTGATTCAATCTGTATTTACTGTATCTCTTTTGCTGATTTCTGAGAGGACTTCATGGCTCTGGTGATGAGGGCCTAGGCTGCTTTGGACACAGCACTTCAGGTGTAGTCACCAAGTTGAAATAACATTTTTTTTCTCAGTAGTTTTTGCTGACCATTAGTGCGGAGACTTCTGGATGTAGGGTGCTGGACTCCCTTGAAAGATTTAAGTCTTTATGGGACATCTCTCCTTTGAAGGAAACTATCCCTCCCAAAGGACTGATGAGATTGTCTTTCCTTTCAAGATTGACCAGATATCCCTTCTCTTTCTTTCTCCTCTCTCCCTCCCCTTCACCTAGATGAAAGAAATTTCACAGAATATTATTTTTAATGTAGAAAATAAATTGTGGACAATTAATCTTGAAGTTGAGTAAGTTTTTTTGAAAACTTCTTTATAAAAGACTTTTTAAGAGTTTTAGCTGCACAATGTACCACTACATTATGAACATTGAATTTCACTGAGGTTTCTGAAGGCACAGGACCTGAAGAATAAAAATTAAGGTTGTCTGCATAGAACCCCTCTGTGAAGGTGTTGTGGGTTGGCTTTTGGATTTTTTTAGGCCTTCCTTAGCAACGGGGTCAGAAATCTAAAGAAGTATCATCCCTTTTGGTAACACAACATATAAAAGGGTGCAGATAAGAGAGTTCGCTCTCTTCTCTCTTCCAGTGGCTGAAGGTGACAGGTCTCTCAGCAGAAGGTCTTTGCTTGCATAGGCCAGGGCCTGCTGCTCAGACCTGCTGTTATCTCCAGTCTCTTCGGGAGGTGTGGGGGAGTTGGTTTGTGCTTCGCACAGTTCTGCTGTCTCGTTCAGGGAAGTATTTAATTCATTTCTTTTGTATTTATTCACTAGCTCTACAGTAACAGTGTATATTTGGAGGATATTTGTTTTAGCGTTTTGGGGTTTTTTTATCCCTGTTTCCCCTTCCCTTTTCCCTTTTTCCCCCTTGGGAGCTCCCTGTCGTGTGTACAATATATTCAAATTGTATATATAATTGTAAATATATATTTTTACTGTAGCTTTGGCTGTTTGGGTTTTTTTTTCTTCTTCCCTCTCTGGGGAGTAGGCTCTTTTTGCTGGGTCTTGGTAATTTGGCAGAGAGCCAGCTCGAAACTCACACAGAAGGATAACAGAATCACCAATTTGTTGAGTTTGGAAGGGACCTCTTGAGACCATCTTGTCCAATCACCTGCTCAAGCAGAGCAGGATCACCTAGAGCAGGTTTCTCACAACCATGCCCAGTCAGGTTCCCAAAATCTCCATGGACTGAGACTTGACAAACCTCTCTGGACAACCTATGCCAGCGCTGGACCACCCTCACAGTGAAAAAATAGTTTTCATGTGTTCAGGTGTAAGTTCCTGGTTTTGATTTGTGTCCATTGCCTGTCAAGGGCACCGCTGAAAAATGTTTGGCTCTTCGCCTCCACCCCCTCCAATTAGGTATTTACAGACATTGTTAAGATCTACCCAAGCCTGCTCTTCTGCAGCCTTAGATGTCCTGGGTCTCTCAGCCTTTCCTTATATAAAAGAGGCCCCAGTCCCTTAATCATATTTGTGGCCCTGCACTACAGTGGCTAGATCTCCTAATAATGTATCCCTTGAAAGTATGAATTTAATTAGACTAACAATGCTTTCATAATTGTGCAGGTCTACTTCTGATTTGTAATGTCTTTGACTTTTACTTCACATTCCAAGCAGTTTTTCAACCCATGTTTTTTTCACTTTCTCCAACAGTCCTAATTTTTCCAGACCTATGACTTTAAAGCATAACTGCTTCTTGCTTTCCATGCTGACTTTCTTTTTCTGTCAGGGTGTGAGGTGTTTTTAATGACTGACCTTCAGTACATGCTTGTTTATCTGGGCACTTAATTTTGTCCTTTCTTCTGAAGTCCAATAAAAATGGCAAAGAATAAACCATGATCAGATTCACAAACAAACGAAAAATTAATAAAGTGAAAAATTTTGAAAAAAAATCCATGTATTATGGATCATGCTTATGTGCAATCACCAGTCACAAATCCATTGTATACCTTTAGTTCATTAAAATAAAAATTTCTTTGAAAAAATATTACCTGAACTTAGACTGTTTTTCTCGTTGCTTATTCCTTATTCATATCCCTAGTGATGAATTTGGGTAGTCTTTAAGGTGTGTTGCTCAAATAGAATGCTTAAGGCATCAGGAAGACATTCTGCCCAACCTCAATTAGTTTTAGACTATTTTTCCTTATTTTAATGATATTATTATCATGGCTACAGGGTAAAAAAACCCTAAACCATAATGACTAAGTAATTAATGCAATAAATGTTGCAAATGTTAAGCCTTCAGAGTTAAAAATTTTCTTTTGCAAACATTCACTTCCAAGACAGGAGTAGTTTAGGGGAAAAATGTGCACGTTGCCCCATGGTATGCTCATCACAATTTCAAGGCCAGAACATATGAGTATCTTCAAAATGAAGAAAACTTTTTTATTACCTAGAACTATAAACCAAAAGTACTTCACAGGGAAATCATAGAACAGAAGATCTGCATGGCCACATCGGTAAAGATAAAAATTTGTGACAATCTTTTGAAACTTATTGCATCTTCTAGTTGCAGTCCTTCCTATAGTGGTCTTTTCACTTCTGGTAATATGCAGATGCTAGAACATTTTCATTTTCTGCATATTTGATTTGAATATTTTTTGCTCGGTGAATAAAATAGTTGATTACACTATTCACAGGTATGCAGGAGAATGGATATTTTAAAATGTGCTTCACTAATTGTATTGTATTTTATTACTTTATTCTGTAATAAATTAATAAAATTATCTTTTTGTTATTCATTTCAGACACAACACTGTTTTTTCCATCCTTCACTGGAAATTCTTATTTAGAGCTACCTTCTCTGACATCTGTATCTGAGACCAGGACTGCATCTGGGCAGGAAACAAGCAATCTGACGACTCTGTACTTGACAGTGAAAACAACTTCTCTAAATGGCACAATCCTTTACAGTGAGTACCAATGATACTTGAAGCTAAGTATCAGTTTTAGCTCCTTCAGGTCCTTATTAACTTTGGTGTACATCAGCTGGCATTTCCTCTTCAAAAGCAAAATGATTCATTAAAATGCAGTAGAAGCCTTTTGGTATTCTAATGCATGATGCATTATAAAATTCTAACCATTGTTCCTTGTGTTCCTCTGGAAAGTTCTTTAATTTATGACTCATTGAGCAAAACATAACTTACAACTGAAAATGCTGCTTCCTGACAAGAAAGAACATAGTAAGCATATGACTCCAGTTGTAAGTGTTACAGCTCTAAAATACTAATGTTGAAGAAGTTTTGAACAACTTATTACAGAAAAACAGCTTCTCCAGAGTTGGGTTGAGTCTCACGTATTATAATTTTTATCCTGGTTCTGAATTCTTGATTTACAGAGCTATCTAAAGTTCTGCAATTTTACCATATTTCACAGTATTTACTGTGATTTCACACTTCAGAGGATTCTTTTGTGGTCCCCAGAGAGTTAATTCCAGACCTGGACGTATGCCTGTTAATACTACATAAAAAGTTGCTTCTTGCCTGCATATTTCATTCCTCAATATATGGCATAAACTTACTTAGACAGAAGTATGATTGTCACTAGTCAGCAAGAAAAAACAGCCTTCTCTGCTAGTTGAGTATATTATTGTATATTTTAGCTTGCAATTTCTTTCTAAATAGAAAACATGGAAAGAGAGGTGATTTCTTCCTGAACCCAAGAAGAAATAGAAAAATATGTTTACTTGATAAATTTACTCCAGATAGGCAAAATGATTAGGAGCATTCTCAGTTCGCTGCAGCTTCCTAGGATTTCTCTACATAAAGAAATCTTATTGATATAACAAAAATAATTTTGATAATTTTTGTTGGTTTTACATTAATATGGAAGTAATATATGTGAATTCACCTGCAATATATACATATTTGTAAGCCAGGGTTAAAAGTAATATAAGCTTCATGGCATTATTTAGTTATGTCTTTTATTATTATTTGTATTACATTTAATTTTGATGTAAAACACTGTTCCCCCAGATTGAACATTTATGTTTACTGCTTTTCAAAATGGTATCTCAAGTCCTTGTGTGTTATAGCCGGGTTGTTGCTGCAGTTGCCTAAGCTACAGTGCTGCAGACTTTGCTAAGAATCATGGATAAGTGGTTATGTGGCAGTTCTTTATGTTGAAGTGTTTTGTACTTGTTAGTTATTTCAATTTCAAGAGGAGTTATTCGCCCTTGAAGAAGAATTCAAGGAAGGTCACTGGAAGTACTTTGAATATATTTGGCATTTAGTGATTTTGTTTGTCTCATCAGTGCAAAGTAATTGGCTTTCAGCCAAAGTTAAAGTAAACCTTGCTATCTACACGTAAGCCCTAAGTAAGCATCTCTGTGAAAAAAAAAACCACCTCCATTTTCTTTTCTAGATCATGTACTCATCCTGCATGCAATCTAATACTGGTTCAGGTATTTCGTCATACTGCCTGTGGAAAATCATTAATATGGTATTTTTGAAGTGTTTGCAGAGATTTTATTGCAGCAGTATTTGAGAACTTCACATTGTTTAAAACATTTGTCTTTCTGGAGAGATAGAATGGTATTAATGGAGAACCATGCAGTTTTTTACTTTCCAGTTACCTGCATCTGAGACCTCCATGGGTAGTGTCACAGCTCCCTTCTTGTCCTTTCCTGAACCCAGAGAGAAGGAAGAAAGGAGGATAAGAATGAGTGGTATGAGTTCAGTTATCACCCTAACACTGAGCTGAGGTAGCTCCAGGACCTTGGGATAATTTTTACGTGTTTTCAAGCAGTTGTTTCACTCACTTTTTCTTCATTGATTCCCAGTAACACACCATACTTACGTTCCCATTCACTTTGTTATCCCTAAAACAGGACTTGAACTAACTTGAAAAACTCCACTCTTTTGGTGACCAATAGGTTTTCTTCTAAGCTTAGATTTCTGTTAAGCTAAAAAAAAAAAAAGTAAAATTGGATCTCTTGCTGGCTGTGGAACACAGGCACAAAAAGTAATGGATGACTGCATATCTTGTAGAACTCTAATACTGTATTTAACATTAGTTGCTATTTAGCTTTACAGTTCTACTTAGACTTTATCAGGCTCTGTCCTCCAGCTTCTTTTCCTTTTTTTCACTCTTTCTTTTTTTGTTTTATGTCTCTCTGGTAATTAGATTCCTTTCCAAATAATAAAAATATTTGTCATGATTGTCCATATCAATATTTTTATTTAGTTTTACATGAATTTAAAATACAATATTATAAAAATTCATAAATAAAAATCTCTCTAGTGTTTTATGAATGAACACTATGTGTCTATACAGATTATCTGGAATTTTTAAATTATTTTAATTATTTCTGTATGCAGGCCCCAAGCTCTTCTGTCAGATAAGTATATCCTTTGCAAGTTCCCTCATATGCTCCCTCTGTTCTTTCATCTCCATTTTTTACTCCTTGCTCTGTCTTTCATTTTCCCTTCTAACAACTTCAAAAGAGGAGCTGCTGTTGTCAGCTGTTCTCTTTTTAATAGTAGTACAACTCGTGCTTCTACTGCTGCTTTTTTGAAGCTATGTTACCATCAAACATCTGAGGAATGAACTGTCAGCAGAAAATAGCTTGAGGTTTGTGCACTCACTAGGTACAAGAACTGCAGAATTAAAAGTGTTAATATTCCCAAAATTTTCATATTCTGTTAATATAAGCATGTTAACAATAGCTTCGTAATTAAGGTTACAATAAGTTTTAGACATTCATAAAGCAAAAACCCTCTTTGTCAAAATAATTTTTTTAATAGGAAGAATATCACAGTGATCTACTTCTTTCAGATGTATTTTACTAGAAAATAGTTACAGATTTTTATTATTTTTTTTAAATTAGTCCACCTTCAGATTATATATTTTACAAACACACCTGTTATTACCAGGTGGTGATGAGGCTACATCTGTTTCTCTGGCAGATAACTAGTAAACATTTAATTACAGTGAGAAATCTCAGACAAGATGCTATTGATATACAAATTGATTTGAAATGGAAAGGATGCACAAGATTATTAAAGTCAGAGTCATAAACTAAAAAATTAGTGAATGCTTTAAAATTTCAATGCATTGTTGAAATACATTTTAGCAGTTAGTGCAAATATATATATTCAAATATATATAAGAAAAACAAAATGCATATATACAGAAAAGAAGCCTACTTAACAGGCCAACCAATGGGCAGAGTATGAGAATCAGCAAATGCGCTAGGCAAATCACTTTACTAAATCACACCATACTGTTGTTGAAAATTATTTTCCTCTATGATGCCTTTATTAGCAAGGATTTTATCAATGTTTGGTTGAAAGTAACAAATAACAAGGACTAACTGTTATTTGTAGAGGCAGCCAAAAATAGATTTCCTGTTAGATAAGATACTATAGAACCATAGAATCTTGAATGAGATTTACAGAAAATTACTTTATATATCAGAGGCAAAGAAGCCAATGCAAGAGGAGTCGCTTTGCATATTATTTTTAGTAGATTATAAACCATCATCTGTTTTAATATAAAGAAAAATATACTTATAATGTTTTCATTATTTCAGTATGTATTTAAGAAACATATTAATGATAACAGTCAACAGACTAAAACTATCTGGTCATTTTGCAGTTACCTTATGTTTAAATTGTTGGTAGAATGTGAGAAGATTTCTGTTTAAATATGTCAGAAGAAAATGTTTTAATATATACACAACATTTGTGCCAGTAATGATTAGCCATCATTTGAGAACTATTTATTTGTTGAACACAGTATGCATTCATACGCTCTTTATTCTATTCCTTAATGATTTTACTTGTTTGCATGATTTAATTTCATCAACATGTCAAAACAAATTGTGATATTTAACCACAAAGCACCATAAATTGTAAGTGATCATAAAAACCTGATGAAGCTGTAAAGTTTTACTTCATTGTTTTCGCTTTTAATAGAGTCAGCGCAATGCTGCTCACAATCCCTTCAAGGACAGATTGTTTAACTTCTACTATACATGGTAGTCTATAACTTCTGACAATTGGATTTCAGATATCACAGCCCAGGTTTATAGCATTCCTTAAGGACAACATTTTCATAAGTTGTGCTCCTAAATTATTTCCTGTGTGCTCAGAAGAGCTACTCTCCAGATCTACCCATATTCTACTTTCCTTTCTGAAACTAAAGATGGGTACTACAGCCATTTCAGTTGTAGTCTATTGTCTCTTATTTCAACTGGCATCCTCAAGCAGAACGTTTCACAAATCCCTCCTCCATGTCAAAATATGTTTTTACTTAATAAAGCATCACCCCATAGTTTAATGGGAATTTAAATCTGGTTTTTAGATAGGCAATCATTTGAACCCAGTGACCATGTGTCTGTCATCACACTGAACTACAAAAACAGCCTACCACCTTGCAGTTTTCTGTGAAAGGATGATTGCTGAGATCTGGTTTCTTTGACATGATCCTCTCACATAATCTCTACTAAGGTCAATATATGTTACCCCTGATATTCAACAAGATTTTTTTCTCAGATGGTTCCTGATCTGTCAGTTCCCAGAACCCAAATGTTTTGTTTAGGTCTCGGGCTTTTGCTCTGAAGGTAACTGCCCACCATATATGCTAGGTAGTATATGCTCTTTCACATTGTCTCCCCATGTTCACTATAGAAAGATTTAAAGGACTCTCCTTTCAAAGGATCTCATACCACCTAGCAAATAATATTAAGAACTCTATTAGTCACCTGTAATTGTGACTTAAAAGCACTCCCTGGATTTCAAGCAGTCACGCTCACTGAGGTTTCGAGGAATAATGCTGCTTTTTGGGGATCTGTCTGAGATTTTTTAATTTACTGGCAATAATGAGGACCTTCTTCCAAGTTTTCACTAGTGGGCAATGTGAATGGACAGAGTGACTCACTGGGAGAAGAGAAAAAAGCTGTTCACCTGTAACTTCACTTTTTCAAGACATGTTGATAGTATATACATTCACATTCCTCTCCCATTTTATTCTCTCTAACTTCGGTATAGCTTAGAGATTTAGTTACTGGTGGAAATTGGAAATGTCAGGAACAGCATGTGCAGGAAGGGGAGAAGATAAGGAAACAAATGATTCAATCAGTTATGTAAGGGTTAAAAAGTAGTGACTCTTTTAACAGCGATAGGGCAATATGTTTCGAAAGGGAATTATTGGACTATTGTAAAAGGAAATCATAAAAGCCAAAGGCATACAATTCAGTCAAATTAAAATAGCTTGGATTTAATTAGGTATTCAGAATACAAAATATGTCTAAGCATAAAAGACTTTCAGTAGGTAGTTAGGATGTGTAACAGACTGAAGAAATGCTATGTTGACTAGAAAGCTGCTCTTGAGGAGGGAGTTTATGTTGAGAACTGTTTCTACTACGAACTAGACAAAAGGAAATGATCAGGCAGTTGCAGACACTGTTGCCTCTATCTGCTAAAAGATTTTTGTTTTCTTTTTGTTTTGTTCCCCAAATTAAAGGTGATAATTTTCTCTTTACAAATTAGTAGGATTTCTAAGTCCCAAATCCACTTGCACTCTTTTTATCTTTCAGAATAAAAAGGTTAAGGGATGTTCTGAGTTGTGGCCCCCTGTAACAGCTCTAGGCCTGGCCTGCACAGCTGCTGAAAGTCAGCCCAGATCCCAGGCCTTCTGACCCACCACAGGGGCCTCCTACTCACATGGCTCAGGGACATATTCTCTCAATATTCACACACCCATCCCCCAGGCACTCCACAGTCAGGGGTTCTCCAAATACCAGCATAAATCTCCCATATATCTGATACCCATGCCAGGACCTGGGGCCTCCTACCCACAGGTGGTAGTACATGAAACAAATATACGCAGTAAATTCAACTTTATGACCCAACTATCGAGTCTTTAACTTCAGTTCAATATAGTAAAATACAGTGAAAAAAACAGATTAACATTTTAACACTTTGTCCTAAAGGGGAGTAAAAATTATAAACAGGAAATGTGTCTTACCTTCTATGAGAAATAATTATAGTTAAATTCAAAGGACAAATTCATAAAAAATTACCCAATATAATTTGCTACTATAGGTTTCAGTTCTTTTTTTTATAGATGAACCATGTGCCATTGATCATTTAAATATAAATATTTTGCTGTCCTATTTACAGTTTATAATATACTATTTGGAGGAAGTGAACTTAGGTATCTTTTTATTCTTAGTTTGAACTGTGCAAATAACGTAGTATGTGTGATATTTTGTAGGTAATTTTTCTTCTCACCAAGTCTGAAATGTATAATCAATTGGGAAAGGTGAATTTTTCATGATCTTAACAGCTCGTATAAGAAAGAGATGTTCTGTTATAATTTTTGTTTTCTATAATTCATTTTAAAAATCTGAATGAATAGGATTTAATTTTTTTATTGTTACCTCTGTCACCTTACTGATACTGCTGTATATAGAGAAAAGTTCATCTTCAATTAAAGATCTCTGTAAGAATTATGCAACTACATTGGTAGTAAGTAAATTTTTGTCTTTTGGTTATTTTCTTTTAACTGTTATCAATTGATACAGAGTTTGGAGTTTTACCTCACAGTCACTCGAGAAGAGTCCTGTATATGGATAAAAGAGTCCTCAATGTCACATAGGCATTATGGTTGGCAATGGTGTGCCAGTACTGTGAAATAGTTTTCTGAGGTCCTACACTTTCAGAAGTGTGACTATCTCCATTTTTGTTTTCAAAGCTAGTGAAAGGAATTTTGGAGAACAGTTTCTTCACTTGTATCTTGTGGAAGGAAAACCAACCGTTCGATTCAGCTGTGGAAACTCTCAGAACATTCTGACTGTATCCATCAACCAGTCTATTAGCAAGGGTATACTTGTCCCTATCACAGTAAGGTAAGAATTTACCATGGGGTTACACTAAAAGAGTTTTAGTCATATATATTGAGCAGTAAAGTGTGATTCCACTTTTTTTTTTTCACAATAAAGACAAGTCATATTGGAAAGCAAAATTATATGCATATTTGGAAACTTTTTTCATAAGATAGTCTCCTTGATTGAAAATACGTTTTAGTTCATACTAAAATTTAAGATTATTTCAGTCCTTTGGAGAACTTAACGAATCTTTCAATCTCCAAATACTTTTACAGATACAGATGTTGTTTTGAGAACTGAAACAATTTAAATATAACATTGGAGGTTACAGATGGGGAGTTCATAATTTATGTTTATTAATTTATACATTGAAAAAATTAAATTTGTTGTCAGAATTCCAGTGCTAAATATAGGACTGATTTATTCTTTAAGATGAAAAATTAAAAATGTACATACTAACAACATCTCACAATGCCAGGTGGACTTGGTGATTTGCAAAGTCTTTTCCAAACTACATTACGATTCCATAAACTGTCGTATCTACATATGCAACTGTACTGTCAGCGTTATACAGTGGTGGCTGAGCAGTACTGCCATTTTACACCTAGTACACACAATAGTTCTCAGAATGGTTAATGTACCATTTTGAAAAAGGTATTAGTATCATGCCTTGGTAATGGATTAACTCTTTTCTAGCCATGGAATTTCATATGTGCAAGATAGGTAAAAGGTAAACAAGAAATAACATAAATGTTGTGTTATATTTTTATTAGTAATGTTAAAGACTGGTAAAGTACTCAGTCTTCAAAATAATTTTAGAAATAATTCTGACACCCATATAAAATTTCAAACTACTGTGATTAGGATAATATTTTATTTCTTACATAGTTAAAGTATCAGAGATAATTGGTGCACCTAAACTGGAAATATCTGTGAGTTGAGGGAACTTACTGTACAAATTATTAAATTAAAGGCAGTTCTAGCTAGGACTATTTTTACTGTTAGAGGACGGTATGTGAAGGAGACTGCAAAATTTACCTTGAAACATGCACATCAGACTTCTCAAAATTGCCTCTTACTACGAAAACAGGAAAATAAAAGCATCATCTTAAGATTTTTTGTGTTTGCATTTTGAGCTGTTTCTCTATGATGTAAATGTTGATAAATTCTAAAATGATGGAGGTTTATTGATCTCAGTATATAGAGTAGATTGACACGGGGAAAAGAGGCTGTTTGGGGTGGGCGGTGTTCATTAGATTGTATGCTTACCCTGTAAGATTTACCACTTCTTTTGGAAAAAAATTTGTGTTAAAATATAAATCCTCTTTTCAATATAAGCAAGGATCTGCCATTTAAGAAACTGTTTTATTTCCATCTTATATTTCTTCTCAACCACAGGTCTATACATTACTCTTATGCTCCATTTAGAACAGTATTTTTTCTTCCTTTTATGCTGTTTTAGTGTTAACATCTAGTATTAATAAAGCAAAGTCACATAGCATACTTTCAAATTGAATTACTTATTAGATGACAATGTATTTATTTTAGGATTTTTGTACAGGTTGTAAAAGTATATAAAATTTACAAAGGAAATTCTATCCCTTCCTCTCCTTATGATCTGACAGATATTGAGGTTTTTTCCCTGGGAAAGTACTTGACAGAGGTATACAGTTCGATACTAGTAAACTATTCTAAGGGATTTTTTAATCTCAGAGACTACTCTTGTGTGAGACATTGGTCAGGTGATTGTCTGCACTGTATCAGCTGTGGTAGCATTGCCCCTGCTTCATAAGATTAAGACATTAAAATGCTGTGCAGATTTCAAAGCCTAATAATATCTTAGCAAAAAAATACAGCTAAATGGCAATGAAAAGATTGATTCTAGTCATAGAGTTGAAGTTCATACTGAGAAATAAATTTACTTCCATCTTTTTCTACCTGAAAATTAACACCTGTGTATTTATGGCTTCATTCTCCATGTTGTTACTCTAAAAAGTAATGTCAGTTCAATTTACACATTACCTTTGTTTATTACTATTTTATACTGCTATCTTTGAAACAGTGGCATACTAAATAACTTGTAAGGTATGATTGTAGACTATGACTGGCAGGGATTTACATGCATTTGAGTTTATGGTCTTGGCCTTAGAAACGACTAGCGATTATTCTTGCAAGTTCTTCTAAAATTTAAAGAAAGTAGTATATCCTTCACCAAACCGCAAGAAAATTATGATCCTTCGGCAAGCAACCCTAACCTCTGCCAAAGGAAAAAGCAAACTTAAGAAGGCATTTGTGGCCCTCCAAGATCTTGTATTGTAGGCAATAAAATATGAATCCATGACAAAACCATGATTAATTTGTGTTCTCAGTGGCTGTTGGAGATAGATAATTCTATTTGTATATTTTACCTGAAAAATTATTGTGTGGGGTTTTTTCCCTGTAATGCAGAAAAAGAGACAAAGACTAGAATAAACATCTCTTTTTGTTACTGTTTGAAAACTTGCCAGTTGGCAGACAATAGTTCTGTTACACTTGACTAAGTCTTTAGAATCATATTTGACAGTTATTCCAGTTCTGGATGTAACTATAACTCCACTGGTTAAATGCCACAATTAACATATTCAATAGCGTCCATAGAAGCAGATTGTCACCTTTTCAGACTTTTTTCCTTCTAAATCTACCATGTGCAAGAAACTAATACATCCCCATAGTTTACAGCTAGCTATTCCTTTTTCATAATTATATGATTGGTTTCCTTATGTATGGCCATTTTTTTCAAACCTGATGAGGATTAAATGAGTTATAAATGTTCAGTCATTGCCTTTATGGTCCTTGTGAAATGACAGCTTTACAGAAAAAAGTCAGTAAAACTCAAATTGCCTACTTTTTTTTACCTTGCCTAAGGAAACTAGAAATGTATTTAAATACAGTTTCATTCATTGTTTTCATTTCTGTTTATTTTAGAATGATTTGATTACTGGTTTGAAAATGTGTATTTCTTCCAGTTTAATTTTCTTTGATTTCATAGTTGAGATTGTATTGATCTTTTCAGCTAAAGCTTTGAGAACATGCTTGAAATGTAGTTTGGATTAGTTTTATGGGTTTGTTCTTGAAAGTTATTCAAAGAACATTAGCTCGAATGCGTTTCATTCCATGTCTGGGCTCTGAACTGCATTTGGCTGATGCAAAATTTGCTCTACTTTGTGGTTAAAGTGATGTGACTGTCATGGAAGCAGATGATGCTTCTTCAATTCAGTGACTGAGGGTAAGTAAATTTAACAAGCAAAAATTGAGATAATAAGTCACAAGGATTTTGATTTTTCTTGATAGTGGGGTGAATTTTAGCTGTTAGAGTAGGAATATTGATATTTTATAGACATCTTACACTTTTCTTCTCTAAATGATATATTTTTTAATTGTATTTCCTTAAGAAGTTTAGATTGTCTTTTCTACACAGTAATGGAAAACACTGGATCCTTTTCTGTTTGGGAGATTCTAGGCAAGCATTAATTAAAATCTTGCCTGTCTATGATAGCATCACTCTTTTCCATCTTATTTACCTGCAGAATTTTCAGAATTGTTCTCTGGAATTTAATGAATAAAGCGTCCATCCCCACAGAGCTAGATGATAGTATTATGTACATTAACATTTCATGTGTCTTCCAAGTGAGCATATTGAATGTAGTTGTTTCCAGTTTTCTGTCACACTTTAACGAGTAGAATAGATGTGAGTATTTACCAATGGCTGAGAAGGGCACCTTTAGCTGTCTTTAAAGAGTTTGTTTGTTAAATACATTATTTAGTTAATGTTGTTTGGCCAGCTCTCGCCTAGACCATGCAGTGGTACAGAAGCTGCTGAAGTTTATTATTTGGTCTTCTACCTTCAAAAGCAGATGGCACATTGTGAACTGTGAAAGTCCTCAACATGTTTTTGTCCCTCCACATGGAAACTTTGGCAAGATGTAATGTACTAATTGCAAACTACATGATTATATTATCAGTGTTCATGATTTTACCTCCACTCCTACTTCCTCCTTTTCCACAGAAGAGGAAAACAGCTGTTTGAACTATTCTACAAAGTTTTTTAACACATGTGCATTCTTAAAATGTTTTTTAAATGAATGTGTAAATCACCATCCATACAGTCTGTTGGTTTATTTTGAATCATGATGTTTACCTATTTCATTTCATTATTCTAGGGATATGTAAGTTTTCATATTAGTGCATACTTTGAAGTAATCTTTTTACTAGTGTTACAGGTGCTGGGTGCTCTGCATAGTCTGCAAGTATTACTGAAGATTGCATTAAATCAGTAAACCAAAAAAATTACTAATTTTCTGATGTCTTGTTATTGTTTCCAATATTACCAGTTACCTAGGAATACAGGGATTTTTTTGATGATTTGGAAACATCTGAGCACCAGGTTTTGTATCTGAGCAGGTACATTGTGTATCCTAGGTTTCATACTTGCAATACTGACTTCCAACATAACCAGTTATGTGATGAATGATAAATGGAAAGGTGTTTTTGCAGATAACTTGAGCCATCTTGGTGCAATGTCACCAACACATAACACATCTCACCTTTTTAAAATTGTTTGAAGATTAACAGTGAAAGCAATCTCAGAGACATTGAAGAATTGCTATTCTGTAATATGAATATATAAATTGTTAAAGAAAACACATTTAGATGCAGTTTTAAAAATAAATATTTTATGTAGTCTATACTTAATTTTTAAGTCAGCATATACATGAATCATACATATGTAGAGGTTGTGTTGTATGGAACTGGAAATACTGTAAGACATTAAGTATATTTAATAAATTTTGAATGAAAGTTGTAATTACTTTTAGAAGGACTGTATATACAACTATACACATTTATGTTTACTGCCTTTTCTATAGAAATTGAAAATTTTGTAAAATTATCATCACATTGACCACTACAAGGTAGGAAATTTTTTGCAGTGTATGCCTACATAATGTTTGTTCTCTGTAAGCCTTAATCTCACTTCCACCAATCCAGCTGTTACAGTTTTACACAGGTAAGTCACTACATTTGTTATTCAGTCTCAAAAATAGTCTCCTAGGAGATGCATTACATCAAACTAATGCATATAAATTCTGGTATATGCAATTAAAATTGAAAACAAAAAGCTAGAACATTAGAATCAGCTAGTTAAATCATTCTGAGTGGCACACTATCTGGAATAACTCAAATAAGAAAATGGATTCTCATAAAGAGTACAAAACAGATTACCTTTTGGTTTTGTTTCAGATTCTGTGTTTGAACAGAACATTCAGTGTGTTTCGAAACATAGGTCACTTTCTGAAACAATTTTTTTTACTTTCATTCTACAGCAGAATGCAATATCTCATCTGTGATCTGTCAAAGCCAACAAACCAACTGCTAAGCAGAAGGCTTAGACAAAGTTTTAAAAAGAGAAGCCTTACCAGTGAGTCTCGAGGTGCATAAGGGACTCTCTTACTTTCTAAACTCCTTCTCAGGGAAGGGTTTAGGTGTGGCTGAATCCTATCTTAGGCTTGGATTGGGTTAGTGGTTTAAATTTAAAGGAATTATAGAGATATGATTAAACCACTTTGTCCCACAGATTTTAATGATGGCGAAACAGAAAGATTTATATAAATGAATCATTTATTATGACAAATTAACAAACAGGTGAACAGACTAAAGATCCTAATCAGAAATATTTACTACAGAGTGTAAAAGCGAAAAAAAACCAAAATCTACTAGTAAAGTGTTATATAACAAAGTAACATAGTGCACTGTAACAAAACAATTATATTAAAGCAATTGTATTGAAGCTAGTAAAAGAAACAATCATTAAGTAGAGATTGATATAACTCACCATATGAAATAGTGGGCAGATCTCTCTCTTTCTCTTAACCCCTGGGGAGTAACCATGAAGAGGCATCCCTGCTTCACAGGAGAAGCTCCACACTTCAAGGAAGTATGTGGAAGAATCTGCTATATGGAAGTTTGGACTGGGCTTTTATAGTTATAAAGTGATGGACTGGTAGTCACAGATTTACAAGCTCACAGACTAGCTTATCTGTCACATCTTGTTTCAGAAAAGGATGTATATTCGAAGTCTGGTGAGCCAGGATGGTCTTAGTACAATTTAACAAGACTAGTTAGAAGCACAGTCTGCAGTGGACCCACAGCCCATGGCCAACAGACGAAATCTGCCCCACTGGCACATTCGGGAGAGAGGCCAAAAAATGCAGAAGAATGGAAGTTTGAAATGGCAAGGACCTGCAGAAATAAGAGAATTCCCCAGAAGTCCAGATCATGGATGAAGATATTCGACAGAGCTGGCCCCAATACTGAGCCTTGGCAGACAGTACTTGTGACTGGCCACCAACTGGATGTAACTCCATTCACCACCACCCTCTGGGCCCACCCACCCGATCAGTTTTTTACCTGTCCAAGCCATGGGCTGCCAGCTTCTCCAGGAAAATGCAGTGAGAAGCAGTATCAAAGGCTTAGTAAAGTTCAAATGAACAACATCCACAGCCTTTCCCTCATCTATTAGAAGTATTTCTGTGATAAAATCTTTCAGACTACATGCAGTACACATTGGCTTAAGAATTCTATTTTTTTTCCTGGGAAAACTGTAAGTCCATGACTTGGACATGTGCACTGTTCACTGGATTAAAAACCAGCTGCAATGCCGCACCCAGAGAGTGGTGGTAAATGGGGTCACATCCAGTTGGTGGTCTGTCACTAGTGAAGTTCCCCAAGGCTCAGTGTTGGGGCCAGTCCTGTTTAATGTATTTATTGATGATCTGGATGAGGGGATTGAGTGTATCCTTGGTAAATTCATGGACAACACTAAGTTGGCTGGTCCTGACCTGCTGGAAGGCAGGAAGGCTTTGCAGAGGGATCTGGACAGGTTGGATAGATGGGCTGAGGCCAAGGGCATGAGGTTCAACTAGGCCAAGTACCAGGTCCTACTTTTCAGTCACAACAACCCCAGGCAGTGCTACAGGATTGGGGCAGAGTGGCTGGAAAGCTGACCAGAGGAAAAGGACCTGGGGGTGCTGGTAGACAGCAGCTGAACATGAGCCAACAGTGTGTGCGGGTGGCCAAGAAGGCCAACAGCATCCTGGCCTCTATGAGGAACTGTGTGGCCAGCAGGACCAGGAAAGTGATTGTCCCCCTGTCCTCATCACTGATGAGGCTGCACTTTGAATCCTGTGTCCAGCTCTGGGCCCCTCACTTCAAGAAAGACATTGAGGTGCTGGAGCATGTCCAGAGAAGGGTAATGGAGCTTGGGAAGCATCTAGTAAGTCATATGAGGGAGTTGGAGTCGTTTAGCCTGTAGAAAAGGACACCCTCTACGACTACCTGAAAGGAGGTTGTAGCAAGTTGGGGGTCAGTCTCTTATTCCAGGCAACTAGTGACAGGACAACAGGAAATGGTCTCGAGCTCTGCCAGGGGAGGCTCAGGTTGGACTTCACTGAAAGTGTGGTCAGTCATTGGTAGGCTGCCCAGGAAGATGGTGGAATCATCCCCTCTGGAGGTGTTCAAGAAACAACAGGATGTGGCTCTTAGTGCCATACTCTAGTTGACAAGGTGGAGATTAGTCAAAGGCTGGACTCAATGATCTTGGAGGTCGTTTCCAACCTAAATGATTCTGTGATTCTTTCACCTTTTTTTTTTTTATCCTCAACATAGGTAATTTTTATGAGCTTTTTATGGCAATAGTGTTAACCGGAGAGCAGAGGAGCCATGTGTTTTGGCCATTATTTTTTCCTTTTAATGTGATTTTAAGAATGCACTTATGAATTTATTTTGATTTTTATAATTTATAGCTGGTTACATTTATTCTGACATAAAAGCGAATTTCCATAATTAACTGATTTTGGATGGTTTATTCCAAAATGGCTCACCACAGACCAGTTCAAAGTATATGATATCACAATATTTTCATGTTCTCATTCATAGTGTGTCATTCTACTTATAGCTCAGATAAAAAATCTGTATCACTATATAAGTGATATCCACTGTGTTCTCTTACTCATGAATTAGGGAGTTACATTAAAGGTCATTTGAGTTCCTACAAGGACTTGTATTCCAAAGGCTAAAACAACAGATTAAAAGCTAGGTGTGAGTTTTCTTCAGTCTCTCTCAAATACATTCATATCAATATGATATGATGATATTTCATATCGAATTTTAAAATGTGCACTGTATTAACAATAGTACTAATAGTACAGCACTGTCAGCTGCCTTTCCTGAAGTGTCAGGCATCCAGACCTCACTGAACTCAGCTCTGAGTCACAGATGGAAAACTGTGACCTACCTGAAACCACAGAGACAACATAAGAAAGTAATTTATATTTACCATATTTCAAAGAAAAAAATCTTTGAAAAAATATGAGGCTGTTGATTACTTATATTATTTAAGAAAAATTCTAATTAGTCATATTCACCCTATCTAACCTTACCTACTTTCAAATTAGGTATTCAGTCTAAAGGAGTTTGTCTGTATAGGTATGTGGAATTATGGCAAAAATTAAAAATTCATGCAGTACTCAGACACTTTTTGCTCACTTGGCCTTTTGGACATTCAACTAAAAGTTGACAGTTTGTCTTAAAGTTACTTCCCACCACTGAAATAGAGAGGTCAGTGTTAAAAGGTGAACACTTCTGAAAAGATGGAAGAATGGTTTTGCAAAATACTCTTTACTTCTTTTTCACAATCTGTCATCCCATCAGTAACCCCTTCTATCTGTTGCAATTACTGCAACTTCAAATCTACTTAAAATTAGACATTCTGATGTTGTAAGCCTTAATGATGAAAAGAATACATTTTATAAGTGTCTCTAGTATCATCAAAAAATAGTAGAAAGAATGACAAAGCTATTTGAATTTTAAACAAGATTTCTCAAGTCCTGTTAGCATGACACATCTTCCAATCTCCTGTTGAACATGGAGTTTGAAAAATTAGATTTTTTTAGTAATCTTACGCAAACAAATTTTATGTCAAATCTGGTATTCTGTTAAATTCTGTCTGAGGGCAAATACTGACTTTTAGCTCAAAAAGGTGATCTGGCCTCGAGCTTGAAATTGACATAGTAAATTCTTCTCTGTCCTTCAGTGTCATGAAAAAAAAAGAAAAGAGAGCATCATTTAACCTCTCTTCCTGAAGATATCCACCAGAATTTAAGCTTTAAGCTTTTTACTTGATAGAATAAGAGACAGATGACTGTATTTCCTATTCAAAAAAAGGACAGCTGTTATTGTAACCTATATTAATTGTTTTAAGAATGTAACATATTTCATTAGAATTACCAGTGTTGCTGAAGGGTATTTGCATTTATAAGCAAATTCAACTTAGCATAATAAAACAAAATCAAGTAACACTCAAAAATCACAGTAACTTTCACAGTAGGTTATTTTGTATTGTATTTATCTTTGTAGGATGAACTAACTCATCCTAAAAGATGCTTACAGGCACAACTGTCTCATAGCTATACAAAATAATTAATCATTCACCACAAAGACTTGAAGATTTAACTTTTCATTAATTTGCAAGACATACAAAAAATGTTTTATGATGGTGAGCAAAAAAAATAAATACTTCTGAAAAATAAATACTTCTGTCTTGTCAGTGGTCATTTTGACATGAGTCCAGTCTCATATTTTATATACTGACTGTCCCAGTGAAAGTGCCTGTATAGTCTAGTGGTAGAATGGAAGGGTTTTTTCAATCTTTCTGATCATCAAGGTGCATTCCTGGCCAATAATTTTGTTGTATTTCCGCCATTCTCCATCTCTAAAGTAGAGGATCATACTTGAAAATAATAATGAATGTAATTGATGTTGTCAATTTGGAACAATGTTTTCATTAGATCCTTTTTACTAAGTCAAACACTTCAGTAATACCCCTCATAACCTGAATTTCACTGATTCTAGTTATTGGTTTTAAAGAAATCCACTTGAACCAAGTGGTTCATGACCGTATATTTTCTTTGTATTTTTCCTACTAGAATTGAAGTGGTAAAATTAATAAGACTAATGAGGAATGCTTACAAAAATTGTCATATCAATTTTCACATCTTTAAACAGGATCAGATGTTTAATGGCCATGGTAATCCCTAATGTATGCTCAGCATTTCATTGTTAAGCATATTACAAATATGTTGGTAATTAGATATGTGAATAGATTGTTAGGTTTTCATGCTGTGACCTTCACAAAGCATGACAAAAGTACTGTATAACTCAGAACATTCTAGCACCTTCTTATCTGGCAGCCACTCATCAAATGTGGCAAAAAAGATAGCTAGTGTAGTTTTCAAAAGTATTAGGATTAATAATCACATTAAAGAAACAGTTTCAATGCTCTGTCGCTAATTGCAGTAATTCTGCTGAAAGTAGTTATTTCTTCATGATTCTTTACCGAATCTCTGTCACAGAGAGACAGTCTTCTAAAGACAGTGAGTCATGGATTCACCAGAATTAAGGTATATATTATAAAGTATAATGAATGCACATTTAATTGTCTTTTATTTTTAGATTTGGCTATGTATTATAGTTTTAAAATTCCAGGATTCCATGAATCTGTGTGTTTCTACAAGGAACATAGGAAGATTAAAGTTCTAATAGTCTATATAACACAATTTCCATTTTCTGGATACATCTGCTTTGAAAATTGTATTATTTGCCTTTCAACAATGTTACAGATAAAGCACTTATAAATGGGTTTTTATTATATCATGGAAATTCTAAACTGCATTTAACTTCTAAACTGCATTCTAAACTGCATTTAATTTCTAGAATTTTGCTAAGCTTTTTAGAACTCTCCCTTCCTGTACTAAAGGAGACCCTGCTTTAATGGTGCATACAGATCCTTTCAAGTATGCATACATATATGCATATCTATACAGAGAAACTACAGTTTCTCTGTATAGATGGTTATCTCATGTGATTCACTTTTCCATCTACTTATGTTTTTGTAAGAATATGTGAAACAGATAGTAAAGATTCCAAAATATGTGGCTTCTCCCTCTGTTCCAGAGAAGAAGCAGGATGCATAGCCCTTCTGATCTGCTTGGAAGGAAGAACAATTCTTTCACATACATGCTAGTACAAAAGAATTTCAGTACTACTGGAGATATACTAGATATTCTGCATGAAACAATGTAGATATCTGTGACTTGAAAAAAAAAAAAAAAGAGTCACTGAATTACAGAAGCAATAATAAACTAATAAAATTGAAGATAATCTGATATATTGGGAAAAAAAGGATATTGTTCAATATTTTGACAGTTTCAGTATTTATTTATTTCTGATGTATATAAAATTCTGTAAAAATCATCAGCTCAGTGTCCGGTCACACAGTGATTCACAAAGAGGACTTTTCAGACAACTCCTTAGTTTCTGTTAGTTTGGCAGAGCACATGGAAGTATAGCAACAGAGTATATTGCCAAATAGCTTATGAAAGTGTCATGTTGTCTTCTTCCTAAGAAGTGAGATGATAATTTACATTGCTGTACTTGGGAGCACTGAAGAGCTAAACAATAATAAAAAAAAAAAAAACAACTGTGAAGAAAAAGCATTTTTTTAATTCTGTTCCTCAGGTCTGTTGTTCTGTGTGTGGAAGATCAATACAGAAATAAAATTGGTTCAGTGTTCTTGTAACAACTGGCAATTCTCTACAGGTTTGCTTTAGGTGAAAGCAATAGGAAGTGCTATTTGCTCTGTAGGTGTTGAAAATCAGTAAAAAATAAAAACCAGTACTTAGCCTGCCTTTGCATGAATGTTAAAAAAAAAAAAAAGGAATGTTACAGGGAAGGGGAAGAAAACGTATCTCCCAACAAACCAGTCTGGGTCTTTTTGATTCACCTCATAACCAACAGCAATCATAAAGGGGTCAGAAGGCAGGTGTCCACAAACAACAAAACAGGCAGTGAAGTCATGCAGCCCAGACTGCTGTGGGGTTAAGCTGAATTTTCTCCTATGTGCTGAGGAGAAGGGAGCAGTTCTTCTTGGTCTAGCTGACCAGCTCCAGCTCAGCAGCAAACTTTCAACATGGTTTTAAAAGGTTTGACTAATCTCAACTTGTTACTTAGTTTCCACAACTCTAAAGTGGGAGCCATAGTTACTTACCACAGAAAAATGTTCAAAAGACTAAGTGTTCTGAGGCCAATATTTTGAGGTCCTGGTGCTTGATCTGTATGTATATATATATTATACTCAGTCCATCTTTGAGACCAAAAATCATCAGAGAACCTCAGGTTCTTTCTTTCATATGGTTCATTGGATATCCTTTTTCCATGGGGAATGAAGGAAAGAAGAAAGAGTGATGGTTATTATTTAATTTTAATTACTGTAACCTTATTTTCCAACTCCTTGCTTTCTAAATAAATTTCAGGTAGATAACTAATATATAGTGTTCATATATACAGAGAAGAAAGAACAGAACAGGACATCAGACAGCTGATTGTTTCAAGACTAGTCAGTTTAGGTCTGTTTTTTTCATACCAGAAGTAAGAAAATTTGGTGCTACAAATTGAGTCCCTTGATTAAAGAGAGTATTGAGTAAAATTCACACTATTTGTTAAATAGTCCTCCTTAATAATCATGGGGCAGAGAGGGAAAGAGAAAGAAATGCCAACTACATCTTTTATGAGTGTCAGAAAGAAACTCATATAAGGAGTACAACAGAGAAATGAGGGTATTTCTCTTCCTTTGACAGAAGTACATTGATTCTGTGATGAATTTATATTTTGTTATGTAGTTAATTCAGGTGGGAGAAGCTATTTTATTAGTCTCTCCACCACTTCGACTGTCATTATCATTAGCTTGTTCTTTAAAGCACACACTGACCTGTCTTTTTATTAGACTGTAAACCACCCACGAAACTTTCTTCTCTGCTTTCTCAAAATTGTTTACCACTTGCCTTTTGTCCCATGTTCTTTAGATTTTCTGATCTAATTTCTATGGAGTTACTGAAGCTGCTGTTACATCTGTGATCACCTTCATCCAAAGGTGCTTTGTCATTTTGTGGTCATAACTTGATCTTGTCCTTGACGTGGTCAGAAACACAGAATTAAATGAAAATGCATTTCACTAGAGGTGGATTGTGGATGGAAATTTTAGCTGTGGGTAAATGTAGAAGAAAATAGAGGGCAGACACCTTCACCAGAAACAAGTTAAGTGTGCAGATTTGTGCTAGTATTACACCATGCAGTTAGAAAAAATACAGATATTTTAAAAGATCTAAGACTAGTTTTCAAAGACATTGTTATCATACTGACAGTAGCCAAGCTGTGCAATTAAAAACTTCGTTTTTTCAGCTGATAAATTTATGTCCACACATCAATAGCTTAATCTTTTAACAAAGTGCAGGCTAAGCTTATGGAAAGAATATATATGGGGTGCAGGTACCCAGACTGGCAGTGGGGACTGCAGAAGGTGGGTGGGTATTTCATGAAAGAACTGTGACCCATGGAGATCCCACACTGGAGGAGGGGAAAAGTGTGAGAGGGAAGGAGCAGCAGAGAAAAGCATTTATGGACAGACCTTTATTCCCCACCCTCCTCCTGCACAGCTTGGATTGGGGAATGTAGAAGTTGGGAATGGAGCAAAGCGAGCCTGGGAAAAAAATGGGATTAGGAAGAAGGAGGTTATTTTTTCACTTTGTTTCTTACCACCCAGAACTCTTTAATTTCCAATAAATTAAAAAAAAAATTCCCCAAGTCAGTTCTGTGATGGTAATTGATAAGTGATCTCCCTGTCTTTATCTTGGCCCAGGAGCTTTGTCATCTTATTCCCCCACCCTAACTGTCATGTTGAGAGGGAGGGGTGAGAAAGTGGCTGGGTGGGCAACTGGTAGCTGACCAGAAGGAACAGAAGGAACAGTGAAGTGATACAGAATGTGATTTTCCTCCATTCCCTCCATATATAGTTATGTGGGTAAGATTTTGTAAGCTATATGCAACCTCTTTAATTTATTTAAATTGTAATTAGTGCTGTCTTGTGTTGGATAAGGTTTGTAAATATTGATAATGTGATAATGTAAATTTGAATATATTGTAGAATTCTTGAAGTGACAGGATAAGTGTCAGCATATAGTGAACATAGAAAAGTAATTAATGTCTCACTATTGGTGCTATTGTCTTTCTGGAGGTGTGAAAAATATCTGCTGCACCACAAGGTATTTCAGGATATAGTAAGTGTTTTAATAGTTTGTAAACTGTCTCTCTGAGTCTATGGAAACCCTGTGCTTTGCTATAAAATAGAAAATCTTTATAAAATGCCAAATCTGCATTTGAGCTCATACTCCAAGTGACCTGTGTTAAATAGACATGTAACATGGACATTTGGAGTACATTAAAATAAAATTATTCTTTGGGTTGTGGACTGTCTTTTCTGGAGGCTTTACTCAACTTCAGTGTCACATGTTTGCTGTGCATTTCCCTGTTTGGGGAAATGGTGTTTATGTGGCATCAATTCAAATCTGTGCCTTGGGATATGTGTCCCTATGGTTTTCTTCTACAGCTTCTATGAAGTTTGAGGTACTGATCTGCCATTTGCAGTGACAGTGGATATGACTTCCTACTGCACTGATGGGTTTTAGTGAGAACACCAGGAACTAAGGATCTATACGTTGTCACAGAAATTGTTTTATCCCCCCTACTGTTTGCTTTGTTTTGTCAGAGCTGCCAGCACCTAGCAGACTAGTAGTAATGAAAGATGTGAATGTGGGAGCTACAGTGTAGCATGCTGTGTTGCCACTAAATTACTCAGCAGCCGTTCAAAACACCTTCAAAAATACATTTTCTCTTGCATTTGAATACATTTTATGTAAATCTGACATGTGGTTTGGCCCCTGGGTTTTGTTCCCAGCACTGTCAGAAACAATCTTCTGCAACCTCTTTTGTTCACCCATCTGGAAAATAACAGGATTATACTTGCCTGCCTTCTGGGGGAGGGTATAAGTTTTGCTCAACAACAAATGTTGTGAAAAATACAAAACTAAACACCAGCCTGTAGCTGGCATAAGCCAAGGAATATTCTGACCATTTCTTTCCTTGGCTGAAGAGTACCCTTCCTGAACCAGAGAAAGAGGAAGATGTTGATTATTAAGACTGGGAGTCTTTCCTTCACCTTTAACAGATGAGAAGCACATATCACTTTGTTTTAGTGAATTTATTTGATTCAAATACTTAACCCTGTTCTCTTTCTGCCGACTCTCCTTTACCCAGATTTCTTATTGTATTTCATGGAAGTAGTGAATCTGGCACTTCTATTTTACCACTTTGTAAATAATGTTTCTCCAATTCCCATGTAGAAACGCAGGTACAAAAGCAATTTTACTGAAAACATAAGGTGAGATAGGTAAGAAAAAACGGGCTCATGGTGACACAGTGGGTGGAGTTTGCTGGCTTCTTGATGCAGACAATAATTGCAGCAGCAGCCTATGGCAAATTTATATCCATGTTTTTCAATTTTAGAACGCAGTGTATTGATGTGTTGAGGTTGATTCAGTATTGCTGGTCTTGCTAAATACCCAGTTGCTGCTCCAAGGGCTATGAATGCTTTTTAAAGCCCATATAATTTCATCTGTTTCCTTTCAACCTCTTTAACCTTCAAATGTAAACCAGAAAGTTTTTGGGGTTGTTTTGAGGTTTTTTGTTTGTTTCTTTCTTTTTTGTTTTTCCAAAACAACAGAGAACATAATCAATAATTGGAAAATTCTCTATCTAATAATAGAGAAATGTGGTCAGCACGACCATTTCCTTTGTCTCTAATAAAAATTGCAAAAATTCTCAGAGTAATCCTATGGTATTTGGGTGTTCACACATTCCAACACAAGAATTTGTATTGAATGGAAAATGGCTGTATATTATTGCATATACTACATTTCAGCATAAAATATTTTCAGCCAATCTAACATCTGTGAGGTTTTATTTTCTCATGAGTTTTAGAATGATCAGTGTCTTACAGCTTTTGGAATTAATATTTCTTATTAAAGTTGTCTTTGTTCAGGAAGATAATGTCAGCCTTACTGAGTAGGCAATTGAAGAGAGGTGTGATTAACTTAGTTTGATTAGCTGTGAACTAAAGTAGAATTTTTGCTGATCTGACTAAAAAAATCATCTTTTGGGGGATTTAGTAATTTTGGTTTTAGTTAGATCAGATCTCTAGTCACAATCCCTGAACAATTCATCAATTGGGCAGCATTCATTTTGATAGCAACAGACTCTCATATTGACTGAAACTGTCCCTCATTAACAATAGATTAAATATGAAAAATTTTAACACTCAAGCAAGTATGGCAGTTAGACTCAAAAAGAGTCCCAGGTCTTGGAAAGTCCTCTCATTATTTATAATAGTGAGATTCAGTGGTTCTTATTCTGAAGTCTTAATGTGTAGAAGACAAATATTATCCAAATACTGTGTACCCAACACTGTCAGAACTAGTTCATTTCATATCGCTGCTTTGTGATTCAAAGTGATTAAGTGATTTGTTCATACAGTTTTAATTACATCTGATCATGTTTTCTGACAGGTTGGCAGCAAGGTTGTGGGATCTTTTTTGTAGCTTTTATATACTCAGTCATGTAGTACTAAAGTAGTGGTTAAATGCTGAACACATATTTTTGCTCTCACTTAGAATTCTTTCTATGATGTTTTTTCTTTTTTTTTTTTATACCTTTTTTTCTTTTATACCTTTTTTTCTTTTTAAAGTCCTGAAAATCTGCTGTCATTTTTCTCAGTTATGAGCAGGAAGACAGTTAAGTACACCAAAGGTTGCATACTGAATATAGAAAACCAAAGGGCCAAAACATTTACAGCTACATTAAGTAGGAAATGAAGCAGCACAGAATTGTTCAGTTTAAATTCAAGATGAGCTGCAAGAAGCTAGTATACCTCATCTCACCTTACACGAGTTCTTGAACTAAACATGAACTAACATTTTGCAACCTGCAACTTTCACAGCATAGTGCTGCTGCATCTTCAGATGAGGAAATAAATTAAATTGCCTAATAATGGGGGAAAGTTTAGGTACATATTCTGTACTTTTCAAATCTCATTGCATACTTTAAATGAAAGGTAGAAAAAAATTCAGATATTTTATTCCTCCAAACTGCCCATTCGATCATTGAAATCTTTTACTTGTCAGTAGCTGAGACTATCCCTGATCATTTAAATCCAAGATAGTTGAGGATAGTTTTCTATGGGCTCAAAAGAACTCCTCCCATAAAATTAGTGTACCTTAATTCATTATCATGGATAGTAGATTCCAAAATATTCAATTGATCAAAGATGAGAACTAAAAACTTTGCTTAATAAGCTTCTTTCTCTCTCCTTTGTAGTTTTCCCTCTAGAAATAATCATACTCTCTATTTATGTCAGTGTAGAGCTTTTATTGGATTCAAGACAAATAAGGTCTGTTTTTTCCCTCCCTACCCAAACTATTACATCAACATTCAGCAGTGAGAACACAGGACAAACACAGAACTTCCTTTGCTCCCCCAGTCTTCCCAAATGAGAAAAGGATGAGAAAAGAAAGACATGAAAAAAAAATAAAGCTAATTAATCATGAAGGAGATTTTCCATAACCAATACCCCCACAACTTATTCTCCTTATCTAATTATGTGCAGCATGGGATGCACCTAGTCATTCATATACCAGGCACAGGTCACAGGTGTATGGGTTTTTTTCCTTTCCTGACCAGATAGTAGCCTATTTTTGGGGGTGGTGGGTCTTTTTGGTTTTCTTTGGGAGGGTGTTGGTTGATTTTTTTTTTCTGGTTGGTTAGTTGGTTTTTGTGGGGTTTTTGTTTGGTTTTTGTTTACTTTTTAATTTGACAAAACAATTAAATAGTTTTTTAATGAAAGCAGTGGTAGAATTTGCTGACTTAATCTTGCTCAGCCTATTTTCCTGCCTAGTCTCTTCCTCTGGCATGCAAGTGAGAGGCAGATGCATAGCAGGGGAAGTTTTCCAGGTTCATCATTAAACAGAGCACTTAATATTGACTGAAAACAGTTAAATATTTAACTGCCGCAATTTAATCAGTGAAACGGGTATGTTTTATAAAAGCAAGTTTTGTTTAGATTGATTCTTCCTAATTTCTAGTCACTTCATATAGGAATGTTGCTTAGTGAATAAAAATGTGACAGTCTCAGAACCTGCACTCACTACTAACATATTTGGCACTCTTGGGATAAGATCATGGGCAAGTCTATTCATCTGCTTCAGCTCTTTCTCTATGATTCATGATTTACAGAGATCTTGTTATTATAAAATGCATTAATAATCTCAAAGTGCAGAGGTCCATAGCTAAAGACTAAAATCATCTAAAAAAATACCTTATATCTGAAAGGTAAAGATGTTTCCTAAAATACATTGCTATTCAAATAGAACATTTAAAAACCTACTGCTGTCCTGTCTGTCCTGTCAAAGCTTTCTTTATACCCTTATAACCAGATCAACTAAGTGGGTAGAAAATTTTTTTGTTAGCATTTCATTATCTAGCTGGTAGTCAATTACTCATGGCTTCCATTAGATATCAGTATTGTGACCCAATGAAATAATGTTCTTGATATTTTGGTGTTTGGAGCTTGAGAGAGCAACTTGAAATTAAAGATAGTTTTTCTTTTTAATTCTAAGGAAAGATTTTTTGTTTTACAATCCATTTGATGAAAATCAGCTACTGACCATCATTTAATCGTCTGAGCCAAATGACATCTATGATGTGATCATGTTATGATCCATTTCTCTAGAGTCCAATATTCTTTTATCTATTGCAGTAATTAAAAAAAGAGAAAGAGAAAGAGAAAGAGAAAGAGAAAGAGAAAGAGAAAGAGAAAGAGAAAGAGAAAGAGAAAAAGAAAAAGAAAAAGAAAAAGAAAAAGAAAAAGGAAAAAGAAAAAGAAAAAGAAAAAGAAAAAGAAAAAGAAAAAGAAAAAGAAAAAGAAAAAGAAAAAGAAAAAGAAAAAGAAAAGGAAAAAGAAAAAGAAAAAGAAAAAGAAAAAGAAAAAGAAAAAGAAAAAGAAAAAGAAAAAGAAAAAGAAAAAGAAAAAGAAAAAGAAAAGAAAAAGAAAAAGAAAAAGAAAAAGAAAAAGAAAAAGAAAAAGAAAAAGAAAAAGAAAAAGAAAAAGAAAAAGAAAAAGAAAAAGAAAAAGAAAAAGAAAAAGAAAAAGAAAAAGAAAAAAGAAAAAAAAGAAAAAAAGGGGAAAAAAAAGGGAAAAAAAGAATGTTGCAAGGGGACCAGCTAGAATCATGAATACAAATATATTAGAAGACAGCCAAGAGGCAACGTCCAGAAACTGGAAGACAGGAAGTTCCACCTGACATGTGGAACTTCTTTACTGTGAGAGTGGCTGAGCACTGAAACAGATTTCCCAGAAAGATTGTGGAATCTCCTTCTCTGGGGATATTTAAAAGCTATATTGATGCAAACATGTTCTAGAGGACCCTACTTGAGCAGGGAGATTGGACCAGCTGACATCCAATGACCTCTTCCAACCTTACCCATTTTGTGACTCTGTGTGAAATGTAAAAGTCAGTGTATACTTTGGCTTTACAGTGGGTCATATTAAAAGACTGTCTGCTCTTAGGACGCAGTTAGGACACTTAGGTGTTAGAGTGCCTAAAACCTGTCTGTCCTTCAGGCTCATTCAGGCCGCGTCAGCAAGTTTATTTTTACTGGTGACTGCAGAGGCTGCCAGACACCTCTGTGACAATGTGTCACTCCCAGGTGGTGTGTTGCAGTGTTTAGTATCAGCTGGTGGGGAGCAGGACAGTGTATGGGACAAGTCTGAAACACACATTATGGAGTTCCCTACCTTTTGGGATAATGAACATTAGCTCTCCTAGTTTGCAGGGACTCCCACTTTGCAAAGTATAATTAAAAATACTATTCATTAGGGCTAACACTATAAAGAAGAGGGTAGTACAGGCATCTTACACCCCTTCAGAAACTCATAAACCCTGGTTGTGCATGACAGCAAATTAGAGACAGCTTAATCTGAAGCTAATTTTTGTCAGTTAGAAATGTTCATTCTGATAAATTGATACAATATTCAGTCCTTGAACCTTGACCTAAAGTATCTACATAGTTGATAGCACCAAGCATCTCTTTGAAATAAAATAGCTAATCAAAGGGGGTTTTTTTGTTGTGAAATATTTTCTAATATTTCCAAATTCAATATGTGTGTATTTGCATTTATAAGTAGAAAAGTGGACATCAGAAAGAAGAAATAAAGTACCTCATCTGTAAGCAAAACCAGATTGCACATGCAGAGCAACAGGCATTGTGATACTTGTTTACACTTCCACAATTCCATTAATTACTTGCATTCATAAATTATAATCTTGTTAAAAAGCCTGTGTAAGATTTGGTGTACCCATGAAGAAATGTAACATATTTCACGTCATATAAGATTGTCTTTTTTGATGAATATCTCATACTGTCTGTTTTTAAATCTGATTAAAGTCATCTATCTTGTTTAGAAAACCAAAGAAGCTTACTAAAAGGTGGCCTGTGAACACATATTTACAGATAAAAGCAAAATGTATTATATTTACCTTGTTTTTCTTTTTTCTGAAGTTAATATTCATTAATCTTGAACAGTATTTATTTTCCGAATAATACACTCCAGCTCAAATATACATCACTAAACAAAGTGACTGAAAAAAATTGGACAGACATTTACAATACATTATGAAACATATCTGACTTTTCAGGTAGTTTCTCTTGAAGCACATCCAAATGACATTATAATCTGTATTTTACCTTTCTATATTCAAATAGGGAATAAGCACTATAATCTTGTATGTTTAAGACTAGCTTTAAAGAGTATTGCAGCTAAAATGTGTATAAATGTATCACCATAAAACAGTCTTTCTTTTCTTTTAAAATATTTGGTTATAGCTTAGCAAAATATTCTTAGCTCTTCACGTTGGATGCTGTCATTTAGACAGTTTCAAGTACAAAGTATATATGAAACTATTATGAGAATCTTAATTTCTTTGACAGAGCAGTTTTAAAGGTCATACTTTTATAATGATAGGGAAAAACACATCATATGTGTTATCATAAGCAGATTGCAACAAACTACTGAATATCAGTATGAGAAGTAGGCATATAAAGTTTCCCTAAGTCTCAATTACAGAAATGTGAGGTGAGCTCCAAGGTTCAAAGGTTTAAGGTTACAAAGAATTAGAACACATGAGCCTTGAAAAGTCTGAAACCGAAATACCTTTTTTTTCTTTAATTGATACTTATATGTATAAGTAAAACTGAAATACCAGCAGGATGTCTCTTCGTAATAAGTATTAGCAAATATGTCAGCCTCAGCCTCAGGGTTTGCACTGGTTGGCAATAGAAGGATTTTATTCTTAAGAGTCTATCCAGAATTTCCTGTACTAATATATAAATTGTTCTTTCTCTTGGCATTCAAACTGAAGAGTCACTTTCTCATTAACCACATTGTTTAACCTATTTTTCTCTTAGTTTTCCCATGTATAGGGGAGGAAGAAATTCATTTTAAAACATCAGAATATGCAAAGGAAAATTAATTACTGCTGTCTGGTAGAAGTAATATATGTTACCCATTATTGTATTTCTTCTGTCTGTAATAGGTAAGAAAAGATTCTCAATTGGAGATCATTCCAGTACTGTCTTATCTGTACAGCACTGCATCGGTACAGCTTTATTCACGTGTCAAGTGGCTTCCTAATTTTCATTCATGGGATCAGATTTATGTGAGACACTAAATGGAAGACTATATCTGAAGATGGCTAAACATAATAATTCATTCTTATGCTCTAATGCTATATACTAAGCTGCTGCTAACTTCAGAAGAGTCTTTTTGCTGCTGGGAGTGATAGCCCCCCTCAGGGGAGGGGACACATATTTTAAGATGTTGTCCACTATGTCTCTCTGCAAGCACATTTACAATGGGGTTTTTTTGTGGTGTTTTATTGATGAACTGTTAGGATAATTGAACCCTCAACATTTGTTTGAATTTACCTTTTTTCCTTATTGTCTTGAGTGGAATTTAGGCTCCTCAAAATATAGTATTTTGGATATGTTATTCTTTTCTTTGTTCTGTTTTAACCATCCTAAAAAGCACAAGTTATGCATACACAGGAAAATTTTTACCAATATAGGCATATTGTTATTATAACCATTATAAGTAAACTTTGGTTAGAAATATATATATATGTTATTTTCTTCAAACTTCATATCTCATAACCACTTCTCATGAGACCATTACTTCTATATCTACATACACTGACTTCTTATTTTTGCTTATTTTCACCCATCTATTCATAAGGTTGAGATTCAGTTACCTGGTAGGTAGGTAAATGGTTTAAAAAGTGTATTCAGGCATGACATCATGGTCTGCAAAGCAACAATGCAGACAGTTTTTGGAATTTGAGGTTTCGCCAAGTGGTCTTTTTCATATTTTGCCAGGATTACAACAGTGTTAATTTGCTCACCTGGAGGTAATACTGAATATTTCTTATATGGAGTTATACTCTGCCTGTACTGATAATAATGTTTTCTTAAGTGGAAACATGATCCAAGACTCTTTTTCAGTGTGTTCAAAATCGCTCTACCTACAAGTGGTTTTTTATTTAAAGAGAATTATATGACTCCTAATGGTCAGGCAGTCATGTTTCTCTTGAGAGTAAAAGATCTCTGAGTTGGTATCTTTTTAGGGTATTCTTTTAGTGTTCAGCTGTTCCATGCAATCAAATTTTATTAACTATTCGACAGAAGTCTTCCAACTTACCGTCATCAGTATAACATTGCATGGTTGCATTTGATTGCTATTCTGGCTTTTTCTAAATTAATTCCCTAGTATCACCTAATTGTCCCTAGAAATTTTTTTCCCATTTCTCATAGAGGAAAGTATATGACTTTTGACATAATAGATCAGTGTTAGAGAGCTTGTTTGCCTTTTTTTTTTTTACTAAAATGATTTAATCTCCATTTAAGGGAAGAACAGGTCAAAACCTATTGCATAATGACTGTTCCTAGAAAGGGTTTTACTCTTTTCACATCAGAATATTGTTTCAGTGGAGATTATGGTTGAATTTCCATGTCTTCCATATTTCATATTAGTTGTTGCATAGGTTTTAACTGGAGGCTTTTTACTGAAAGAGGAAGAAAACTTTCCTTTCTGTTGTTATATAAGTTTTAATAAAATTTCTTGAATGAAACTACATCTATATTAAAAATCAGTTAATTAGAGAAGTAATGAGAGGGTAAGGAAGAGTTGTGCAAAAGACTGCAAGCACCTTCCCTGAGGAATGCTCATCTCTGGAGCACCAAAGCATAGAAGAGTAGAAGTATTTCCCTTTGATATAATGTAGACTCAAAGAAAAGTTAAAGCTAGCCATAATGAAAATTAAAACAACCTTGTTCAGGTGCAGCAAATACCCAGTTGGTACACGAACCTGAGGCAATGCAGTTAGAAACAGGAGAGAGCAACTGTATTCAGCCTCGAAGGTGGATTACTGGGTTTAAAAACACAGAAGTTTTTATCTACAGTAAAAACTAGTGGTTCCATGAGTTCATCAAACAGAAAGAAAAGCCCAAAAAATACACTAAGGAGACTACTATGATCCAGCAGAGAATAGTCAGTACATAAACACAATCACAGTACATATTCTGCATTCTTCTACATAAAAGCGTGTTGTCCTGAAACTTAGATTAGAATATAAGGTTTTTCTACGGTGCCTACTGCCAGGATTAATTTTGTAACAATCTGTTCGTCCAATACTGTCATGGTAATGAATAATGACAAGAATTATTATGGTAATGATTATGGTAACTATTAAATTTTGTTGTAACTTTAAAACTCTGCATAAATGTTAGTACTAATTCTTCCAGTATCTTTAAGTTATTCCCATTTTTGCCTGTGTGAAATGGAGATGTCACAGTCTGTCAGTTGGTTGTCATAGCGCATTGATGTATTGTGTTTACACCAGTGAAGTCACTGTGAAGTCAGTGGAACTGCAGAGATATGATTAAGAGCAGAATTTACACTTTCCTTTAAGGATCCAGTCTGAGAACACATATCTTTAAAGTCATGATTCATAAAATATATATGTTGTAGAAAAGCATTACATTGAAGTAAATGACCCTTGGGAGCATGCTGCCTGTAGTATGCTTGGCAATATATGCAACAGAAAGAGTCCCATTAACCAATCTACTGAAGGATCATAAACTTGACTGTTGGACCAGCAGAGTCCAAGTAAGTGAGGCATAAACCAAGCTAAGTCAAACCTAGCATAAACAGTATCTGTTTCACCTAAGGTAGGTATTAACATTTCAGCTACTAATGTGCTTATACAAAAACGTGAGTTTCTGGGAGTTTTCTAGATTCTATATAATGTATGAAAGACTGTACACCAACATTAAGTAAAAAAATTCTTCTGTGCAAAGGAAGCAATATTTGTCAAGACAAAGTGTATTTCTTCTTCTTATGCTATTCAATTCTACTAGCACCCCCATAGCAAAAAGACAAAAGAGGGACTTTTTTATATGGGCATGTAGGGGACAAGGGGGAATGGCTTCAAAATGAAACAGGATAGATTTCGATTAGCCAACTGGGAGAAAGATGATGATTTACATCAAGCCAATTTCTGGTAAATCTTTATTACGTTATCTCTAAATCAAAGAAAATGCCATGGGAATCAAAGAGTAGAATAAATACTCTTTTTTTTAATACCTTTCAACATAAAAAAGATTCTGTCTCACAAAATAATGGCAGAAAAGTCAGTGCCAAACTGACAGATTTTTTCAATTTAAAACTGGGTAATATGGAAGTAAATGTGGTAAACAGGTTTGAAATTTTGTGAGTTTGTTTTGATATATTTTCTCATAGCATGTTAATAAGGGAAAGACAACAAGAGTTGTTCTCTTATGGATTCTTTATTTCTTATAGTTTGATATATGTGTGACTGGAGAAGGCTCAGCATTTCAGTATGACAGTCAAGTAAGGTTACTATTATTCTTCCTGGATAATAGGAAGACTTATTTTTTCTCATTTGTAATAACATGAGTCCATTGTCACTTGTTACAGTTTGCTAGAAGTTGGCCTGTTTTCAGAAGGTCCGGGAAAAACTGCGGTGGCATTTTCAAAGTCAGAATTTTGATGAATGGCATTCTCCAAATGTACAGCAAATTAAGGTAGCTGAAGATTTTTTTGAAGATTTTTTTAAAGATTTTTGTGGAAAAATGGGGGGAAAGGAGACATTTTGTAACAGAATCGTGATATTGCTGTGCGAATTACTCTGTGCATTGCATAAGATTTCTAGTGTAAATATCATATGTTCAGTTCCAATTTCCTCACACATTTTGAAGTGTTGTCTGAAATGTTTGTTATTTCCCGCAGATAAATCCAAAACTCGGACAGAAAATCAAGTGTGTTCAGTGTATAAAACAGCCTATCAATAAATCTATAATCAAATGCAAATAAGAAACATTTGATTTAAAAGGAAATTGATGTTGAAAGGGGTGCCTAAGATTGGTATCCCCATAAAACTGTGTAACTCTGTTCAAGCAACAGGTAGATAGATCTTTTTTTTTATGTTTCCTTGGTTGGAACCACAATGAAGAAAGAGAAAATGCAATGTTTTAGAATATTTCCAAAGTCAACCATAACATAACTGGGTTGATGCTCTAAAAAGTCAAGTTTCAGGGGGTTTTAGGTGGTCCTTTACATAACTCTTTTCATTTGAAGCATTAAGCAGTATTTTGAAATTGCAGTTTGGAGCACTTAGGAACAAACTGAGCTGAAGACAGAGCGTTACATATAATAGAGAAAAGCTCCAGTTCAGTTTAAAATATTTTTCCTTCTCTGCAATAGCCAGTAACAGAAACCTCTGATGTCTTTTTGAATCAGGAAGGATCAGTGCAGTGCTGCAGGACCCTCTTTGCCATACAAACAGACCAAGGGGCATAGAGGTAGACAAGCAGTATAATTTGTATCCTACCTATAAGACCCTTAATATTCAGTACAAATATATCAGAGCAAATGCTTATATTCCTAAGTCAGACTTGACCCCAAAAAATATTCAAAAGCTTTACTATGCATACTCTTGCATATGCTAATTGGTTGTCTTTGAGGGCTCACTCAAATTTGTTCACATTTGCATATTTTTCCAAGTTCTTTTTTTTCCTACATATTTAATTACAAATAGCATCAATATTTTAGTGTCAATAGGAGGAACAGCCTTCAATGTATGGATACAAAGAAAGTGTCAACAATAACAGAATGTAATGTTCAATGTAGTGCTGCCAAAGACTGTTAAATGGTTTTCTTCACAAAGTGAGGTAAAGCTCTTGAATCTCATACAAATACCAGATGCTCTAAGGCTCAATTAAGAAAACACTGAAAATTAACCATCAGCAAAACTACCAGATTTCCTACCCCATCAGAAAAGTATACAATAGCTAGTTTCTTTTCTTCTCCTACCACAGACCTCTGACTACTAATCATAGACTATCTCAAGTTGGAAGGGATTTCTAAGGATCATTGAGTCCAATTCCCGGCTCCTTGCAAAACTACCTAATACTAAACTGTACACTTAAGACCATCATCCACTCCTTGAACTCTGACATATTGGTGCCATAACCACTTCCCTCAGGAGCCTGTTTCCAGTGACTGACCATTCTCTCTGTGAAGAACCTTTTTCTAATGTCCAATATGAACTTCCCCTGATGCAGCTTTGTTCCATTTCCTTGTGTCCTATTGCTGATCACTAGAGAGAGGAGATCAGCACCTCCCCTTTCACAGCTCCCCTTGAGGATATTGTAGATTGCAATGAGGTCACTCCTCAGCTTTCTCTTCTTCAAGATGAACAAACCAAGTGACCTCAGACACTCCTTGTAAGTCTTGCCCTCAAGGCCTTTCACTATCTTGGTCAGTTTACCCTGGACACACTCTAATAGAATCATAGAATCATCACACTCTACAACTCTCTGAAAGGAGGTTGTAGCCAGGTGGGCGTCAGTGTCTTCTCCCAGGCAACCAGCAGTAGGATAAGAGGGCATGATCTTAAGCTTTGCCAGGAGAGGTTTAAGTTGGATATCAGGAAGAAATTTTTTACAGAGAGAATAATCAGACATTAGAATGGGCTGCCGAGGGAGGTGGTGGGTTCACCATCCTTAGAGGTTTTTAAGATGAGACTGGATGTGGCACTGAGTGCCATGGTCTGGAACCACGGCAGTGTTGGATCAAGATGATCTCAGAGGTCTTTTCCAAATCAATTGATTCTATGATTCTATGATAAAAGGGAATTAAGTTGGTGATGCCAGACTTGACCCTCATGAACCCATGCTGGCTGTGACCAATGACTGTGTTGTCTTTTGGGTGTCTTTCAATAACTCCCAGAACCTACCTCCCCTATAATTTTACCAGACACTGAAGTAAGATTGACAGACCTGTAATTAACAAGGTCTTCCTTCTTTCCCTTCTTGAACATTCTGGGACATTTGCCAGCTTCCAGTCAACTGGGACTTCTCTAGACTCCCACGATCATTGACAAATGATTAAGAGAGGTCCTGTGATGACACAGGCCAGACATTTCCATACTCTGGGATGAGTCCCATCAGGACCTAGAGATTTATGCACATCCAGCAGCAAGGTTCGAACAAGTTCAGGGTCAGCCGGGAGTTTATCATCCACAAATGTGTTCCCAAAGTTTACACACCTCTTTTTGTGTGGGGGTTTTTTTAATTTTTCTTAAAGACAGGGGTGTCAAGGGATTGCTGCAAGACACTTTAGAGGTCAAAATAATTTGGGATTTTTCATATTCCTTGTTTTTATCTACTTCCCTCCTTTGTCTTCATTTCTCTCTCCCTTTCTCCCCTACTGGTATGCTTTTAGTGTTTGGTCAGTTTACGGCAATTAGAAAACCTGACATTTGATGTTGAATGGCTGGAGGTTATGACAGATGTTTCATTGATTTCAAATAAAATGTCAGACATAAAATAGAGCATTCATTTTTGTAATTGTCACTTCTTGATATTGCACTTGAAATTCGTAAGAAATAACAAAATTCTACCTTACTGAACTAGAAGAGGGTAAAGAGACATTTCCATGGAAGCAGTATGCTGAAGTTAATTTTGGGAAGATAAGGTATGTTTTTTATAATAATGGAATTCTAGAAAATATATTTTTAAGGGGAAAAAAAGTAGTAAGTGTAAAAATTTCAGAAAAAAAAGTACCAAGAGATTATTAAAACTGTAAGGCACTGTACAGATTTTCACACTTGTGAATTGAATGTGCTCAGCCAAAAGTAAAATCGCTGTTCTTCAAAAATCCCCTGTATTACTTGACAGTTGGTTAGATGTTCCCTTGACAACTGCTCTGGTTAATCAAGGGTGTAAATGAAGCCACTGTTTCAGTGTTTTGCAGCAGTCATTTTATATTGTGTCTTTAATATCAATACTTACAAAGGGAATTTTGTGGGGATTTTTTCTTTGTTGACCCGTTAAGACAGGCTAGTGTTTGTCAGCTTGTAAGGTGAAAAATAGCAAATAGTTCCAAGTGTAATCCTCTGTTTGTGACATTATAAAATGGACAGTAACTACTTTCTAATAAATTTTCAGAAGACCAGAAACCCTCGTCTGCTAGCAGTGTTAAGATCTTTGTTCAGAATCAGTCTTACTATGATAATTTAGCTTGGATAAGAACAAAGGTTCTCTTTATAATTGATTGGGGGGTTTTATACCTGCTGATCTGACATTTTAATTCTGCTATGCCTCTCCTTAATCTGTTAGAAATACAGCTGCACCTACAGTACTATAGAGAAAATATAATTGCTATAAACTGCATTTTCTTAAGCATGTTTACATAACCATGAATGTGCAATTTTTACATTATTACATTAGATAATTATAATGCATGAAAGCAGTTAAAAGTCTTCTAGAAATTCCAGTCTCCTGACCTATTCTCATCCATATTGTCAAATATGTAATCAGTTTAAGATACTTTACTGTGTTTCCCTTGATATAAACTGGAAGCTGAAGCAATCATGCTATCAATTAGGGCTTAAGTCAGTCTTTCCTATTATTAGAAGAGACATTAGTATGAATTTTGCATTCATGCTTTCTACTGTGCTCCTTTAGTGCCATCTGGTGACTAGCTTGAAAGGAAAAAAGTATGATTGTATTTCCACCTGGAGAAGTAGCTGTGACAATTTAAGCTAAAACATTTGATTTAGAGGTGCCCTTATCTTAGCTAGCGTAAGAGGATTTCTTTGAATATAATTTCCAGACCTAAATTGATCCAATACTTAATATCCAAAATTGTGTCATGAGTGTGTGAGGTAAACATTACACTTGGTTAGAAATTTGGTGTTCATGCACAGAATTAATCAAGAGGTAACTAGTGATGACATTAATCACTGTATGTAATTTCTGGTTTGCACCTGTTGAGGTCCATGAGTCTTTTGTAAATTGTAAAGCCTTTGTAGTTCTTATTCTTAACGAGTTTATATAAAAGCGAGAGCAGCTATGAAAAAAATCATGTTATTCTTAGATAAATAAAAATAAGAAGGCTGAACATTTTATTTCAAATTTTTGGAAATATATATTTGACTACATCAGGCCTATACCTTAGCATCTACAGGAACAGGCTGGGCTCCACAGGGCTCCAGACATACTTAGATTATTGTGCATAACATTGCCATACATCCCACATACACACACATTTCCCATAACTACTCCCCACACACCCAGTTCTTTACTCCTCTGTTAATCCTTTTTATATCATTATGAATGTAATGTGCATGAATTACAATTTTGGTGCCTGACAAAGTTATTCTGCCATAGGAATCATATTGCATTCTCTCCTGTCACTATCTCTGGAGGAAAAAATATGCTGGCTTTGAACACAACCAGAATATGCCACTGAGATGTGAGGCAGATGGACTGAAATGCCTTCAGCATCTAAACGAGTGAAAAATCACAATTGAACTAAAAATACTTCAAAATTAAAAGATGTCAGTGATTAGCCACTTTCATCTCAGGTGTTCTTAATGTGAGGTCAGTATCTCATAATACAAGGTTAATTAGAAAAATAAAGAAAAAATGTCAAGAGAATAAATCATCAGTTCCATTTTTTCTTTTCTAATGTGGATAATGGATTTCAATCTTTTACGAGATGCATGAAATAATATAACTGCATTTATTCAGTTACATGAGTAAGACAGATTTAAACATAGATTATAAGAAAAATATTATCATGTTAGAGAAAGATAAGTGGTATTTTAATTCAGGTAATTTCTGCCACAAAATATTTCAAGTGCATTCTTTTTTCCATCATTGTTTTAAAAAACTAATATGATCATGTTTTGCATATGTCTATATTGTAGCACTTTGTGGATTTAAAAGATATAATAAAGACAGAGACAGGATTTATGGTTTAATTGCCATTTTTCATTATTTTCATAATTTTCTAAGAAAACTGTCTTTTGGACAGTAATTTTCCATGCTCTATTGCTTTCTTAAAGCTATTCTAAGCACATTTAAGTAATCTGGCAAATTCAAACAGTCCTAATTTTGTGGTAATGTAAGCATGAAAAATATTCATTTTGTTCATATTTCAAATGAGTTTTTCCTTTCTATGACATAAGACAGAGAGAAATTTCAAGTATGACTTCTTTGGAAATCCTTACAGAGAAAGGATCAGATGCTGAAGAAAACAGTGGTAGCATTCCTAAACATGCACTCTAGAATACAGGGCAGTAGGCTGCTGCTTGTGGTCTGTGGTTTTATTCTCAGAACTCAGTCACTAATCTACTGACTGACATCAAATAAATCAGGGCTGCTCTTTGACAGTTCATTGCTGTATATTAAAAAAAAAAAAAAAAAAAGGCAACTCTGTGTCCCTCGTGAAGTCAAGACCCAATGACCAAAATCACTGTGTAATAGCTGCTGTTTATAGATACTGGGGCTTTTTTAAGTGGATTCTTTTTTCTGAAATATTTCTTTAAACTTATGCCTGAGTAGGGATGACTGTGTAATTATCTATATGGATTTATGATACTTGGGCTTGTCTACATAAAGATACATCAGTGAAGACCATGTCAACATCAAGCAATCTTTAAGGCTTATTTTAGTGGCACCTAAATTAGGTTTTTAATTTTCCATTTTTTTTCTCTAGCAAAAGATCAAAACAAGGGAAATTATGTGTGCAAAACAGTGAGAATGTGTGAATACCAGACATTTGCAACAAAAATTTACAATGCTGAATTTGACTTGGATGGCTAATTGCTTGAAGATTGTCAAACTTACATAGACCATATGGTTCTTTTCTTTTTCATTAGGTGAACATTCTTCTTTATTAACTTTGCCGCATCACTTAAGCTTTTTTTCTTTGTGGGCTGGACTATTATAGTATGTGATGTAAGGGGTTGTTTAGAAAAAAAAATAATTTTAACCTGATGCCGAAAAATCTGGCATGAAGAACTGCTCAGAGACTTTTGTATCTTTAAGGAGTAAGGTATTTGTTTATTCAATGTTGGGAACAAGCCAGCTCTCGCTGGACAAACTTGCTCAACTTCAAAGTGCAAAAGCAAGCCATTTTATACACTTTAGATACATTGTTACATCATTAAACATACATATTAATAAGTAGTCATTCCAGACTCACGCAGTCTTCTACTGTGGGAGTCTTCTCCTCGAGCCTTCATCCCTCTGGTGGTTGCCATGGACGTCTTCCTCAATTTGACCTATTTGATTAGGTGACCTGAATTCTTCAAGCTTGCAAAATCCTGGCTCTGGGCCTTCTATATCTTATTCAAACACCTAGTTTACCTAATTTATTACTATGTGTGTACTACTCCCATTCTTTCTATAAGGCGGCCTTTGGTCCAGTGAGCAGAACAGAACATGATATTAACCAGTGCTCCTAAAATGTTCTTCTAGCAAAACAGATATTGGGGTTTCTTAGCAGGCCGAGAGATCTCAGTTAACTCTTTTAGGCCTGGCTCCTGTTTCAACCTAAAATAATAAATACAAATGAATATATTTCAAACTTATTTTAATAGTCTATGAGTCTAGATCACATTTCAAAAGGGGATAATAGAAGATGCCATTCAAATATCTCAGAGCTTCAAAAGAAAGATTCAAAAATAAGACAAGTTTTGCATACTTACCAAGATGAAATAATTTAGCACATTTCAACCCCACGCAGCAGAACACAGTAAAAAGTCAATGAGTTGGTATTGACTGATTTATCTCTGAAACCAGGAGTGATATAACCATTGCAAATGTAGGATTTATTAATATGAGTGCATCAGCAGCTGATGTAGATGTATACTGGCTATGAGGCTTGTGTTAGTAGACATATCGGTTTTGTGCTGCTCACTCAGAAATAACTGCATTGCAGTGAATTTATAAATATTCACTAGGGGCCTAATACTATATCCATTTATGTCAACACAATGTTCCCAGTAACTTCAGAAGTGAAAACTGAAACTCCAAATTTCATAATGAATCTACAGACAGGAGGATAAAACAGTAAGACTTTAGACACAGGAGCAGAAAAACAAAGCTCAAGGCACAACCAGGGATAAATCATGCTACAGCAACTGCACACAACCAACCAGGTGGTGATACACAAAAAAGTAGGCATTTGAGAGTATGGTATGTCTTTACGTGATTTCTCTAGGAGTAAATTTGTCCTTGTCAATTCTGAGGTCATTCCTATGATTAGCAATATATGCTTCTAGTGTGAGGAACATAATGGGCTTTAAAATATTTTAATTCTTTCATATACCTGTGGCCTAAAATAAAAATTCATCTATTTCAACATGAACTAATTTATGAGATTCTTATCATTGTCCTTTACCATTTATTCAACTAACAAAAAAATAGAAAATTTGGCAGGTGATATTAGTGTTTAATTTTTTTTTCAGAATATTTTGTAAAGTCTGTTGTGTAACATTTGTGAAATATTACACAAAGATATAACATTGTTCTTGTTAAAAGCCTTACTCTGGAAACCTTGTTATATGGATTTGACTGAGCAGTTTCCCGTGCAGAGTACATGTGGTCAGCAAACCTTAACATCCTTCCCAAAAAGGGGCCCAACACATTCTCTTTGAAAGTACATAAAAATTGAAACAGAAGCCAAGTGGAATTCAAAAGCATTTCTACAGAAATAGCAGAGCTCAGTTTTAAAGAATCTATGGACTGCTATTGTCTTATTCTGCATTTGCTGTGATAATGTTTATGCAAATTTCCTTTCTAAGTAAAAAATCAGTATTTTTCAAAATCATCCTTTTGGGGTTGAATTTTTATTGGTGATAATATTAATAACATTTTATCAGATCTCATCATGAAAAGAAGCTGAAGAATTTTCAGTGTTTTATTGAATATTCACCAGTATTTACTTCACAAATTCCCTTAACCTTATATTCTTCTTTATCTATGAAGCTCAGTACCAGAGTTTACCTTAACAACACGGTTTCCAAGTAGTGATAACTAGATCACAGTGTAATTCTTCTGCTCAGAGATATGCAGCCTTTCATTCTTTATTCCATTTCTGTTTCCCCTCTAGGGTAGGAAAAGGAAATTTCAACCTAGGCTGTTCAACATCATTCAACATTGATGTTACTTGTCCAACAACTCTCTATACTAGGGAGACCATATGTCAGCTGCAGTTAGCACTTAAAATTTGTCAATACCCACCTATGTATTTAAAGATCTCTTTCTTCTTTGTCTCTGTATACATTTAAAACACTAGAATCAAGAACAGTAAGAAAGCAAATAGCAGAGAGACATTAGTAAAAGAAACTTACATCTTTTGTCTCCTGGGTAGTTCAAGTAGCCATGAAACTGGAATTATATTGTCCAAAGATTGTCATCCTTTATGGAGGCATAAGCATCTTTTTCACTTTGCCTTTGCTGTGAGAGGTTTGAATACTCTGTAGTCAACAACACAAACAGTAATGAGATCTGTTTCCTTCCAGCTACATGTTGCCTGTGAGCAGTCCTGAAGGTTACTGTCTGATTGAAATGGCTGCAGATGGAAATCCTCCTGTACAGCACAGACTCTCTTTCTCACCTCAAGCATCTCAGGTCAGTCTGAAAGACATCAAAAAATAGCTATATGCTTTTAACATTTTATCAACATATGTACTTCATTATTTTCAACGGAGAGGAGGTATTCTAACTAAAAAACTCCTCTTCAGTTATCATTAAATGTACTTAGTTTCTCTTTAATAGGTTTTTTCACATCAAGCATCCATACTATTTCCACTTATTTCTTAAGTTTACCTAACTCTGAAACTTCTATTTCAGTTGCCCAAAGTCCATGGAAAGGCCACTGATGGTATGAAAGGAAAACATATATAAGCGATGTCGTTTACCTAAGGCCATGGTGTTAGAAACAATTAAGATATTGCTAAGCAGTAATTCTAGTTACTTTCTAGTTGCAAACCACACTAGAACTAGTGGAAGACAGTTATGATCATCAGTGATTTAACCTGGTTTCAGAATTCTTGCTAGGACTTCACTTCTGAATAGTATTGCAAAAACATCAGTCTCCATTTTGAAACTGGTATCAGAAGACTCATTCTAAATGGTCAATAGGTAGATTTCCCAAATCTTGATTTTTTCTGTTATTCTTTGTCTCCATGTTATTGCCTCTCTTTGTTATGCATTCTTTCATCACAAGATTATTTCTGCATGATACATTTAAAATGTTTTTAGACTTGAGAATTTAAACTGTGATTGGCAGCTTGCTTTATAAGTTTGTTCACCAGAAGGCAGGCCGGTTACCTGTAGAGATGCTAATCATGCTGTGCAACTCACAGTATGCACCACTGGTTTGTAAAAGAATTTCTTCCCTTGCATGGTATCTATTATGAATGTTGCATCCTCATGACTACTACACTTTACAGATCTGCTCCTAATCTCCCAGAGCCCCTATTTTCTTTGCAAAGTACACAATCAAAGAAAGAAAGAAAAAAAAGAAATTTCTTATCTCTAAGACGACTAGTAGATATCTTCCCATTACTGGTCGAGCTAATCGTTTTTAGCACTCAGGCTCCAAGGAAAATAGCATATTTTCAAATTAGTATTTGAAATATTAGTATATTAAACAAAATTTTGATTTGGTGCTATATTAAGCTGTTATATTATTAACAAGACTTACAGGAATTCTTTCTGTGTGCCTCCTTAAAATATATTCTGGTTAAGTCAGTTAAATTCAGAATGTAACCTTTACAGAAAGAATGTGTATTATGCTGTACTAGCATGAGTTAGAACATCTAATACATTATGATAAAATCCATTGATGCAAAAAAATGAGCAGAGCCTACTGAAGTTGTTCTGGGGTACACTGAATCTACCCCCAAGGTAAGTGCTTTTGTAAAAAAGGTCCAATAGTAAAAAAAATTGTGTTGCATGAGGACTGTTAAAAACATTTTTCTTTATCACTTAAGACACTTTATAATGCAGTTCAACACTTTGATTAATTCTTGAAACAGATTCACAAGCAGAGAGAAAATGTCTGCAAACACTACTTACAAATCTTGTCTTTCACTGCACTGGTTTATAGCTTTGTTTGAAAGGGGATAAAGTCAAGTGATATGAAATTAATTCAACAAGTGCTGAGCCAATGTCTTTGAATTCCTCTGACATGAAAAATCTGATTTAATTTTATCCGTACTCTGAAAGAAGCAGGTGTTTTTCTCTTTCCCTTCAAAATGAAAGACACTAAGTAGAGGAATATCTGGCAGTATTCACATTCACCGTAACTCCAAATTTCACTTGGAATTGTCAGCAACATAGCTTCGGGACTGACAAAGGCAATACAGGACACAGCAAAACAAAAATCATACAAATGTGTGAATTCCAGATAAATCAATGTGATGTTTTCCTCCTGTTCCTAGTTCTTTACAGTTGATGTCTGAATACAGTAGTGAAGAGCCCCTTCACTATAAATTATCTCCTCACGTTTCACACATGCTGTGATATATTTCTTATTCCATTTTTTTACTTCTGCTTGACATGAATTGTCTAGGTTTCACCCTCTTTCTGGATTGATGGTATTGTACAAATAAATACATCATAGTGACACACCTATGAAAAAGTACTTATTTTTTTCAATGCCTAAGAATTGACAGACATTTAGCAAAGAAACTTAGGAACAATGAAGCCCCATGTCAGAACTACAGAAAGTCAGGCATCAGCTTGAGCAGTGGAATGCACAGTGCTAAATGAGTCATACTTGCTTTATATATGATGGTCAAGGGTTTGAATCTTAAGTCAGGCAAAACAGGAATTACCATAGTGAGCACTGATGTGATTTGGTCAGTCCCAGCCTGGAAAAAGTTGTGGTTGTTTCTCTAGTGCCTTTATAAGGATGTTCTAGGCATTTGGAAATTTGAAAATTTCCCTTTTTTCCCCTGGGCTTCAGTATAGCAGTCTGTTTTCTGTCATTCATCAAAAAAACACCTAAAATCTTTTTTCTGTATTCATTTTATAGGGGTCCTGTAGATCCCAGGAACTAAAGAAAATATCTTCAAGACTACAACTTTGGTGTTTGTGCACCAAATCTCAACCATGAATGTACAACACATCATACAGGATGAGGGAAGCCATGTGAAAAACTTACCATGTTCGTTGTGATTAAGGCTGGGAATTCCAATTTGTGTTTCATGGGAAACATATATTTGAAAATATGAAAATGCATTAAACCACTCTCTCTGTAGGGATTACGTTTTTAAAAAAGAGAATCACGTTTTTAGAAAGAATCTTTTCAGCAAGTATCATAGTTTTTGTCCATCTTCGAGTAATTACTATGTCCTTTATCAGCAATTATTATTCATTCATTGTTTACAGTAACTTCACAAATCACATTCTTTTCTGATGATTCTCTTTTTGTTTCTGCAGATCACCTTTGGATCAATCTTCCTTGGAAATGTTCCTGTTCATGAAGAGGTTCATCGATGTGCTGGGCCGATACATGGCTATAAAGGATGCATTAGGGATTTTCAAGTTGACCACAAAGAGTTGTTCATCATAGATGAGGCTCTTGGAGGGAGGAATGTTGAGAACTGCAATGTTCCGATATGTGATTATCATCCATGTCACAATGGTGGAACCTGCACTAGGTAAGAGTTATTTCTTTACTCATCATCCATTTACATTCTGTGGTCGGTAGTTTCGTCCTTAATGAAAAATTATTATAATTTTCTCTATAATGAAATAATCACCAACCTTTTGTCCGGATAATTTTAAACAGAAAATATGACACCCTCATGCCAGCCAGAGAGATTTTATACTTTATTTTCTTACATGAAAAGTGATATAAAATGTAATTACACTGTCAATGGAGCATACCTATTTGGTTGATGCCAGAATTCCTTTGCAACCAATTAGATCAATTCCACTACAAGACTAAATCAGAACATTTGTATAGACAGCTTGGACAGAAAGCACATAAGATCTCATTCTTCAGCCTGACAACTCTGTGTTTTTACTAGGCCTTGTACCCTCATTCATCTTCTTGATGTGCTCCTGGGTACAAAATGTTTGTCATCATGCTATGAAAACACTAACAAATGACCTACTTGACCTACTTATTCATCTCCAGCACATGTGAAAAAGTATTGTCAAAGAACCTTTGACAGTTAAGGTACATCGTGCTGAAAGAGGAAATGGAGTCTGAGTCTGAAAGAGACATGAGTTAAAAGAACAGAGGATGATGGTTCAGTTGAATTATGGTTCAGTTGTAGAACAGTAACTTCTTAAGCCATAGTAACTTGATCATTGTCTAAGGAAGTCAGCATTTAGAAACACGTTTTTGTTTAGAATTGATAGAATTTGTGAAGTAGCTGCCAATTTTTTTAAAAATCGCACTTCAGCTTCAAGGCAAATGCTAAACAGAACATAGCCTAAAGTTCTTTTGATGACTATTGTGTGTTTCTTAGATTCAGGAGGCCTTGAACAAAGTTTTGAGGGGCTTCTCTGCCTCCCTTGACTGATGTGAGCACACAAATAACACCAAACAGATTTTGATCTCTAGGTCTTGTTTGATTAAAGCACAAATTAAAGCAAAAACAACTTTGTGAAAGCATACACAATTTGCCTACCAGTCTGGTGAAAATGAGTCCTTTTTCCTCTGTTGGTCCTTACTATATTCATATCTATACTATATCTCAGCAAGCAAGCAATTGACAGGACTGCTTGGCCTGTTAACTACAATTATAGAATACTTTTTCATTTAAATTTGGGTCCTGAATAATTCAAGACCATTGGTTTTTTTACTGCCTTTCTGCTTTCTAACTGTTGGACTAGGTCCTTTTCAGAAATGCTTTTGTTTTGAAACGGTTCACTTCTCTTCTGTTCAGAGGAGTCATGGAAGACTGGGCATGTGCAAACCAGGGATAAGCAACTCTGTAGTATCATGATTTTCACTATTTTCTACGACAGACAACTGATTTTCTGGGATTACCTCCTCCATGCCCAAGAACGACTCATTCTAATGAGCAGGAAATCAAGTGTCAGGAAGCCTGCATCAGTGAATAAGATGCTCCTGACAAAACTCAAATATCAAAAGGAAGCATACAAGAGGTAGAAGCTTGGCCAGGTGACTTGGGAAGAATACAGAGAAAATATCCAACTACATAGATATGGGAAAAGCCAAAGTCCATCTAGAGACTGATCTGGCAGGGGACATGCAGAGCAAAACCAAATGCTTCTACAAGGATATCGGCTGCCAAAGGAAGACTTGGCAAAATGTAGGCTTGCTGCTGAATGGTGCAGGAGTTCTGGTGACAAAGGATTCAGAAAAGACTGAAATACTTAGTGCTTTCTTTGCCTCAGTCTTTATTGATAATTGGCCTTCAGGAATCCTATTCCTCTCCTGCAGGAGAAAGTCTGGAAAAGGCAGACTTACACCTAGGGGACAAGAATCAGATTTGGGAACTTTTAAACCACTGGACATATATAAGTCCATGGGACCTGATAGGATTCACTCATCAACGCTGAGGGAGCTATATCATGCTATAGTAAGATTTTTGTCGGTTGTTTCAATTACACAGCTTAGTGGAAAAAAAAAGGAAAAAATTTTTTTCCAGTACATGTTATTCTTCAGCTGTTTGGCAACTAATTAGTGGGTTTGCTTCTGAAAGACTATGAATTATTACATGGGAAACATCTCACCCATGTTCTATAATGAAAATTGGACCTTATCAACATATACTTCTGAGAATAGGCAGGTCTTTTTCAAAAGAAACACTTGTTTACTGTTGTTCTTAAAAGAAAGTTACTTGCTGTTTCTCATCCACTGAGTACAAAAATGCTATGTAGTGTTCATCTTATTAATTACTATAATTATGCATGAGAAATGTATTTGCAAGAAAAAATGTTTTCTTTGTATTTTTTGGTAGAAAGAGGCAGGGACTAGTATGTAGCTGGTGTTCAGATACAAAATTTCAAATGCAGCTGGGGCCAGCAACTCCCTGTGTTCTGGTCATTGGCTACATCAGGTGCTCCCCAGGGTCATATCAGGTCAGGGCCCTGCACCAGGTGGGGCACCAGGGCAGACCCAGCCCTTTGGTATTGGGCACATCCCTGGGTATAGCAACAGGCTGAGGCTGGGCTGGGATATCAGTCCACTGGTGAGGGATCAGAATCTAACCCAGAGAGGGGAACCAGGGCCAGATCCAGCCCTGATTGTCCAGGTAGGACACTGGTGATGGGAAAGCAGAGCTTTATTATGTGTAATGGTGACTTGGGAAGACAAATACCATCACTCAGAATGTCCCCTGCTTCCTCCAGCTTGATATGCTGAGTATGATGTCATATGGTCTGGAATATGCCTTTGGTCAGTTGGGGATGAGCTGTCTTGGCTGTGTCTCCTTCCAACCCCTCGTGCACCCCCAGCCTCCTCGCTGGTGGGGTGGGGTGAGGAGCAGAAAGGCCTTGACTCTGCACAAATGCTGCTCAGTAATAACAAAAACATCCCTGTGTTATGAACACTGTGTTCAGCACAAATCCTAAACACAGCCCCATACCAGCTATTGTGAACAAAATTAACTCTATCCCAGCCAAATCCATCACAGTAGAATAAAAGTCATTCAGTTTCAAGAGCAGCTAAACATACACTGTATCAGATGAGTAGTTCAGTACAAGACCAAATTTTTAATTCTTTACACAGATACTATTGTATTAGATATAAAAACAAGGTAGTCTCCTATGTAAGTGCTCTACTCCTTTAAGAAGCACTTTTTCAAGTTCACTAGCTCTTTTATTGCGCTTTAAATCTATGCTAACGTAAAATTTCAGAGACTGGTTAATTTTAAAGGGGAAAAAAATTACAACTATTCAGTAAATTTAGGGTTTGATTGTCATATACATATGTTCTACAGAATTCAAAACTCATTAGATTTGGATGCATTTGAAAAGGGCATGGAAATATTAACCTAGGAGCCTCTTAATATTCTACGTGGCATCCTGATCATATGAGGCAGATGTTGCAAACCAAGCTTAGAGTTAATTAAGAAGACACATCTGTGTGTGGGAAAGAAACTCTCAAAAGTACCTCACCAATGATTTGACAATTATGTCAGCCACTACACCAGTAGTATTTGATTAATGTTTGTTTTAAATTGTATAAAGACTCAAAAAATGTAAACACCTACAAGCTTAACTTTTACAATGTAGAGTACAATCTCAAAGTTAATTTCTCCCACAAACAATCATGTTTCCAGTGTCTCAAACTATTCTTACAGTGATTATTCTTACTGCTGTTATTCCTCATGTATTGATGCAGCAGATGGGTCCATTAATGTTAATCAATTAGCCAAGACTGAAAAATCAAACTCAATTAACAATAAATTTCAATAGAGAGACACTTATCTTCACATTTCAACTGCTATGAATGCTGTAATCACCAAAAATATATAGGGGATGTAACTTTTCAATTTTCATCCTCTGATAATGTAAGAGATACCTTCTGTTGTGGTTTGACCCAGGCCCAATTTTTCAAACACCCACAAATCTGCTAAAAGAGTGAGAGAAGTTTCACACAGGGAGAACAGACTCAGTATGGGGAAATAATATCAAAATTTATTACTAACAGAATAGAAACTATAGAATAATATATACACCAATTCTAAATAGTGCTTCCTATGATGACAAACTATGTATTTACAAAAATCACCCTTCTCCCCCCATATCAGTCCAGAAGAAGAAGAAGTCTGTCCTTCACTTTCAGGATTACAGCTTCAATTTGCCATAGCTGGAAAAATTTCTCTCTCTCTCTCCTATAGAATGCTAGGCCTCAGAACCCTGCCTCTAACTGCTCGGCTCCCACTGAGGGTTCATCCATGAGCTTTGAGGGAAACACTTGTTATCACTATGTCTTTACCATGGAGTACAGGGAGTTAAAGCTTTAAGTCTTTATTCCCTGCTCCATGGAGGTTTCCTTCCACGGGGAGTTTGCTCTCTGGGAATCCCTCTCCAAGGGGACCACCCCTCTTCCCAGGGTCAAAAGGTTCTGGGGTTTTGGCTCAGTCCTACCCTAGAATGTTCCAAACTTGGCTTCTCTCTGCTCTGCTCAGCTCCTGGGTGCAGGCACACTCTCTGCTTGTCCAGTTCATTGCTGCTACTGCTGCTGCTTCTGCTGCTTTGGCTGCTGCAAACTCAGGGTCTTGCTACCCTGGTCTAGCTTGCAGGACATCTCTGGGCCCTTTGGCCCTTCTCTGCTGTTCCGGTTTCAGCTCCAGTCACCCCCTCCCTCCTCCATGGCAGGGAAGGGGCAGCGAGACTGCTTAAAGTTTCTCTCTCTCTGCTCCGTTGCAAGCTCTCCCAGTGGGACATTCCCGTGTTCCTCGGTCTGGCTCTGTGCCATGCTCTGCTTCTCTGGGCAGCTTTTCTCTTGCTCTCTGGAATTCTTCTGGTCTTGGCTGCATATCTTTGGCCAGGAGCCCAGTCTCGGCCCTGGCCGTAGCTGCCGCCACTTCTTCTCAGGGGCTTCTCTGCTCTGAGCTGCTGCTGGCTCAGAGTCATGGCTGCCGGCCTGGAGTCCTCCTGGGCCAGGGCTGGCAGAGTCCAACCAGCCTATCACCACCCCTCCTCTGCAGTGAGGGAAGTTGGTGAGGCCAGCTGGAGAACTCCTGGGGAGTCTCTCTCTCTCTCTCTCTCTCTGGAAGCTGCATGTTTTTGGCCAGGGGCCCAGCTTGGCTGGACAGGACCCGGTGGGGGGGAAAAGGGCCCCTGGCCCCCACGGGGCCCTACGCCCCTCAACTACCTCCCAGCTCTAATTTTAACTGTGCAATCACCTTCTCTTCCAGTTCTATCAAATATGTCATTTCACAGAGGCATTATTGCAGCTTTTGATCGGCTCTGCATCGGAAGAGCCATTCTCAAGCAAACCATTTTCAGTCCCCCCAGGGGGGCCCTCTCAAACCACAACACCTTCCTAGATATAGATCTCATTTGGATGCTACCTTTTCAGCTACAAATAGGAAAATACATATTTAAAACCATATTTCATAAACTATTTTCTGCATGCTGGGGAATCCTCTTAGGCCTTTAGGAGTAGATCACCAAATGAAAAATTCCATCCAAACTGTTTCTTCAAGTTCATGTGATAACATTTTGAATGTCTCTTAAAAAAAAAAAAAAGTTATAGAATGAGTTCTGGGTTAGCTTTCTTGAAAGTAAAAGGTAATTTTATGGTTGAACTTAAGTGACAGAATATCATATGATGCAGATACTGAGGAGACCAGGTGAAGTTACTTCATAAATTTGGTGATCTGTTTTTTGTATGTATCCTAAATATTAACTAAAATAAACAGCAGAAAAAGTAATTATGAATATGACTTTTTAGGAGAGAAAAAAGTAAAGAGATTAAACTGTAGACTTTGGAGATACTGAAATGTTCTTTTCAATATTTTTTTACATCTCATTTTCTGTTTCAAAGAATGGTCACGGTGACCCTTTCCCAGACGTATGCCAAAAATGCTTCTCGTGCTTTCTTGTGCCCATAAGCCAAAACTGTGTGTCATGGCAGCTTTCAGCTTAAGGAATTAATCTAAGGATAGGCTTGTATGCCTTTATTAATTCTTTTCTCACATTTCTAAGACAGAGCTACAGTTTGTTTCCAGCTTGCAAAATCTGGTTTGTGTGCTTGTTGACCTAAAGATAAGAATTGTTACCCAAGAACGAGTAAGTGTCCCTTTTCAAACCTAGGAACACTGAAGCTTCTCTGAAAACTAATAACAGTATTGCAGACCAAATTTTTGGAATTGCTCATGGATTTTCTATCACTGCCTTAGATGTAAGTGTTTCTGGGTAAGAAAGGTACCAGTTAGTCAGAAATAACAGAATTGATCATATATCAAGAAACTTTTTATAGATCTGTTTTATAAACTAAGAGACTCAGGCCAACATATTATCTAGATCTTCTGTTTGTTGAGTTTTTTACAAATCTAAATCCTAGTTAACGTCACTAATATCCATATTAAGTTCATAACTAATATTTTAAGTTCCACTGTATTTGACTTGCAGAAAGATAAACCAAACAAAGGGACTAAATTCCATTTTAGTTGATTTTCAAATGAAGATTTCCAGATGAGAATTGTACATTCTCACATCTTTTCAGAATTTATAACATATGGACTTATTCAGGGAAAAGTTTTGGAACTAGTCTGAGGACTTGAATTTTTTGGATCCTGTTCTTTTAATGAGATTATATAGCAGGAGTTTAGTACTTCTGAAAGAGATTCACATTTGGAAATATATTGTTTTTTCTAATGCTTACTTCAAATTTGACCTTGGTGAAGAAAAGAATTCATTCAAATTTATGTCCAAACTCTTTTCTTTTTCTGGAAGAGAGAATGTTCATCCTTTCAGGATCCTCATTATGTTTGGAAAAAATAATGCCATTCTTATTAAGAAAAATCTTTTATATTTAAGGAGTTTGAAAGATAATTACATTGAGTTTCTCATAATGACCAAAAATCCTGTTGGATATATGTTTGTTACATCATATTCTCACAGGAAAGTCAAGTAAGCAAAAGAGAAAATTTCATCTCCAATATTCCTAACACTTGGTATTAACAGATAGAGAATTCATTTACCTTGACTGACCTTTCTGGTAGAAAGAATTGCATTCAGCTTAAGAGCCATATAAAAACTCCGCACAATTTTTTTGAACTAAATCTACATTTCTCTAACCTTAATTTTCCTTAAATCAGAACAGAAACCTAAAACTTTAATCCTGGCTTTTAGCCCTTGAAGTTTAGACAGTAAATTGTTCTAATCTACAGTTTTGTTAGGATATCTGTTTCAAGACTGAATTAATTGAACTAGATGTGCCTTGCTTTTGGCATTAGAAACAGATTCCCATTTTATGATAATTTATTTCTTAGGTATTATATTCCTCAGATTATGGTTGTATGGAGGCAAGATTTGACAAAGAAATCAAAGCTGTGTTCCATTCAGCTGGTAGCATTAAGAACTGATGCTACAGACTTTAAACTAAACATCTGTAAGCCCTCAGGAAATTGGATGATGCTAATGTATGGTGAAATGACAAATGCAAGCTCATAAATATTATTGAATATAGTAGCATTCAACTGTTGTTCTTTTTAAATAAGGATTTTAAATCTGCAACTTCTTTACTAGTGATTAAAATGAGGTACACTGTGAAGGAGCAAGATGGGAACAGTTCCAGGCATGGAGAAAGGCGTACAGCAATTGACAGGACTTTGTTATATGGACCTTACAGTTATTATATGGACTTTACTGTATTATGTGGTTTCTTTGTATCCACACTACGAAGTGCATAGCCTGGGCATGCTCAGGCTCGCCAGGATTTTGCCTGCCCCCTGCTCCCCCGCTCCCCTCTCTGATAGGCTGAAGAAGCTGCAGAGAGGAGACAGTTACCATTTACCTTTTTCCTCCCCCTTTTACCAGTGTCCCCTGATTTGTTCCCCCGTTTGTCTGTCTCATGCTCCACCCCATGTTCTGACCCTTTCCCCTCCTGAGCTGATAAAAAATCACGTGCACACTTCAATAAAGCATTCTACCTATACTCTACCTTGTCTCCTGAACCCGTGCTGTGCCACGACCCCATCCCCTCTTCGGACCGCGGCAGTACACCCTTCAAAATTTTTTTCCTTCAGAACATCATTTTCTCATAAAAGTATTGTTGTAGTTAAAAGTTCTGGCAGTTGCAAAATAATCCAAACAAACAAGTTAGAAAAAGTGATGTTCAAAGTGTAAACCGTTCTTATTTTATTTTAGGTCGTATAGTGTTGGTTGTATTAAAAACGTCTGTGAGAAAATCAATTTTTTGTGTCCTCAGATTCAAAGATTTAGTATTCTCTTAGTGTGAAAAGTGACACACTGAAAACAGAGCATGCAGGAAAATCAAGAATCCAAATATAAATAGGACTTAAAACTCCTGACTCTTTAGATAATGTGCAAGCTGTGCAAAAAAATTTGTTACACATCATGTTATATATAATTTTTATTCAATTTTACTTAAATCAGAAAAGCTACCACTGCTAAAATTTTAGTGTGGGTATTGAAATACCAGTAAATGCCATTCTTATACCAGTCATTTTAGAACATTTTGACTGAATGCCTAGAAATATTATGTAACATTATTTTTGAGAATTATAGGATGACCAAATCCACATTTCTGATAACTTTGATTCCAGAAGGAGTATCTTGTTTGAAGCTTTAAAATACAACGTATGTGCAAACTTGTTAGCATACTATCTTTTTCCAAGGCAAGTGAGATGTTTGAGCATAAATAGAAACTCTCAAAACAATATTCATACATATTTCTCCAACTGAGGTAGTGGTGTACAGATTCTTAATAAGAATTTCACTTCACTATGAATCCTTACAAATAGTATAGCTGATGCGATTTGCTATAAGTTGTATCATATAGCATATGTATGAAAAGTTATAAATGTTTCACAGTCTTTGTACTAATCTTTTTCTAAAATTCCAGAAATAATCTTTTCAGTGAAATCTATAAGTTTTTCTGAGGACACAAGCCCAGAGAGTGGTGGTGAATGGAGTTACATCCAGGTGGTGACCAGTCACTAATGGGTTCCCCAGGGCTCAGTGTTGGGGCCAGTCCTGTTTAGTATCTTTGTCAATGGTCTGGATGAGGGGATTAAGGGCACCCTCAGTCAGTTTGCAGACCACACCAAGTGAGGCTGGAGTGTTGATCTGCTGGAGAGCAGGAAGGCTCTGCAGAAGGATCTGAATTGGTTGGATCAGTGGGCCAAAGCCAATTGTATGAGGTTCAATAAAGCCAAGTGCTGGGTCTTTGATTCAGTTTAACAAGACTGAAGTGTTTTACTAAGGAAGATGAGTTATAAGGAAGACCAAATTCCTCCTCTAAGCAGTTGTAAATCTGAAATTGGGAGACTCCAATTGAGGAAGTATGGAGAAAGAAAAAATAAACCCTTTATTAAAGGATATATGTGTATTGGTAGAACAACAAAAGAACAACCCAAAAGTCCCCTTCAAAAAGAAAACAGTTCAGTACTTTCCGCTTTTTGGCACAACCACAATCAGCATGGGATGCTGTTGGATCACTAGAGGAGCAGAGCCTGCAGTTACTCTGTTTTGGCTGGCAAGGGGCACTGTTGCACTCTAGGGGTTGCCACATGGGGGCCTCAGTGCACGGGAGAAGCCAAAAATGGAGATTTCTCCTCCACACCGAGGAAGTGAAGGGGAAAAGGGGAAAAAGGGGGCTCTTCCCACAAAACTCATGCTGTCTGTGGCTAGCTGTGGCCAGGATTTCATTGATGGGCACAAGCCGCTGGCAAACACAGGAGTGGAGGAGGGAAAGAAAGGGCGACCTCCTCCCCAAAAATTCCTCTGCAGATAGGTCAAGCCTCTCCGATGAAATCCGAGCAGATCTGGGCTGGGGGCAGAACAGGGCACAGGAAAAATGGAGGCAAACCTGGTACAGAAAACAACCAGATGACCAGACCAAAAAATAAAGTGAACTTCGGAGCCCTCCAACCCACACCTTGCCCGATTTAGGGCAGAAGTGAAGTGCCTCCTGTTTTGGAGGAGAGAAAACAAAACTCATCACACCTCCCCACAGTCTTCCGAGGGCCATCAGCTTGGAATGTGGATCTACTAGCTAGTTCCTTTGTGTGTGTCAATTACTCTAGGCAAACACTTTCTGCTTCCCTCATTCAACATCTTTCTTTTACAGCCATGCAGGGGAAGGAAAAATTCCCTGCTTGGTTTTTTAGAAGAAGTAGACCTATGACAGTCCTGCACTTGGGTCTTAAAACCCAAGGCAGCACTACAGGCTGGAAAGCTGCATGGCAGAAAAGGACCTGTAGGTGTTGGTTGACAACAGGCTGAACATGAACCATTAGTGTGTGTAGGTGGCCAAGAAGGCCAAAGGCATCCTGGCCTGTATCAGAAACACCATGGCCAGCAGGACCAGGGCAGTGATCGTCTCTCTGTGCTCAGCACTGGTAAGGCCACATCTTGAATCCTGTGTTCAGTTCTGGGCCCCTCTCTATAAGAAAGACATTAAGGTGCTGGAGTGAATCCAGAGAAGGGTAACAGAGCTGAGGTTGCCCAGTCTGGAGAAAATTAGGCACAGTGAGGACCATATCGCTCTCTACAACTATCTGAAAAGAGGTTGCAGCAAGGTGAGTGTTGCCCTCTCCTCCCAAATAGCAAGTGGCAGAACTACAGTAAATGGCCTCAGTTTGAGGCAGGGGATATTTAGAATGGATATACGGGGGAAAAGTTTTACCAAAGAGATTATAAAGCATTGGAACAGACTGGCCAGGGAAGTGGTTAAGTCACCATCCCTGGAGGTATTTAAAAGATGTGTATATGTGGTTTTTAGGGATACAGTTTATTGGTGGACTTGGTAGTGTTAAGTTTGTGGTTGACTTAATGTTTTCTCCTCAAACTCTGAAGTTTTTTTCCCATCTAAACACTTTTATGATTCTATGCTCCAGTTGTTTACTCTGTTACTATGATAAAATTACAAGACAGGTAGTGCAGAAATGAATAATCTGCACTATCTGTAATATATGTTGGAACACTTATTCCTTTGCTGCTAACCTAACATGCAGACCTACTTACTAACTATAGATTTCTACACCTCAAGCAATAAAAATTACATGAGGGAGAACAATTACTGTGGTTGATGAAGATTAAATGGGTTAGAGCTTCATTGTTCTGAATCCCTATTTTGAGAACTTATCATTGAAAGGAACAATGGAGCTTATCAGATGTCATGCAATAGAATGGATTTTGATTGTGCTTTAGAGAAACCTTCTTCACCTTTAGTACCTTGTTGACTTCAAGGAACATGCTTAATATTCAAACAGAATCTGAGAAGTCTGGATATATGTTATCATCTTGATATAGAAGGTCATCATGCCACTGGATTTGGTTTTGTTACTTTATTTCTTTCCCAGAAAGCATTTATTTAAGTTTGACTTTTAGAAAAATAGGAAATGAGATTCTTGGTTTTTGGATTTAATAAAATCAACCAACTTTGTGAGGATGTGTATAGATAAATACAAATAGTAGTGTGCAGATAATCATGGGAATTTCACACTGTGAGTGCATGCATATAATGAATTTAGATTAGGCTTCTTTTAGGTAACCAAACCTAGCTGAAAGACAGCTTTTAGGGATCAGAAAGACAGAAATAGAGGAGACATTCTACCTGTATCCAGAATATCCATAAGTGCCCAGCTGAATATTCAAAGACAAAGGTAACCTCACTAGTACCTTGCTGTTTTCTCACTGCCCATTGTCATGGGGCAACAGCTGAGGTACTTGTACAGTCTTCTCCACAACTGGTTCCAGTTATTTCAGATTATATATCAGTCTTGCATGTTGCAAAGAAGAGGCTGTTTTTTGTTGTTGTTTTTCTTTTACTAGACCGATTGAAGTTGCGTATTACTCCTAAGTCCCCAAATCTTCATTTGTGAAGCCTAACCATGATGATTACTCCTAAGTGAAGGGGAGCATAGAAGATCAATATGTTATTTTATTCTTAAAGCATCCAGATATTTAAGAATTACCTAGTGCCCTGCTACAAAATTAGTACATCCCTTTTCAGAAAAGACTGCCTTGGACAAAAATATGTATGAAACAACTGCTTCTGAAGACTCATTCTCTGGCATCTGTAATATCTTCAGAAATATGAAGGTAAAGGGACCCTAGAACCACAAAAATGCATTTGTCCTTCACCAGTATGTCCCTCAGCTACCTCACAGTACAAGAGGTCAGCACAAGTCCTGTGTCCATTGGCATCTTCCATAATTAACAGAAACATCTAGCATTGCTGTAGACCAGTTGTGAAACAATACAAATCGTTTCACAGCAGCACCTTGAAGATGATGTCATTACTTTCAGTAATAATTATGTATTGCCTATCTCATTTAATGGTTATTCAGTATCAATATTGTTCAATTACTTATCTGAATACTATATTACTAAATAAAAATTCCTGCATGAGATTAAAAGGCTTAATGTTTCCTTTAGAGTCATACTTTTTTAAATAGTTGTTTGTATTATTACCAGATTTATTAATCATTCCCAGCTAAAGTATACTCTTTGAGTGCTTGTAAGAGTACCTCTGGTATTGCTTCTTCTCTGCTTCAAAACCTGATAGTCCTTAGGAGTTACTAGTTAGAGGATCAGGGAAGTCAAGGCATGATTTTTATTACTTCACAAGGCATGAAAGTTCAGTAATGGGTGCCATGTTCTACTGTATTCAGGCCACCTTTTCAGTATGACCATCAATTTAGCCTTATTGCATGCTTTGGAAAATTCATCTGCCTTGGAGGTCAGCACATGCACTAGATTTCTTGTCATTGCCTCAGTATTGAGTTTTGCAGATGGATAAGAAAACATTTCATAGCTCTGAAGAGAGGTTACGTAGATGACTGATGCTGATGGTTCTCATAGTCTCTAATGTGGTTGTGATATTTGATGTGGGCCAAATGAAATAGTCATATGAGTTTTTGTACATCCCACTCATGTCTGTAGCTGGATCACTTTAATATGGATTAACATTAAAGTATTTTAATGGATACTTTGCTGTGTACATAAAAGAATACATAAATGCTAGCAGGTTTTCACTCTCATGTCTGAATAGGTTGTGATAGAAATGAGATCAAGTTCTGAAAAACTCTAATGTGAGTGAGCACCTCAGGAATCCCCCAAGGTGAAAATCCCAGGCAAAATCCAGTTAGTCAGCATCAGAAGTTTTCTTTTAAATAGTTATTGAAACTGCCAGTTATACAGGCTCCTCTGTTCAGCACTGTTATTTACATTAGAGATGTCTTTCTGCATTCCCCAGCATATTTTCTCAATATTACAAATGGATATTCAAGCCTTCAGTTTCAGAATCTCTGGTCATGACATCTCTTTTCTGTTTCCAAACAGCCCCTGAGGCTACTAATAGGATGTGAAGTTTCTTAATTTAATCATCACATCAAGATCTTCACTGAAATCAGGAGGAATTAGTGAAGTGTGAGTTAAATATCTGTGTGAAAACACAGATACAAATACATTTGTACGTATATACGCTCAATCAATTTAATTATATGGTGGCTATGGCTGTAGTGTATGTATTGTTCCTTTCTTCATAATTATCTTATCTTTGTTATACTATGGAGTTTTACAGTATATTCTTAGTGAGGGTGCTAAGGGCAATATTTTTGTTTTGTATCTCACCCCAGTTATAAAGATGAACTCCTGAGAAAATGGGTAAAATCCCGAAACGACATATGAACTGGAGTACATTGGGAGTGAATGCTACTAATGAAATATAAACAAACAGCATTTGTTCAAGATATGTGAACACTGTCCCATAAAAAACATTTTTCTATTTTTCTTGATGACAATCTTAGCAACTAGAATCATAGAATAACAGAATCATTAGGGTTGGAAAAGACCTCCAAGATCAACAAGTCAAATCTTTGACTGATCTTCACCTTGTCAATTAGACCATAACACTATATGCCATGTCCAGTCATTTCTGGAACACCTCTGGAGATGGTGATTCCACCACCTCCCTGTTCCAATGCCTGACCACACTTTCAGCGAAGAAATTCTTCCTGATGTGCAACCTGAAGCTCCCCTGACACAGCTTAAGGTCATTTCCTCTTGTCCTGTCACTAATTGCCTGGGATAAGAGCCCACTTGGCTACAAACTCCTTTCAAGTAGTCGTAGAGAGCAATATGTTCTCCCTGAGCCTCCTTTTCTCTAGGATAAACAATCCCAGCTCCCTCAGCTCCTCTTCTTGACTTACTCTCCAGACCCTTCACCAGCTTCGCTGCCCTTCCCTGGCCACGCTCCAGCACCTCAGTGTCTTTCTTGTAGTGAGGGACCCAGAATTCGACACAGGATTTCAGGTGTGGCCTCACCAGTGTTGAGTACAAGGGGACAGTCACTTCCTTGGACCTGCTGGCCCCAGTATTTTTGATACAGGCCAGGATGCCTTTGGTCTTCTTGGTCACCTGGACACACTGATGTCTCACGTTCACAGCTTTAGTTGATTTTTTTGTCTTCTGAATTATTCATATCAGGGGGTGTAGAAAAGACAAAGAAAAGTCACCATAAAATACAGAGAAATATGCTAGAAAAATGATATATCATCAATAACAGACATGTTCATCATAAACAAATTATTAACAACATGGGGGGTTGAGTTATAAATGGTTAGCATTTTGAACACATGAAGCAAAATGTGAAGACTGCTATCTGTAGCCTGAAGAATATCCAAGAATTATTATTTTTTGTAGTAGGATACAATATATTAGTATAGCATCATTATATTTCAGTTGTCAGATTTGCCCAATTATTCACTCATTTTTCCATTCTGTAAACCATTTTCAGAAATAGTGCAGTATATTTCTAGGCTGGAAATCAAGTACAGTAGTTCATTAACCCAGATTTAAGCTCTTTCCTGGATAATTTCAGAGATTAATTATGGACTTCACACCTTACCACAATATTCAGAGATTGATTTAAATCCCAAAATTCAAGCTAAGATTATTTTCATCATATTATCATTTTATACAAGTCAGATTTTTTTCTTTGCATTCATTAGTATTCATGATATTGTTACATAGATCAGAGTCACTACCTGGATAAAAACAGCAACATAATGGATAGAATAAACTGTTTAGAAAAATCTAGGAAAAATTGGACTGAAAACCATTTGGAGTTAAGAACCGTTCACAAATAAATTGTGTATTGTAAAGGTGGCTACCTTTTTAAAACTCTTTTTAGCTTTTCCCCAGAAAGATTTCATGGAGAAATTAAGGTGAAAGTTTGCCAAAGGGTTGGAATCTCCCTTTCTGCTCCTCTGGACACACAGTCCTTAGGGTGGTTTTACTTCAAATTATATGATACACTTAAACTGATAATTTTGAAAAAAAATTCATTTTCCTCAGATCATATCTGATACAACCTTATTCTCCTTCTGTCCAAAAGACAGTATTAAAAAGAAAAAAAAAGTCTTCCTGGTGACTAATACCAAACCTGTCAACTAGGCAGGTCTAAATGCCACCCCCCAGCTTGGAGACTGCACAGAAAAGGAGTTACAATCCGTTTCCTTTTCCTTGTGCTTTCTCTCGGTTTCTGATTCAGTCAGTAGGATTCTAATACTCTCATCTTCCCCAGGGTGAAATTTGCCTACTTAACATTCACTTAAGCAGTGGAAGTAGAGCTGAAACTAGACACAGACTTTGCCTTTAAGTAAACAGCTCCTTGTTTTGTCACTGTTCCAGGAATGATAAGTGAGAATGCAATATATAAACGTGCATGTGGTTTCATAGTAAGTTAAATGTAGCCACTTATATTTTAAAAACTGGTGCAGTCTTTGAGTAGCCTTACTATTTCCCTGCTTTGAAAAACAATGAGGTAGACAAATTGTATTTGTTTTGCAGATACCTACTTAACTGCTAGGCATTAAAATTCTTTGAGTGAACAAACGTTTTTAACACTGAAATCTACCTTTAGTATGTATGCTTAAACTGCAATGAAAAAGACAAAGCATTGAGGAGTTTAGTTTATTTGCTTTACAAGTGTTGAGACTCAGGATCCAGATTTATAAGGCAATAGTTATGCCAGCTCAACATTCAAGGATAAATTCTAAATTCAGTTTTCAGCTTCGGCAAATGCTCTCTGTGTCCTGCTGTGTTTCGCTTAATAGCAAGGACGAGTGGATTCCATCTATAGGAGAGCATGTTTTGCATACGAGCTACTGCAAGGTAATATTGAGATGGAGCAGAATTCAATATCAGGACACTTTTTATTTATGGACAGTTGCTTGTTTATTTTAAAGCCGGTTTTAAAGCTAGCTTGATGATTTAGGAGCAGATGTGGAGCTATAATACTTAGTTTTAAATTGAGAGGATGTTTGTCCTGTACTTTGATGGTAAAATGCTGTGATTTAATATGAATAAGACGGCATTTGTGGTTATGAACCAATCTTTCGAGCTGCAGAATGTATAAAAAATGATAATTGAAATGAACATATCTTTTTTTTTTGTCTACCTACTTAGGTGGTTAAAACTATGGATAAATACCTGAGTAGGAGCAAAATCAGTGGTTCATTATTATATCTTTATTATATATATATATGTGGTAATATATATATATATATAAAATTATATATATATATATATATATGGTGTATTCATAGACAAATTGATATACATGAATATATGATGATTTTTTTTAGTCAACGTAGTTTTGCCCATATTTTGAGGTGGATTTTTTTCAGTATGAATTGTGAAGTTCCTAATTCCTGGATGTTTAAATTGGCAACCATTTTTTGTAAGTTAGCCTTGATAATATACCTTTTAGTAACTTTGGTGGTATACATGTATTCTTGAAATCCTTGACACTGTATTCTATCATCTTACGCTATGAGGCCAGCTACATGTGCAATTAGCTTTCCTTAGACAACAACACTGCAACCTTAGCCTCAAACCCTAAAACTCGGAACATCCCAAGGCCACCCACCACAGGTTGCCCCAATTTACAAAAATAAAATTGAATACAAAATGAGAAACGTTGTTTTTATGTCAAATCTCGTATTTCTGATCTGGAGACATTCGATTATGCAATTATACACTGTCCAAGAGCCTGTGCATGTAAAATAGCCTTTTCCAAACAAACAAACAAACAAACACACAAAAAAAACACATTACAAAAAACAAAACAAAACATAACACCTTCTCTTTGTCTGAAAAACTCTGCTATCCTTGTCTCGGAAAAATCCTTATTATTATCTGTATTTTCTTCTGCTGCTCCCTCGGAATAAAACACTGTTCTGTGTGTCAGGGCTGGTTTTAAGCTTCTACCAGGTTGTGAGACAAAAGAGCTGTGGGCTGCTGCCACCTACAGCTGGAGCACAACTGAAGAAATGGACCTTGCACTAAAGCCCCTCTGGACAAAATGCAGTAGATCATAGAAATGAGCTAAAGGAGGTCTTTGCAGAGCTGGTAGTAATTGGGTTTTTCCAGCTTTTTATGAGATTTAAATAAAACTAGAGGTACAAAGAAAATAAATCCCCAAGTAGTATTCAGGCAATTTGCTTCTTGTAAAAGCGTCTTCCTATTGGCAGTAGCTTGGCAGAAATAAATTTCATAGAGAGGAGAAAAAAACTCAGCTTCTGACAATCCTTATGTCAGCTAACATTTGAAATGCTCTGAGATTTACCAGAAAGAAAAAAAAAAAAGGAAGAAAAAAAAAGAGAAGGTGTAAGATTGTATTCTGTTGGTGTGTATTGAGTCATTGTGGTTTTATGTATTTTAAGATGCTTAGAATGTTGTTGCCTATATCTTCAGTCCCTCCCCTCCACTGCATTTTTATCTCTCCAGTTGTTAAAAAGAAAAACAAAAAAAGCACACTGTAAATTAAGACCTCAGGAGAGCAGGAATAATAATGCCCAGCAGTGGTGTGCCATTTTGTGTGACTGCTCCCACCTTTTTTGTTCTGTACTTTAAAGCAGTATCTTTTTCAATAAGGAAAATATAGAGTTGTTTGCTTCTGTGCTGCTTAACCTAGTAAATATTGGCATGACAAACTCTGTGTGCATGAGAAGGATGGAAAATTGTTGTTGTTTGTTTCCATTCAAGTGTATCTTCTTTTTTCACTACTACTGTGGTATCAGATGTTTTTTTCCTATGCTCTCCTGATTTCATTTCACTGTCTATGCTACAATGAAGAGTGCTCTATGTGGGCCGATAAAGCTGCTTCACTCCCAAAAGGATTTCTTATGTAAGTAGTTCCAGTGAGATCTAGCAAATTATATATTTTCAGAGAAATGCTGTGTTCATGGAAGTATCCTTGCCCAGTGAAATGTGTAAGCAAGTAGGCAAGAGCCTGCATCACATTGCTACCTTATTTTCATTCACAGTACAGAAAACAGACTTTTTTTTTTCTTGCATTTATAATACAGAAATTAAGCTTAGGAAGTTTTGGGGTTTTTTTCAATTTTCAAAAGCAAAATAAGCATAAGGAAAAAACCACAGGAACACATTATTGTATTAAAAAAATAAAATCAACGTATTTCAGCCATCCATCAGAACTGCCTTTTGTTTGAGCTAACTTATGCCTGTAACCAACATCTCTTAAAAAAACTTACCTTTCTTCAGACTGGAATTATGCACCGAAGTCTGAGTCACAGAGGCTGAATTACACATTTTTTCAGGCAGCATCTCCAATTATCTTTCTTGACAACAGATGTTAGGGGCATATTCCTCTCTGCCTGAATACTATAATCATTAATAATTAGTAATTGTACAATTCAGTGTTTAGGTGTAAAGGAGTTTTATTCTCTGATGCAGGATTCAGATTTAACACTGCCAGTGGAAAAAGAAGGGGGATGGAGCTTGTTTCTGGTTTTACATCTCAGATGACACCATTTTAGAGGGCTGATATTTCTTTGCCTTATGTGAAGTTACTCTGATTTATAATAGTGAATTGAAAATCTAATCAAGCCCACAGCTGGATACATTCAACAACTTTTGTTCACCCTGAATAACTTTGGATTGTATTGATCTGCATTATAGAACTGAACAAAAAACAACAGGAGGGAAATCTGAGAAACAGTGTCTTATTTTGGAACCTAATAAAAGTTCTTAAGGTGCTTGTTTCATTGTCATACTTGGCTTGATCATCCTTAGAAATCAATGAAGGACCTGCAGGCAGAAACATGCATAAAAATACCTTGAACTTTTTAAGTGGTTTCTATGGATAGAAGACTGGGGATAGAATGGTATACCAAAAAAACCACTGCAGTCCTGTTGATTAAAAATCTGTCCAACTTTGCTTTAATTATTCTTTTCAGAGAAATGTAGCCAGATAGAAGGGGAAAGACAAGGTAGTACAAAAAGAGACAGAAAACTGAGCAATAAAGCACTATTTGAGTAATTTCAGACTGCTAGGTGAATGGCTCTGTAGGACAGAAATTGCCATGGTGTCAGTGTCTTGCTGCTAGCAGTATGTATGTCACACCAGTGGATTTCAACACAAAGTAAAACTGGGGAAAAGAGAAATCCACTTGCCTCCCACTTCTGGAACAAAAAAAAAGGGCAAAACCTGTTCTACCTCAAGCGATAGCAGTCATACAGAAATGTATACGTTGCTGAGAAGTCTGAGAATTCATCCTTTGAAAAAAAATCCTTTCATCATGAGATGATATTGCAACCCTTACCAGAGAGTGACTAAGGGATCCACGCAGGCTGATGAATAACAGCAGGGATAAACTGTGAGCTGTAAACTAATGTAAAGTCATTCTATCACTTTTGTCTTTCAATATTTTAGGCATTAATATGTATTTAATGTTGCCGAAATACAATGCTTTGATGTGTTCCTTAGAGCCCACTGCTACCTGGATACATACTAGCTCATGACTAAGCAGTCCAGCATTTTTATACTCCAGCTTAAAAATGGCTTCTGAATAAATGCAGTTCAAATAAAGAGAGAAGTTGAAAATAAACACTCTCAGATCTCCCTATTTCAGAATGAACATGCAGAGGAGCATAAATCCAGCCTACTTTCCCAATCTGACTTAATAATTTAGCAATGATGATTAAATCAATATTATGTCCCAGAACCACATCAATACGTACAAGAATCCAGCATCTCAAGGATATGTTACAGAGAGGAGACTTGATTCAATTATTTATAATGATAGTGTGTCAATAATCCTGACTATTGCATGAGTTATTAACATTTTCCCTCCTCACTATCTTCCATCTTTCTGGAAGGAGTTAATTATTATAAAGCTTTCAGCTATTACAGTGATCTTTAGCACAGAGAGATGATATAATGAAATCACATAACATTCCTGAACTGTTACAACACTCTTCCTAGAACAATTTTCCAATTAATGCATTGAACTGTAGGAAGTTAGTTCCCTTCCCACTCTGCTTGCTTGCGTAAAGAAACATATATAAACGAATTAACTGAGTTTGTTTGGCTTTGTTTTATTCTACAGAAGAGATGGTGAGGGCTTTTTCTTTCCTCTGTAAATGTTTTACCTTTTCCTACAAGCAGTCACCATAGCTACTGGTAAACATTATTATGTTTACCTTATGCTTTCTGGTTTGACTACAATTCTTTTTCAAGAAAAAAAAAAAGGAATGTGGCTTGACTGTTTTCAGAGAAAAAAAATCTTAAGTAATAATCAACTACTTCTGTCTGAACAGTGGGAGTCTAATTCAGGGCTCTCCTTTATTCTACAGAGAGCATTACTGTGAACCTTTGAATCTGGTTTTAGACATCTGAATGCTTCAAAGATTTTCTCCCATTAAGTGCTTTCATCTGTGTTTGATACCGCTGGAAACAAATTTGTCACAGTGCAATATGAATAATTGTTTGGATGTCCACATTTGCAACTTTTTTCTGTCTCCATCCATTTTCTCAATTTAGACAAACTTTAGGTTGCCTCAGACAGTAATTCAGATTACTTTCTTTCAAGCACTTCCTTACTCCAAGTGATGTGTAAAATTATGTGCTACTTTCATTTTGACTTACAGATTTTCCTAGATGCATAAGCATAAGAGTTTGTGCATGTTCAGAATTATGTAGTATAAGAAACTAAATGCAACCCTAGCTGGCAGTTCTTTTCCTATCTCGAATTTTTTACAGATCCTTGTCACAGGGGAAAGCTGCTTAGTTGATATGGTTTAAATCGAGGTCAAAGTATTTATTGTTTTCTAAACGATGTGTAATTATTGATTTATTAATGACACGACAATAAGGTAAACTAAGCATTCAGGCTCCGTATCAGCTATGCCACAGATAAATCACAATATCAGACACTGCAGAATGTTAATAAACATCTACAAATTTCCAAGCAACTTTCTGTAACTTATCTATACACACACACATGCACACATGCACACACACACACACACACAGAGTGTGCACATCCAGCCCATCACAGGTAGTGTGGATTTTGCAAACATTCTGTGGGTCCCCCACATGCAGACTCTTCTGTGGCGATGTGAATGCTGAGCGTCCACCCCTGCTGCTGGCAGCCTACTGAGACATCAGCCTAGGCAAACACCCCACATAGCCCCAAGTCCATCCTGAGCATGGGTTCTCCTTTGCCACCCATGCACTGTTGGTCGTTGCCTGGGTGCAGGCTTCTCTTGTGTCCCATAGGGAATTGCTGGACCTCAGCTAGGCAGGGTTGCCGATACCACCTAGTCATGTGTCGCGGTGCCCAGCCATGGTCACTACTCCTGACCCCACCTGTCACAGCACCTTTTACAAATTTCTGTGCTTCTGCACTGCATTTCAAGCTGACTACTCTATTTCAAAAGTCTCTTTGTAATTCCCTAGTTACTGCTTTGTCTGGCTGATGGCATTGTAGATTTTCTCCCTAATATTATGAGTTTTTGACAACTACTGAGATGGTTTGAGGTATCTCATCACACACACTGTTACACATTCATGCCCCTATGTTATCATTCTGTGTTATCTCCTTTCCTCCAAACTAGACAAGCCCAAAGTCCTCAGCCTCTTCTCATAGGACATTTCTTCCAGCCTTTTCATCAGCTTTGTTGCCCTCCTCTGAACATGTTCAAGGACCTTCACATCCTTCCTAAAAAATGGGACCAAGAACTTCACACAGTTCTTCAACTGAGGCTCCATCAATACTGAATATAGCAGGATAGTCACCTCTCCTGACTACTTGGTTATCTCATGTTCGATGCACACCAGGTTTGCCCTCCTGGCTGCCCAAGCACACCCTGCTGACTCATGCTGAGCCTGCTGCTGACCAGCACCCACAGATCTCTTTCTCCCACTCCATACTTGTGCCCAGCATTACTGCGTCCCAAGTGCAGAATCTGGTATTTCAACTAGTGCATTTCAATCTGGCATTAATTACAGTCAAATACTCTGATCTATCTAGATCCCTCTACAAGGCCTCTTGTTCCTCAAAAAAAAGTCAACAGCACCTTCCAGTTTGGCATCATTATTCAACTACTACATCCAAATTATTAAAAAATACATCTAACAGGATTGGCCCTATAGTTGAATTCTGAGAAACACTGTTGGTGACTGGTCACCAGCCAGGATGCTGTCAGGGACAGTATCGAAAGCCTTGCTAAAATTCAGTTAAATTACATCCACTACCTTCCCTTCATACACTGGGCAGGTGACCTTATCATAAAGGATATCAAATGGAATTTCTACCATATTTTTAATTACTTAAATTACATCAGGTTTTATGCTCTGCTTATGCTGTTTGGTTTTTTCCTCTTTAATGTTTAATACTTCACATTTTAATACTAAAATATCAAGGGAATATTATTTTCCCCACTGCCAATATCCACTCTCCTAGCCTAAATGCAGTCATTTTCCCAACTAAATTGTTCAGGTTTTGTTCTTGGTAAGATATGTATTTTCCACTTTCCCAAACCTGTGCTGGAACCACGCAATCCTTGTGACTACATCACACCTTAACTTCCTTATCTTGAAGCTGGAAAGTTTTCATTGCATTTCATAGCTGTTCTCTATGGATTTAAATTAAGTATTATGACACCTAGAGCTATTATGACACCTAGAGCTGCGTTCACTGTTGATAGAACAGCATTCACTTCAGTGGAGTGGTACCTGCTCACGTCAGCAATGAATTGGCTCAGACTACAGAAACAATCAGTACCAATGCAGAACATATGGTTTGGTTTCTTGTAAGGTCAAGGAAAGGAAGCTCCCTGTAAGAATTCGCTTGCATTCCAGTTGGATCTAGGCTATATTCTTCTAAAACATTCAGGGGTGGTCAATAAAACTTTTAGTTTTAATGGTCTGGGATAGAACATTGCTAAAATATAAAGAATCCTTTCTTATTGGGAATTTATTGATGTCAACCAAAACGGGACAGATATGAGAAATTTCATGTGTTTTCCTTTGACTTTATAATTCTGACAGAGACATGAAACAGCTCCTATAATGTATTTTATATGTCATAATTTATCAAAACACAAATTTGAACAATATTGAATGTCATATTATTAAATATATTTGAAGCTATTAAAATGTCAAGTTTTTGGTCTGTAGCTGTACCTTCATTTAATTTGCTATATTTACCAGAATTAAGTAGCAGCTGATTTAGTAAATCGACACATACACACTTTCTTAGGTGGTCTACTTAATCATTAGAATTTGTACTTTAAACTTTTGCAATAAGTTTTAAAATCTCTGAGTTTAAAAATTATAAAGAATAAATAAAATTAAAAAAAAAATCAAAATCAGTACAAGACTAGCTAACATTACTAGCCTATCCAGGATGTCAAATTTTGAATTTCAGAGAATGGTTGTTTTCTTAAACCTTCAGGTGAGGATTTACCATACTAATATAGACCCCCAGCAAGTGAGTTGTCTGATCTAAGATGTGTATATGCTCCCTCCCTAGTCAGTGCGGGCTTGGTGGCACTTTTGGCAGAACATATCACCTTTGGTAACCATATGGTTTAGTACTTGATAAATTTGGAGGGAACCTACAAGAAAGATGGAGACAGACTTAATATAGGAGTATGTAGTGATAGGAAAAGGAGAAAAGGCCTTAATCTGGAGAGTCAGTTTAGATTAGATATTGGGAAAAAAATCTTTACTGTGAGAGTGGTGAGGCACTGGAACAGGTTGCCCAGAGAAGTTGTGGATGTCCCATCACTGGAAGTGTTCAAGGACAGGATGGATGGATGTCTGAGAAACCTGAACTAGTGAAAGGTGTCCCTCGCCATGACGGGGGGCTGGAACTCAATGAACTTTAAGGTTCCCTCCAACCTAGGCTATTCTATGATTCTAAATCCTTCTCTGGAAGTACTTTTCTGCCTATCTGACTGTCCAGCATGCTTGGATAATGAGAGGTGTAACTTTCAGATCACTGAAGTTAGTGAGAATTGCCACTGCTTCTGATGATGATGTAGTGAATCAGTGTCTTAGGAGGTCATATGCACCATACAAAACACTGGAAACAAGGCGTCTTGATAACATCTGATTCAGTTTTGAAGTTATATCTTGGTGATTGGAGAATTATTAAAAAAGAATAAAAAAATAGTTACACTTTAAAATCAATAGAGGAAATGCAAAAATTGTTTATAGTGCATAAAAATGAGTATGTACAGGGTTGATTTTTATACACAAGTCTAATCATTAGAGTCCATTGCTTAAAAATAATTTTAAAGAAGATTTTCAAAAAGAAATTCTGTATCATATCATCACATATAGCTTAACAATCCAATAAGTTACAACAAGAAGGACCAGAGGAACATACTCTGACATATCAAATAATGTATATATAGCAGCAGAAGGCCTGCAGAAAATGATAATTTAACATTTGAAAGCCAAACTGTAGTAATATACACTTGCATGAATATTATTTGGCTATTTCAGGTACCTGTCGCTTTTGTTTTCTGAATTAGATACATACATAGAGTTAAAAAAGAAAGGTTTCACATAAACTTGCCCTTGTCCAGTATAAATTTTCAGTTCTAGATGAACTCATTCAGAGCTCTGACAGATAATGCTGGCAGTGCCTGTACAACTTGTCTGCTCCACTTCACTGTTGGATGAAGGAATGTATGCCTGCATCTCTTCACCCGATTTGGTGTTTTAATGTGAGCCAGGTGGATTTGTATTAAGGTACTGAGCTGTGAAGAGAAACAACTGAATCATGCTTACACATTCTGTAGTACTGATTGTCCCGCGGTGGTGTTGCCTCCAACAGGGATGGTACTGACACAGAGGGGTTGAGACTCTTAGCCAATTTGACTGATAATGAAGTATGTGAAAGCCAGAGACTAGAAAAGTAGGACAGCAATTTACCTTCTCTTGTTGTTAGGGGCTTTTTTGCTAGATTTGGTGGAGGCTTTAGTTAGTTTATTATTATTATTATTATTATTATTTTTTATTATTATTATTGCTTTAGCTGTAGCATATCCCTTAAAATACCTCCAGTCCTTTTAACTGTTCCAACATAATTTGTGCTTTCTGCCACTATAGCAGCAAAAAAAGTATTGACTGGTAATATTTGCAGTCAATGGAACTCATTAATGTACCTCTGTCTTTCCTGAGATGGAGCAGGAAAGGCAGTTGATATAGGCCACAGTTTAACCTTATATCAACACATTACACTTAATTCCTCTTTCAGACTTTCTTCAGTAATTGCATTTGCATTGCAATTCAGCATTGCATTTGAAAGCTGAGGGTTTGTGTCTGCTGAGAAAGAATGTATCTGCCTTGTTGTTTTTCCTCCTTTCTGACAACCATTTTTAATTATCTTTCATGTAGAATGTGAAGAAAACTCTCAAGTGTCTGTGGTCAGGTATTGTTTCATATAGTGTGAAATATGGATAATAGCTGATTTGAAATTAAGTACTCTTCTAATCTACATATCTGCGGCATTCCACTCCTAAGAGGAAGGGAGCACTCAAGATTCATAGATGCTCACTGTTGAAAAGGAACGACAAATATCAGAGGGTGCAAAAAAATAAACTTGCAAAGTGTTATTAGTAAATTATACATTTGGCATGGAAATTGGTATAAGTTAGTCCCTTGTCTTCTAGTAGTAAGAGAAATAAAAGAATAAAAGAAAAGAAGGAAGATAGAGAGAAAGAGAGTAAAGGAGATCACCAGTCCTGGTTCCAGTGTCAGTTTGTTCACCTGGGTATCCAGGGTCCTGGGGGGTGCCACCTGAGCTTTGTGGGGTACCTTTTTATAAATAAATTTTACCCATGCTGCATCTAAGTTTCTTGCTTTCCATGCAATTGAGTTAGTATGCACAGTCCATCCTTCCAGACCTTTCTGGAAATGGGTCAGAGGGCTTCAGGGGTCTTTGGTGGTATCATCCCCCCTCTACTCGTCCACTATTTGACCTCATTCCTATGCTTGTGCTGTACTGTGCTGTGCATATCTCCAGTAGCCAAAACAAGGACCTTTGTCCCAGAAAGGTGCTACCCTACCTCCATATGGCTCACCGCTCCAACCGCAATTTCTTCTTTCTTGCCTATTTCAAAGTATGTTCTGAAGGAAGTTTCTCATTTTGTGCTGAAGAATGAGTGTCAGAACCACACCAATAGTGTTGTGTTTGATAGTTACTGACTCTTACTCTTCTGGTTCATAAATTAAAATTAGCAAGTGTTCCATCTCATAACTGTAGGAGAGCTTTGGATTTCAGTGTATAACTGAAGAGAATAATTTTTTCTTAATTTTTTCTGAAGTCCTTTCTTTTGTCATCTCTGTATATTTTAAAACGTTCTGACAAATGTCTGTTCTTCTCCTTAAAAGTGCTAAGTGGTCATGATGAGTTAATAGTGCAGAAAGTTGGGTAAATTTGTGACCTGACAAAGTGCTCTCAATTACATTTCTTAATATATTGCAGAGTCATTGCTCTATCTTCATTGCTAAACCTTACGGTTTTGTTGTGTAAAACCTAATTTTACCTTCATGGATTTTTCATTTTGCACTTAAGTTTTCACAGTTGATAATGGTGAAATAACTTGACATTTCCATATAACTTTTCATGAGTTGGAAGAATTTATTGCTGCATTGCCGACTGTTATTTAATATTTGTATCTTAATTGAATAGATTAAGTTTATGAAATCAATACAATTTGGGGTAATTATTGTTTTGTTTATTTTCACTAGTACATACTGACATTTCTTCAGTGGTTTGTTCCCTTTCTCTATCAAAACCCAAGCTAATTGTCACACAGGATGTCTGACTTGTTTTCAGATAGTTTCGGTCCAAGTACACATGTAGTGCCTCTCCAAGGCGCACAAATATGTTGGCATATTTCAGAAATCAGTTTTCTGAAGCTGGACTCTTAACTTGAAATTCTGCATACAAATGAAAATTTATAGTTTGGTAATCACAGGATAATCCAATGGTTAAGGTTGGAAGGGCACTGGTCCCAAGACAGAGCCTTCAAGGACACAACTCTTCACTGCTCTCCACCAAGATGTAGAGCAATTGACCACAACTCTCTGGCTGCACCTGTCCAGCCAATTCCTTATCCACTGAATAGTCCATCATCTCCATGTGTCTCTAATTTAGAGATAAGGACTGTATCAAAGACCTTACAGAAGTCTAGATAGATGATATCTGTCAGTTCTACCTTGTCGACCATTGCCATCACTCTGTCATATAAAGCCACCCAACTGGTCAGGCATTATTTGCCCTTAGTAAAGCTGTGCTGGCTGCCTTGGTCACCTCCTTAACTTTTATGTGCCAAATACTATTCTTAAATCTCACAAAGTATTCTTGAAGCTATGGATACGATAGATATAAGGTTAAATAATTGCTGGCATTGTTGCGAAATGTTAATGATTTTTTTTAACATAGTCATCAAGAATTCATGGCACTGCCTTTGGTATGCATCCATAAAAATGTAGAACAAGGTCAAACTTTAGCTTAGGACCCAAGAAGAATAAAATAAAAAAGAAATAATAAAATAAAAATGAAGTTGGACATTCAAGTTTTAACTGGCATGTCTGAGTTTATACAAAAAAAGTACCATACCCTTTCCGTAGAAGCAACAATATGATAAGAATAGTAATTTTTTGGCAGTTGTAGCTATGCAGTAAATGTCTTCCTGAGCATCTTGTGGAGAATATTTTTTCCTTAAAGAAGCCCAGAGGGAAAGACATATCATATAGCAGAAATGTGTCAAGGAGGAATTACCTGGAAACTATTAGAAAGACCAGGCTGCAATGCTCGAAGAAGAGCAATGTTACAGAAATAATATCTTTTCAAGAATGGTGTAAAGTTAAAAAGGTTGAAAATGCCTTTAAAAACTTAGAATCTAATTAGTGAGCGGTAAGATAGTTGTGGTTGTTGTCATATGCATTTGCATAAAAATAATTGGAACAGAGAATTACAAGCTGCAGCATTTAAAAGAGCATAATGCTAAAACATGAAGGTCTGAATCAGCCTCTCTGAGGCTGATGGGAGAAGATGCTGAAATATGACAAGCCAACATAATAGATAAGAAGCAAAGTTTGGAGACAAATTATGATTAATTACTGAAGCCCTTGAGAAACTGAGAGATTTTGTTTCCATCATAATTTAGAAACAGTCCGAATACAGTTCCTAAGACTAGACAAAGCATTAAGAGTGGGAAGTACCTATGGTATTCACTCTTACCTCATCTTTACTACATTAGCAAGAAAGGTCAAGATCAGCAATCAGTTCAAGCAAAATCTTTCTGAGTTGCTCATACTGTGAAGTCACTAGGTCAAGTAAAGTCAAAATCTCTATTTTGGCTGAAATTGAACAAATATTAACCCAAGCTTGCAAACATAAATTTTTTTATTATGTAGATGTTTATTAGTCCCTGCATGCTGTAATTGCATTCTTGAAGCTATTTTTTCTTCATAGCAGCTTGTTTGAAATGTCTGTGGAACCACTAATAGACCATAAGAAAAAAAAAAGATTTTGATTGATGCAGTTTTCTGAATCAACTGGCTACTACAAAAATAAATCAGTGTTATTAATTCATGATCTTCCAGAGCCCCAGAGGACTGTGTTGTAGGAGAGAAGCAGGATTAAGGTCTGAGATGGTCTGGAGAGGGTTATATAGTAGAGCTTTTTTATTCCTCTCGAAGGACTTGGAGCCTGTGGAAAAAATTTCACATCACTACTTGCACCACTGAGACTTGTGGCACTTTACCTTGCATTCTGCTTGTTAATTACAGATGAGAAGTGCCAGTTTTGAGGGAGTATTCAATGGTGAGAAGAAACTAATAATGTGTATATCACTTGAGAAATTCTAACTAAGGGTTGTAATTTTTGACAGTTCTTGGTGGAAAAAAGTGGCATTTTTTTATCAATGGCTAATTTGTCTTGAAAGTATAAGTCTTTTGACAAGATGGGATTCAACTAATAATGGAAAGTTAGTGCTTGAGTCTTGGCCCTGGAGACTGAAGTTTTTACATTCCACTGATCATTGCTTATTTATTTTTCTTTAGATTTCTTGGACTTTATTATCACAGAATACAGCTTAGCCTGATACAGTGAAAATCAGATTAGAAACAGTTCACTTCATCTGATTAAGTTTTCATTAAAATCTTTTAAATAATACATTAGTACACATTACATCTGACATACCCAAAGGTATGACACTGATCCTGTTCTGACCTGCTAAAGTTATGTGCTCACTTGGTAATTCCAAGTCATGCTTTAGCTAAATGTAAATTGGACTTTGGCTACAACAATCATAAATGTTTTTAAGGTTTTCTCGAGTTTGTACGAAGCCTACATGCTACTAGTTTTGCTCTAAATGGTTTCTGCCTCAAGGATGATTATAAAATCATTCCTAACAACATCCTTTCAATTTATTTTTTATATTAGAAAGATAAATTTTCTTCAATTCAGGTTTATATACTTCCCTTCCAAGGAAGCCTCTGAAATATGGGCAAAAATTTGACATAACATTTTTAAGCTGCATATATAAATGTGCTTGCCTGAGCAGACCTTGTGGTTTGTGTTACTATATCAATAAAGGATCTCCACAAGCTCTACATGTCCCAAAAGGGGAAGCAGAGGAACAGATAAATAATTGCTTTTCAGAAAGAAAAGTTGTAGGATAGTATGAGAGCTATGGGTATTCTGCAGGCATATTGTATTTTGCAGTGAAACTGTTAAAATTCTTAAACTATGTGATGCTGGTTCAGTCCTCAAATATGAAACCTCTGCAGAAGACCCACGTGGCAAAGAATCACTGTTGTTGACTCAGCAAGGAACAGCATCACCAGCCAGTCGAGGGAGGGCATTGTCCTGCTGTGCTCTGCACTGGTGTGGCCTGTCCTTGAATATTGTGTACAGTTTTGGGCACTGCCATATAAGAAAGATATTAAGCTGTTAGAGAGTGTCCAAAGGGGGGCAACAAAGATGGTGAAAGGCCTTGAGGGGAAGCCATATGAGGAGTGGCTGAGGTCACTTGGTCTGTTCATCCTGGAGAAGAGGAGACTGAGGGGAGACCTCATTGCAGTCTACAACTTCCCTGTGAGGGAAAGCAGAGGGGCAGGCACTGATCTCTTCTCTGAGGTGACCAGTGACAGAACCTGAGGGAATGACCTGAAGTTGTGTCAGAAGAGGGAAGATATGGAGAGAGAAAATACAAAAAGCTTTATGAATAGCAAGTTCTTTACTTTACATGTTTGCATTTGTATTGCTTCCCTCTTATCCTTTACTCTATTTGCAGGTTCCCCACTTCCTTTAATAGAGCAACATTTGTTAGAGATTCCTTCTTGTGAGATAGCAAGAATTATTTTAATCTTTTCTTAGTTACTCATAACTTTTTGTGTCTCTTGCATGGACAAGTAAAGAGTTAGATGTATGTGATTAGCTTTAAAAGTACTATACAACAGCTTCCAAACGTTTTTCAGAGTATAATGTCATTAGAGCTCTCCCTCTGTATTGTACCTAATATTCTGGCAACCATTTTAGATAAGATTTAAGTAGTACAGTTTTATGTAGTTTTGGGGGTTTTGGTGGTTTTTTTAAGGGAAGAGATCCACTTTTAATCAGATTATACTGGTCAATCCATAAATAATCTGAGAATCTTCTGCATGACTGCATTTTCAAATCCTAATTATAGAAACACAAATATATTGAAGAGGAGGCAGCAGTACAACTAATTTGAAAAATAGAGCCCTTTCTTGGCGTATGTTCTCAGCATTTTCCTATGTATAAGTACGGAATATTGTTTTGACCTAAAGTGTTGAGATGGCATAGTCTTTTGTGCACCTGTGATCACCATTGGGTTTGTTACTTGCTTTCTTTGCACTGAACCATGAAGTGACTCTGCATTTCATTCTCCTTTAAAGGCCATTGTGAATATCTCAGCTTTGCCATGCATCAATAAATAGCACAATGGACAACTGACTGAGGCACTGTACTACTTAATGGAAAGCACCTAAACAAAAGAAGGAAGGAATTTCTTTCCTTTCACCTTCATTCCCTGCTGAAATCATGCAGGCTGTCTGTACCACATCGCTCTGTGCACCTTAACGTTATGGATTTGTTTGCTTACTTTTTGCTGCCATCTAGTGCTTTTTATAGCCTATAGCTGAGCTAAACTGAAAATGCTTTTAAAAGGAAACACACCATTAAAAGTGTTTAGATTTATATTTATAATTTAAAAGGGAGAATAAATAGACTATATCTTCCTGACCTTAAAGACTTTCTCCCTGTGTAAATCTATGTGCTGTATATTCTCCTGGGCAATGTCCAGTTCTTTTGATCCTGCATCTTTATTCAGCAGCATTTGTCTCATCTAAAGAATTTCTTTTAATTCTTTGCAGTCATTAGAGTCGTCTATGATCCGTGCAATCTTTCAAGTGTTAGGTATACATTTATGAATATTCTTTAAATCTTCTAATAGAATATGAAATATTATAATTTGAACTGTTTTATAAACATAAAATGATGGGATAATGGAACATTCTGAAATTACAAGCATGCAGTTCAATTACTGGGTGGTATTACAGTTTCTGAAAAATATATCTTACTTGGCATTTGTTTGCAAGGCACAGCAAGTCTGAAAATTTTTGTTATGAATACCAGTTAGGCAGCTGACAAGTAAGCATTTCCAGCATTGAAAATGCTCAAAGTGCAGAGAATATCCTTCACTGTCCATTTGGACTGTTCTAATGTTATTTCACCTACGTAAGCAACTTCTATTTGACTGACTACTGTAATTATTAATAACTACACCTCTTGAAATTAAAGTGATTGTCAGGTTGCCAGTGTCTGCATTTCTTGATTTTTCCTTATAGTTATTTTGATAAGGAGTGCAATGAACAATAAAATATATTCTGAAGATATAATTTACTTTGTACCACATTATTAGCTAAATGTATGCTGGTACACATTGCCCAGGGAACTTGTGGAGTCTCCATTCCTGGAGATACTCAAAAATTGTCTGGACACAGTCCTGGGCAGCTGGCTGTAGGTGACACTAAGCAGAGAGGTTGGACTAGCTGACCTCTGGAGGTCCCTTCCAACCTCAGCCATTCTCTGATTCTCTGATATTTGGAAAATAAAATCTGCTTCTGACACAATAGGGTTTCCTCTATTTTTTAAGGTATCTGAATCTGACAGCTTTTTTAAAGCATATTATTATGGTTTAATAACAGTCTAATAATTTTAAATATTCTACAGTGGCTGGTACTTCTACGAAAGGATTTCATAAAAGTGCCTTTTTCATATTAAAAAAAATAGATTATCATACTGGATATAAACTTAGTATGGCTTAGTCACAAATGCCTGTGGATATTTCAGAAAAGGAACAAGTGTGGGACAGAAGAAAACAGGATAAAGAAAATTGTTTTAATCTTGTTTGCTTGATATTGCTTAGCAACAGGACTGCACTGCTTTAAGGCCCCCTCATAACAGAAATGTATTGTACACTTAAGACAGCACCTTCCTACTTCAGGAGTTGAAGAGGCAGAGGTACTCATTCCTGATAAACTGCATGAACACTGACATCAGCAATATCTTTATTCTGACTGAAAAAACAGATTCCTAGACTGGTAGATAAAGTCCTTAATTTTTGTGATCATAGCTTTTGACATCTAAGGGTTTCCAAAGGACAATAAAATTATGTATGAGATTAGCACCATTCCTAAATCTTTCCCTTGATTTTATAAGGTCTGAAATGACATTCAAAAAGATAAACATATTGGTCCCTCAGCTTTTTCTGAATGTTTGCAAATGAAGCAAAGAAAATTGGGAAGCAGGGGCAAAAGGAAGTCCTTTATTCTTTAACTGCTTTTTATAATGCATTACAGATTGGTAGGAAAAACACAACATAATAGTGTTGAAAAATGATCCTTCTTCGCATTAAGATCAGTGAAGAAGGGTGAAGTAGTACAGTGTATAAGAGAACATCTGAGACACTAAGATGAAGAAAAAAAAGACAATTTAAAATACAAAAGTGGTATAATTTTAACATCTCATGCATTATTAAATAGCCTATGATTTTTGGGTTACATTATGCCTCTGCTATTTTAAGAAATGTGTAAAATGGTGTGCAGTATTATTTCAATAAAGCTTTTATGTAACTGTATAAAATTGCAGTATATTACTGCAAATGTACAGAGCCTTACTGCAGTGGAGTACATTAAGATAACACTAAACCAAGGACATCACAATATTTGTAATAAATTCTGTATAGTACTTTTGATTTATCATATTAGTATAAGAGCATTATTTTATTCTGATGACCACAGAGTTTGCATTACAGACAGTTGCCAGAATCATAAACATTGTAAATTGTCACAAAGCTATTCTGAAACCTGACTGATGAAGGCTGAAGGCTCTCGATTGTGCTGCCTGGTACTTTGACCTACTGCTGTGGTCACCAAAGTCAAAAGCAGCCGGTTACACTCTGATAACAAATTGCAAATGCACAAAATATTTGTAACATGCTGGGTAGACTTTCATTTGCTAAAATAGTTCATTCCCCATTTGTACGTACAATGAAATTACCAGACTGTTGTTTAACTTCTCAAGCATTTAAGAATAATAAAACAACCTCACAAATCACAGTCTAGTGGTACATATCCTTTTGGGATGTGGAAAACTTGGAGGATATGCAAAAAATGCTCAATGGTATGAACCGTATTAAGGAATGTGTGGGTGAGGTTTGTCACTTCTGCTAACATAAAGATTTGAGGAGTGGGACAGCAGTGAGAGATGAGCTTCTGCATCTTTCCAGCCTACAGAGAAAGGAACATATGAACAGTAAAAGCTACCAAGCTATTGACATCTTCAGGCTTTCTATTCATTCTGCTGTCATCTCCATAATACTTGAGCAACTGCACAAGCTGATCCACGTCCTTGGTGCTCAAACATTATATTACCTGATCTGACTCTTTCTGTGTGTTAAATACCTGTTATAACAGGATCCAATCCTCAATGTTTTCACAAGGCCCTGCCTGAGTGATTGTTAACCTATAATGTTAATACACTTTCATTGACACATCACTTCAGATTGAGTGGGAGAGGACTGTGTTTTGTTTTAAATATGAAAAAGGAGAAAGAAAAGGAAGGCATAAAGAATAATATTTGACAATGTTAAGTGGTTGTTACAAGGGGGATTTGCTATTATGGTGCACACTATCTCATGCTTTTCTCAGAAGGAACTAAGTTTGTATGATACCGATAGTCTTCATGTAGACTCAACAGAAAAGCTGGAGTAAAGTAAATAGAAGTCTGACATTTGCATATATATATATAAAATCACCAATGATTTTAGGTGACTTTACAGTCTCTTACATCCTATTTAGTTCCAGTTTAAGAATCTGAAAACAGACTTGTTAAACTGATTGCTTCCAGCAATATTTTTACTTTTAATTTTCTCAAACTTTTGAAAGATGAACTCTGGCATCCTCTCAGGGTGAGCATTTTTATTCTACTTACTGTCAATCTTAAAATGCAAGTTATTTTTATGGAGGTTTCTCTATTATCTGCATTCAGGATTTATGGTATTTTTCGAACAACTGCCCTTGTGGGTTTTTTTAAATGACTGACAGCTATTCAAAAAAGCAGGGGAAGGGAAACTTTTCCCATGGTGTTACATCCACTGTATCACAATGTATAGTCTTATGTTTATATGCTTGGGTGTTTAATAAGCTTGCATGTCTGCTGGTAATAGTGACATTGTCGACTAATTATCATCCCTTTTGTCCATTCTGATCTGAACTAGATATCAGCAGTGGCTTGAAGTTAAAAGTCTCAGACCATTAGAGGTTGCATTTGATTTCTTGTGAGCAGAATTATCTAGTTCTAGATAAGCTTGTTAAAAAAAAATATGTTCATGATAACTCAAGCCCCAAAGAGAAGATACAAGGACTCCCTGAAACAACATCTCGGCCTTGGCCATATTGATCAACATAACTGGTCTACTCTGACCTCCAATTGGAAGGTCTGGAGACACACCATCTATAACGCTGCTGATGCTTTTGAGAAAGCACGCAGGATCACTCTTGAGGGGAAAAGACAATGCAGAAAGAATCGTGCCTTGCAGAATTTACCACCTAAGGAGTCCTTCTGCTGTGCTTTTTGCAACTGGACTTGCCTATCTCATATTGGCCTTTTCAACCACCATCATCATGGCCAGTCTTCGTGAACAAAGATTTGGGAAAGGTCATTACCCTTCAAGCCTGCGCAGTGTTTAGCCACCAACGTGCTTATAAAAAACATGGGGAGAGCCCTTCCCAAAGCCTAGCCATGATGATGATGATGAAGGACTCATCTGGATCATAGTTCCACAGTGTTTCATGCTGATCTTCTTAGCCTTCACAGAAAAACAAAATTATACTAATTTTACAGATGAAGATCCTTATCATTGAAAAAACCCTTGTCTTCCCTTAGGTAAAAAATTATTCATATTCAAAGTTGCATCTTACCTTTAACCTGAATTGTTTTACTACCAAAAATTTTTTGTATGGGATCTCCTTAACTTAAGTTGACAGCAATAGCAGAGAGATCTCATCAGGCTGCTTCTCATGTGGTATGTTGTAGTGAAGCCATTGTTGTCTTAAGTATGTTCTTTGGTAAAAACATCTAAGAGATTTGCCCAAGGTCAGAAAATCTGGGAAAGAGCAAGGATTTTTTCCCCATACCACAGTTCTTTGCACGTTCTAATGTCTGCATTAATACAACAGGAGTCATCAGAGACTGAACAGTAATGAGCCACAGAAGCATTTATTAAAAAATGTAGATGACCGGCCATTATCTGGTTTTTGGTGTTTTTCATTCTTTGCTTTCTTACCAGTTTTAAAATGTAGTTTTCAATGTCAACTGCCCTTCCTGAGAAACGAGACATATCACAGTCATCAGAGCAGGAGACACTTGTGCCTTCAGGAAATTTGTAACACTGTATGTATTGCTACTGACACTTGGAGACTAGACTGAAAGTCTGTGTTAGATGCTATCAATTTTGTCTGCCTTAGCAGCTCTATTAGCTGATTTCTAGAAAAATTGACATGATGGATGAAAATGTATATTTAAAAAATTCCAGGTGAATGTCATGTTTTCTTATCACTATTTTCAACCTTAACTGGTGATGTTTTTCCTTATATTCCAGACATGGCCAATGGCCCATAACAATTAGCGTGTGTTGTAACCTCATCATCTCTGCACAACAGCTCTTTGAGATAAATTGCTTCAATCTGCGTTGAATAGAAGCACATTAAGAAACAGACAGTATTATTTTACTTCAGAGCGTCTTAGATTATAATTAACAGCTTTGTAAAACAGATATTTTAATGGTTTCAAGCTGTCAGGGTGTGACATAATAAGGAAGACATAATTTTCACTGATTTTGCTATAAAGAAAGTGGCCTTTTTTAACCTGATTTAATTCATTATTTTTAACTGGGTATGCATTTTAATGATTGTGGAACCACTTTTAAATATAAACTGAAATATAGACATAAAAGATGTCCTGAAATTAAAAGATAAAATTACTGCAGTGTAACATTATAACAGACATGCCATTTCAGAAAGCAAAGAATAAACCCTTAGGAAGGGAGGGAGCAAAAAAAAATCATGATACATAAATATGAATTGATAAGGCTCCATTTCTCCTCATTATTTTTGTCATTTTGTTCTCAAAAACAATAGTGATGAAATTAAAGGAAAAAAAGAAGGAAGGAGACTGAAGAAGTTGAATGTCTCCAGATTAGTTTGAGATTTTCTAGTGTGGAAAAGAGATGTTTGAAGAGTGTTATGAAATATGTCTACAACATCAGGAGAGACATAAGAAAAGCAAACAGACTTTAATTTTTTGCCTTCTGATGGAAAAATTAGGGTGTATCAAGTGAAAATAAAAGAGACAAAAATTCAAAGAGAGTAAAAGTAGATGCTTAAGAAATACTTAGTATATAAGCAGTGAAACAGTACCACACAATCAAGATGTTCAAAGCTGACGTAGGTTTAGAAAGGGATCAGACAGACTCATGTAGAAACAAATATCTGTTAAGGATTGTGAAACACATCTTATTCAAGATATTATTTGCTACAGGTCAGGAGAAAAATGTCACTTAATGTTGCATGAAAACTACCATCTCTTGTGAGATGCCAGTTTTGTCCATGATCAAAGAGATCCATTGAGACAGGATAATGGTACACTTGTACCTTAGTCTGACCTGGTGTAACTGTTCTTAAATTCCTATATAATTCTTATATAATTGCAGAAGGTATAGCATTCCTCTATGTTTCAGTCTGCAAGTCACTTTAATTTACTGATTAACCTTCTTAAAAATCTTGAGACAATACTGAATTGTATTTAGATACTTCTGGTCCTAGACACTAGACACACCTAGCATCCAGTGCAGATCAGCGAGTCTAGAACATTATATGACCATCTTTTGCCAATAGTGGAAGCAATTTTCTAGTTCTGAATGCTCTGAAAAACTCTTATAAATGATATGTGAAGGAATATTGCCTCCTTCTCAAAACTAGTATCTATAAGTATCACAAAATGCCCCACAAAACCAAGTCCCTGGTGTGATTTGGTCCATTTTCTTGCATCTCACCATCCTGTATTTCTTTGTATTTCTGAGAAGTTCACTGATATTAAGCAAAGGTGAGAGTTGCTAAATGGCTTGATAATGATCTGTTTTTCCTGTCTTATGTGATTCCCTCGATAGCATGCAACCCAACTCCCCTGCAGTCCTTTTTGTTCCTGAATTTCAAGGACTGCACTAGGACAAACAAAAAGTCTCCACATATTTCACTGTCCTGCTCAGTGCCCCTCAGTGTCACTTTCAAGGACATATTCATAGCTTTCTGGATATGCTCCTAGGATTCTTACTGATTTCAGGGAAGTGGGTTGTCTGCATTTGTCATCACAGAACCTGGGCAAGAAATCTGCTGTGGACCAGCAGGAAGAGAGTCTAAGCTAAAGAATGAAAACCTTTGGGGATATGCAGCATTTCTGCTCTCTATTTCTTGATTATATATGTTGCAGCCTGGTTGTCACACAAATCCTGAACTGCTAGTGAACTCACTCTGACAAATGTTTGTTGTTATCAAAATGCAGAAGAATTGCTGGAAGTTAATGTCCCTTGCAAAGTCCAGATTTTCCAGTCCTTGGGCCAGACCGTTTGTCCTTGAGTAACACACTAAATGGAAACTTCTCTAGAGTCCCTGTATAGCAAGCAGTTCCTGCCAGAGTAGCTCCAAGACCCATTTGGAATTTGTCACTTAGTGGGTTGAGTTTACCCTGGCCAGCCGATTATGCTCCCCCTAGTCCTTTGCTTGCTTGCCTCCAGCAGAATGGGGAGTAATTGGAAGGATAAAAGTGAGAAAACTGGTGTTTTGAAATAAAGACATTTTAATAAAAGAAGGAAAACAAAGGGGAAAAAAAATTATGCAAAAGCAACCATTTACTCCCCACAGACCAATGACCAGCCAGTATCCAAGTAACAGCTACTTGGAAAGATGAGTTCCCAGTTTTCACTGCTGAGCAAAGTCCCATAGGTTATAGGATATCCCTTGGTCAGTTCACGTCAGGTGTCCTCACTGAATCCCTTCCCAACTTCCTGCCCTCTCCCAGTCCGCTCAGAATAAGAAGAGATAAAACCCAGATGCTGTGCAAGCACTGTTTCAAGTAGCTGAAACATTGACCCTGTTTCCGTCACAAAACCACAACACAGCAACACCTTCTGCTTTGAAGAAAATTAACCCTATTCCAGCTACCTGGAATAAATGTTGAAAACCTGACTCTCTGATCTGTTGTAACAGCAATGAACTACAAAATACCCAGTAGATTAAGATTCAGTAATGGATCAATGTATAAAATCATAAATAATGTCCACATCTACTTGCCTTATGTCTTTAAGTTTTGCAGGAACATCCTCACTGTTCCTTCAGCAGAAATTGGTTTCTTTGGTGTGAGCTAAAGACTATGAATCAATGAAGTACAAATTTTGACTTAATGCAAGTGAGACCTAGCTAGTCTCTAGCAAATGCTATTTCCCAGTAAAAATCTCACGTATTTCAAATCCTGCTTAAAATCAACTCAGAAGAAAATTAAACTATTGTCTTTTTTTGAATATCTGTCATAAGGCAGATCATCTCAGCAGCAGTGTCATGTATGCAGTGTCATGATGACAATAATAGGATAAAAATAGTAAAAGTTAGCTTTAAAAATATCAGCATTTAATTGAAAGCATTTTTCTAGGGAAAAAAATATCTTTTATTTTGCTGCTGAATAGGATAGAGTGTAATAACTAGGCTTTCCACCTCTTTTTACCTCTTTTATCTTTGCCCCTCACAATATTTCAAAATTCTTAATTTTGGAAACATTACCATAGCAGCAAAAGAAACAAATAGCGTGTGTCTCTGCTAGCCTGTACTGTTTCAGGTGAGAAGTGTACTTGGCCACAGGACAGTTCTTAGAAGCAAAATGATTCCACTTCAAGAATGCATGTCACATAAGCTAAAAAGGAGAGGAAAGGTTCTGAGTTTCTCGTCTAAGTTGATAAGACATGTCAAAAATTAGTCAGATAGATCACCTGTTCTTTTTCCTATCTCATAAAGAAAAGGCTGTATGATATTGCCTTGTCAGCCACAACTCTTTTGCTGGGAGATCACTGGTTTTCACTCATAGGTCAGAGCACAACTGTGCATCCTGTGAGCCTTGTGAGCATTGAGTTAATTTCTTCTGGGACAGTGGGAAGGGACTTTTTTTTCTTGTCATCAGATTGGCGGCAATAAATTGTGTTGGGGGCTTTCTCACAGGATCTCTGTTGTGCGGCTGGAAAGCTCTGCTGTTGCAATAAGACAGGTGATAGGAGTGTGCTGAGGTTGTGCTCTTCAGAGGGTTGCATTTCCCGTCAGGCAGGAGTGCACAGTGACTAAGGAACGATGTATCTGTTGAAATGATGATGAATGAGGGATGAGGCTTTTTAATAGCTTGGGTAGTAAGAGGACGATGCCTTTTCCCCAGGATACTTAACCTTCATAAAACAGGACATAATACTATTTCAGGCACTGCCTGCAACAGTTTAAGAATGAAAGAGGGCACATTACTGACCATCCCCTGGCAGGTGGTGACGTATGAAGAAGGAATGATTAATGTATGCTTTGTGTGATTTATGCTGGTGATTCATAGATGAATTCATAGTTCTAGTGCTCCTTGCATCTTCCTGTATCACATCAGCTTAGCTATGTAAACAAAAAGATATTTGATAAATAACAAATAGAGTGCTAAAGGGGCTTCATAAAATCTGTTTTTCTTGTCTTCTCTAAAATTTGAGATTTATGGACTCCTGTGTAAAATAGATTAGCTTGCCTGTTTGGAGCATAACTGCACCACTTTGGAGATAAAGGGTGACCTTTAGATAAAATGGACAAATATACCAACATCTTACTTACAGTTGCATATATTATAGCTTTTTTAAGCCATGGCAACCATTTTCTATCTATCTTCTACTTATAACTTTTACTTGTACAGCTTCAAATATTCTTTGTTTACTGAATCACTCCTTAATATCTATTTTTTTTCTATTTTTAGCATTTATTACAGATTTGCTCACTGTATATGAGTTAATCTTTCATAGTAACAGTGTAATTAATGTCATATATAATTATTGTGCTGTATAGTACTGCCTTTAGCAATAAAAAATTTAACCTTCCTTAAATGTTTGAAGCTGCATGGTTTTCTCTCTGCACAAGTGATGCTGCCATAGCTACCACCTGTGGAGCTGAATAATTACTACAGAGGAAAAGCTTACCATAGAAACACACAAGCAATGAATCACTCCATTCTTCCAGGACTGCAATTTCCAATCTAGCATAAACCAAATTGCTGGAACACAGGAAACACATTAATGATACCTTGGCATAAACATTGCTTTAGATAATACTAGAAGACATAGAATTATATTAGACAGAGAAAATATAGTTAAGAGTAGCCACCTGAGTTACAGAAATTTCTACCAGAAAAGATTTTGTGCACTGCAAAATCTTGGAAGACTCAAGCCAGCAACTGCCACACAAATTGCTCTCATTCTGCTTTCTTCACAATCACAATGCAGACTCAATTCTAATGAAGATATTCAATGTTCGGCTGCACTAGCAGAAATCTCTGCCAGAGATCCCCTTTTCACAAATACCACTGTGACAAAAATTTTAGTGTTGTTTGACAAAAAGATATTATGAATATTAACGTATTTTAAAACAATTCAGTTACTTATCTCTTTGACACATTTAAAAACAAATAAATAGCATATGTACAAAAGGAAAGTGAGATTTTATAGGAATTTGCCCATCATACAATAGAAGAATACTGGTTAACTCTAGTGTTGAGTCTATGTTTGAAATAGTTCAGTAGAAAAAATGGTTAATAAGTGTTTATAATCAACTATGGTTTAATATCAGTCCCAGTTAAAGGTCTCTTAAAGACCTTATCTTGCAGATGATACAATGTCAATGATTTATGTCAGTGAATATGATATTCCATGTTTCCATTGATCACATATAAAATGTTCTAAGTTAATATTAACAAAGTAAATATTTTACTAATTAAACTTTAAAAAAAAATTAAAGAAAGCAAATGAAAAACTGTCCTTGTTTTTGATGACAACGTATCATTTACGACTTTTCTACACCTAAATGCACATCAATTTAGTACAAAAACTATATATGTCAGAGCATACCATTCAATCACAGCTCTGTATCAGTAGGATTTCCCACCTTCTTGCATCCTCTTCTTTAATATCCAACACAGAAAAAATTTGATTACCAACTCTGCACACAAATCCAGTATTTTTTTATTTTACTTTTGAAGGTATTTGATTTGTATCACATCCTGATTTGTCACACAACAGTATATTTTTAAGTATCACCTTTTCAGGATTACATGACCTTGAGCAAAGCAAAAACTTTTTTTGCTTTTTTTTGCTTTTTTTTTTTTTTTTGCAATGAGGAAAAGAATATGCATCAAAGAATTCAGCTGTTTTACCAGCTTCTGTAGTTCCTAAGCGGTTTCATAGAGACCATTGTCTGCATTAAAGTGTCTGTCACTGTGCTGAAGATTATGATCCTCATGAAACCAGTGATCTTGTTCAGACACAAGCTGAACATTGATGCTGTGGTCTGACCCTTCAACAGATTGAATGCTATTATGTTGGAAATTCAGTTACAGGTAGGTGTTTCAAGAGAAACATATTCTTTGATATGAAAGTTATTCAGTTGTGGAGGGACCTCAGCTCCAGGGAACTACCTTCCAGTTCTGAATCTCTTAAAAAGGCTGTAGAAAGCACATCGGAAAATAGAATCAGTTAACAAAGAAATGGTTTTCCTTTGACTAATAGTTGCATAATTCACTTGACTAGTACAGATGACATTTTTATTTTTAAATTTTACACATATAAAATAAAAATGCTACATAACCTCAGATTCTATCAAGTTCTCATGATTCTAGGACAATTTATGGCACAGGTCTGAAATAACTTTTGGACTGCAGGCCCTATTCTAGGTCAACCTTAAATTGTCCAAGTGTCTTGGAAGCTTTCTGGGAGCATTTTTTACCTTCCCTTCAGAAATGAAGCCATCAATGCAAGAGTGAAAGAGGAATAATCAGTAGGCGACCTACCCCTACCTTTGATCAGGCATACAGAGAAACTGAGACAACTGAAGTTCAGCTAGTAGTCCAGGATTACTTTATGTCAATAAATCTTTAATATGAAAGTATTAGCAGTCCAGAAGTAGAGAATGGAATTCCAGTTCACCTTTTTCACCTAAGAATTAAATTTCTGATTCTAATTATGCCTTTTGGTGTTACAGTGTATGAAAAGCTGTGACTTTTCAAGAGCACTGGTTTTCAGTAGTGCTGACTTAATTTGATCAACTGAACTTGGAAGCCTGGGGAAATTCCAAGTACCTACTACCATTTCTATACCACTGAGTACCCACAAACAGTCTTCCACAGTCCAGCAACTGAGCTGTTGTAATAGTGAATTGCACTCACCAGCTCTAATGTGTATTTTACTTATAGGAGGATTGATATCAAAGGAAGAAATTCATTCATTAATATTGCAGTCAATATAGCTTTGGTAACTATGTATGCTAGAAATTGACTGAAGGAAGTAAGCAGGAAGGGTTAAAATGTATTCTTACCTCTGGCTGCATTAGAGTTCTGGCTTTTTTTTTTTTTTAAGACACTCTCACTTCCATTATCTAGTAAATTCAAAACAAACATGACCACAAGGCATCACAGTTCATTCTGTGCTTGTTTCTATGGATACATAGAGGACATGCCTATAAAGCAAAATAAAGAGATAATGGTTGCAGAAAAGGCACAAGTAAGGTAGTCTTCATGAAGATAGAATGAGCAGTAATATGAATATATGCTAGTAAACTGAATAAAAGTACCGCTTTCCTTGAAGGATTAGCAATCAGGATGAAACATCCCATCGTGTTTTCACTGCAGGTGGTAGCAGCGTTAATTAGATTAAAGTCAAATATTTCTAATTCCACTTCCATGATCTCTTCATTCTGCTGCATAGACACAGACTTGAAACTTTATGGCAAAAATATGGATAGACCTTTCAAATCACCATCCTTGGTTGAAGCCTTTTTTTCAGAAGAGTACAGCATGGTTTGGAGACTGAAGTACCACTTATTCCACCCAGCAGTGAACAGATGTATCTATAAAATATTCAGACATTAGAATGACACAGTATAATATCAGACTGTTACTAGCAAATGCTCTAATATTTTCATTTTACATGGACAGACATCATACTGACTCACATCAGAAAATAAAAAATTTTCAGAAGATGTGAAGAAGCTCATTTACATTCAAAGGTTCATTTTGTTACAGACAATGCCGAATCTCATCTCTGCTTTTTCCAAAAACTGCTCTAAAATCCTCTCTGATTAAATGCAAATTATCACATTTCTCTAATCTTCATTTGGAATATTTTAGTCATTTATCTGTAAGTTCAGAGAAGCTTAAAAGAACTGCTTATTTCCAGTCCCCAAAAGTTTGCAAGATGAGATAGCCTATAGAGCTAGACTGACAGATTAACTCCCTGTTATTCCTCTGCATAAACATAAAAAAAATGGACCAACATCATGGTATCAGAGAAGAGAAACTGACTTTTTTCTCTGAAGGAAGTCTGGAAGCAAATAACAGTGCTGCTAAGGATGTCATGATGCAACGGTTTCTCTCCAACGTATATTCTCCTGCAATTTACTTTTTCAAGATAGTCGTTTACCTTTTGCTGCAAATGAATCTGATAACTTGACTTATCTGACATCTTGATTACAAACTAGAGAGAGACTAATCTCTTAACATTTAAAGTTAGGTCTGTTTGAGAAAGTGGTACACAAATGGCCTTTTGTACCAATTACAAAGATCAGCTGTGAATCAGGCTTTTTCTATTGCACTTTGGATCAGTTTATTCCAGTGTGTCACCCAACTACGCTAATTCTCAGCAATGGGTCAACTCTAACAGTTACAGTTCTTGCACATGTGAAAATTGCCAACACTCACTTTTATAGTATTTGATTTTACAGGTTTTAGGGCATTTTATATCCTCTATAAATCATAGCCATCATCCAGGAACATGTGAAATTCAGAGCTGAGGCAGCAATCAAAGTAAAAGGTCAAAATACAAGATAGAACAACTCAATCTATTGATAAAGAACATATTGTAAAAAAATTAAAAGCACATAGTGATTGCTGGCTTTTGACTTCAGTCAATGTTGTTGGTAGTTCTAGTTCTCAGTACTTCTTTTGCCCTTCTCATGTTCAATTAGTTGTGAAAGCTTAAGCAATTAGTCTTCACAAAAGCTTTGTGCAGTCTCCTACACGCTACCTTTATTTTGTAGTAGGATGAAACTGTGGCAGAGAGGTCAAGGTTTGGTCCTTCAAATACACTTAAATTTCTAGCTTCTTTTTGGTTTCAGCTTTTGTGACCTACCTTTGATGTCATTTAAAGAAATAACTTAGTCTGAATTAAATGCAGATGTTCAGATAAGGAATCTATAAAGTTTTCCTTAACCTCCTACACTTCAGTTAATGTTTAAACAGAAGTCCTCTAGTGTAGGAGTTTCTTACTCCTTCAGAGAGCTAGTGGTACCCCACAATAAGGATGCACAAGAAAACAGTGTTGTGGTTTTCTTTTGCTCTCTTTTTCCTGACAGTAGAAGAAAATAACTGACCTACCTGGGGAAGTAAGTGAATCTCAAAGAGACGGGAAGAGAGACAGAGGATAGACACCCAGAAGCTTTAAGAGATGTTTTGGTTTTGAATTAAAAAAAAAAAGCTATTTTGTTTCTGTGGGAATTATTCATACTACATTCAGCAGAAGATTGCAATTCCTGATGGAGTCTAGTTTTTACTATTCTTGTTCTAAGAACCACAAAGATCTGAGATGCTTAGGTTTGTTTTTTTTCCTTCTCTGCATTTCAGCACCACACATTCCATGCTTACAGTGTAACTAAATACATCACAGAATCACAGAATCACAATATATGCTGAGTTGGAAGGGAACCACAAGGATCATCAAATCCAACTCTTAGCCCTGCACAGGACCATGCCCAAGTGTCACACCATGTGCCTGAGAGTATCATTCGAATGCTTCTTGAACTCCGTCAGGCTTGGTGCTGTGACCACTTCCCTGGGGAACCTGTTCCAGTGCCCAACTACCCTCTGGGAGAAGAACCTTTTTCTAATATCCAATCCAAACCTCCCCTGACACAACTTCAAGTTTTTCCCTCAGGTCATGTCACTGGTCACCACAGAGAAGAGATTCAGTCAGCTGGGACCTCTCCAGATTCCCAAGACCACTCAAAAATCATTGAGAGAGGTTTTGCGATGACCTCAGCCAGATCTTTGAGGATTCTGGGATGAATCCCATCAGGTTCCATAGATTTGTCAGGATCCAGCTGGGGCAGCAGATCCTGCACAAGTTCAGGGTCAACTGGGAGTTGATCATTCTCACTGTCATGGTCTTTCAGCTCAGGGCATTGACACCCCCTTGGTCTGTCATCTTTGTTGAAGACAAAGGCAAAGAAAGCATTAAACACCTCTGCCTTGCCTCTGTCCCTGTTTGGGAGGTGACCATCCTCATCCTGTAACTGGTCAATGATATTTCTATACTGCCTATTGCCATTAACATAATTGAAAAAGCTCTTTTTATTGTCCCCCACATTTCTGACCAGCTTCAACTCCAGCTGACCTTTGACGACACAAATTTTCTCCCATGAGTTGCAAGCAGCATCTCTATATTCTTCCCATGTCCCTTGACCTTGCTTCCACTGGGCATACACCTTCCTTTTTTTGCCTTATTTGCAAGAGAAGATCCCTACTCAGCCAAGCCAGCCATCTCTCTTGCCTGCTTGACTTCTGACTTTTGGGAATTGCCTGCTCCTGCACATGGAGGTGATGCTCCAGCACCTGCAAGAAAATTTTCCCAGGGGACCTTACTAATTGCCTGAGCAGCCTGGGAAGCCATGGGAGGATTGAAGTCTGCTCTACCATGTCCAGAGTTGAGGTTTTGCTGGTATTTTTCTTCCTGTCAACAGAGATTTTAAACTCAATCTCTTCATGATGTGGCCAAGACAGCCAACAATCTCCATTTTGTTTACAAGATCCGCTCTGTCGACAAGCAGCAGGTCAACAAGGGCATCTTTCTGAGTTGGCTCCCTTAGGACCTGTTCCATAATGTCATCCAAGATTTTTAGGAATCTTCTGGCCTAGATTGTACCAGCTGTGTGATGGTCCCACTTAATTTCTGGCAAGTTGAAGTCTCCCATAAGGACAAGGGCAGTTGACTTGAAAGTGTCCCTTAGTTCCTCAAAGAATAATTTTTCAGTGTCATTGTCCTGGCTAGAAAGTCTACAGCAGACTCCCAAGATGACATCTACGTTGTTTGCCCCTTGATTCTTACCCAGAGGCTCCCAACTGTGCCATTGCCAGTTGTGAGCTTTATACATTCTAACCCTTCTATTACATACAGTGCCTCAGCCTCTTCTGCCCTGCCTATCCCTCCTGAAGACCCTGTAAGGATCCAACAGGGCACTCCAGTGACAGGACTCATCCCACCAGGTTTCACTTACGCCAGTGATGTCAAATCTCTGGACTGGGCCCAAGCTTCGAGCTCCTTTTGTTTATTCCTCATGCTGTGTACGTTGGCGTAGAAACATTTTATGTGTGGTACATTGTAGCCAATACCTGGTGAGGCAGATTGAGGGATCCCATTAGTGTTTGTTTCATCACATTTTGGTACACCATCCCATTGTTCATTGCTGGTCAGACTGATTTTGGCCATTTTCCACCTTCCAAGCAACTTTAAGTCTCTGTCGAGAAGCCCTGTTAGCTTCTCCACTAGAACTCTTTCCCTCTGAGGTAGGTGCATCCTGTCAGGTGTCAGTAGACCAGGTGTTGAATACATCATCCCGTAGTCAAAAAACCCGCATTTTTTCCTATTACACTAACCTTGGAGTCACTTATTGACCTGATAGATCTGCCTATTCCTATCAATATTATTCCTTGTTACCAGAAGAATCAAGGAAATTGCTACCTGTACTCCTGATCTACCTACCAATCATTCCAGGGCTCTGAAGTCTCTCTTGATTGCCCTTGGACTTTTTGTTATTCTGTTGCTATCAGTTGAACAACCAATAGCGGATAGTGATGAAACACCACTGTTGGGCTGAGATAAGATTTAGTTCTAGACTTTATGTACCAGTATATATGGGGTGATTCCTGAAAATCGGTGTTCTTCAAACATGACCTATCAATTCAGTCACACCATGTGACTGACGAGGTGCTTATCTGAGCACTGTACAAAGCTATTTGGGAACTTCCCTGAGTCTTATTTAATTCTCTAGGAGTTATCTATATTAGAGTTAAAACTCTTAACAGTCAAAGAAACCACAGATTGAAAAGGCACAGAGGTGTGAATTACCTTCTGTGGCAGAGAAATCATCTTGGTCATTGGTAAGGAAACTTACATTATCTAGTCTGTGCCATCCAAAGAATTTTGGCTAACCTACCATCTTGTGTAGCAATAAATCTATAGAATATATACCAAGTGCAATTGCTTGTGTCATTCATATATCACCTCAAACTTCATAATAGGTTTAGATACTGGTGTTAATAGAAATTAACTCAGCCTACAGCATTCCTAGGATTTGATGTTTGAGAGGCTACAGTCTGCTATGCTGTATATATAGTCATCAACATCATTCAACCAGGAACTTGAAAAAAATATTTTCTGGAGACAAATGACTTTCAGTTATAGCTCAAATACTCTCTCAAGAAAATATGCAAAAGTTCAGTGTCCTGAACTGCCATTTTTACTGATTAGATCAGAGGTGCATATATTACTTATATCATGACATTTTTTAGTATACGTTAGTTGATGTTATAGAATCATATTTGCTGTGATGCATAAACAGAAAAAACAATGGACTACATTTCGCAAACACAGAGAATATCTGTCTAAAAATGCTTCAAGGCATGAATTAGTGAGCAGTAATATTATCTTCCCCCCCAAAAAAAACCCAAACAAAAACAAAAACCAAAACCAGAAAGCTCCCAAGGGCCATGGATAGAGAAAAAATAGAATTAGAAAATTATAAACCATGTACAAGATTTACAGGCAAAGTGGAGAGATATGTCTTTCTCATTAATGTTAAAATATTGTTGTATGGCTCATAGTCATTCCTTTCCATGGAAAAGTGTTATCCATGGGATCTGTTCTGTCCCAGTTGTGGCTCTCAACCCACCTTGTGTCTGTATTAACTGTCCAGACAAAAAGCAGAGTCCATTCCTGTGCATCCAGTTTTATGTTTTCACTAAGAAATGAAGCAAGGTAAAAATTTTATTTTGGCAATCACTGAGAAAAATAAGTTGAAGACATAATATGAAAAGATGGACTCTCTAAGGAAGGTTCCATTCAGATTTTCCTCCATGAAGTTCGTTCATTCATTCAGAATTGTTAGAAAAGGGAGCATCCAAAGTGAATGGTAAAGATTTTGTCAGTTCAAAGCAACTGTGGTTTACCTCTTTACTTACGATGTTGTCAGGTTTTCATAGAGCTTTTAGAAATTGCTATTTTCATTCATATCTTAGAGTTCATTTTATTTAGATTTGCATGCATTTTTTTTCTCTGTCCAAGATAGAGAGTTGTGTATTTAGATTATAGCCATTAGAGTTCAACATTATTATGTTGTATATTTAAGATAAATGCTGTTATTTTACAAACTATTACAGATTTTGTCCTACAATTTTGTTGTTAACTGTCTCCTCATGACCAGCGTAACAAACTGCAGTTGCTCTGTGATGAGACTGAAATCTTGGAAATTATTGTCACATAGTTCTGCAAATTATAAATTCATCTAACATTGAAGTCATGAATGCTTCTGTACTTAAAGATTGCTTTAAATTTCTTAGAGAAATGAGTAATAGCATACAATGTATGTTTAAATAAAACAGTGCAATAAGCAACATGCTGCACACCAGTGTTCACTGTCACTGCTTTGTTCGTGAGTCCTGCTGCAGATACATTGAATCAAAGGATGTTTTGAGCCCTAGGGAATGCTGGGAGTAATTGGAAGATTTCTGTCATAAGGAATTATAAGAGATTTTTGAAGGACAAACTGAATTTAGGATGCATTTGTTTGACATTATTTTTCCCATACAACTCGAGGAAGGAGAAAATGTAGATTTAACTGAAAGACCGAAGAGATTGGGGAAAGGAGTGATGTCAGAGCTAATTACAGTCACTGGGATGGACTCAGTTTGACAGACCATTATTTCTCCTCCTAGATGTGGTGAGGGAATGGATTGCTGTCCAGGTAGATTGTTTTCACCAACCATTGCTTGCTGTACTTTTTCCTGAGGGATCCTTAACGCTCCACCATTAAGTGTTATGCATCCAGAAGTGCTTGATATCACAACTGTGTATCCTCTTGTGACAGAAGTGGCCATAATTGTCATATTACAGGGCAGAAGCTCTTATACATCATACATTTTAATGAATATGTACCCTTCATGTGGTGGGGAATCACCTGCATATTCACAGAGTAGAAAATGGAGTCTAAAGAGGGTTTATAAAAGTCCACAGAATAGGCTTCATGATCCTAAAACGTTAGTATTGTCTTAGTAATTTGAATCAGTTAATTGCAAAATAAATTATAACCATCCCGAATTCTTGAAAATTATGACATCTTTGAAGGTCTGAAATAGATAATCAGTAAGCAAGAGTTTCCTCCATGAACTTCTCTGTGTGAGTCCTTCCCATGGGCTGCAGTTCTTCAGGAGCAGTGTGGGTCCCAAAGCAGAGAGCCACAAGTCCTGTCAACAAACCTGCATCAGTGTGGGCTCCTCTCTCCATGAGGCCACAAGTCCTGCCAGGATCCTGCTCTTTCATGGGCTGCTGCCAGGGCTTTTTTTTCCACTTCTTAACTATGTTATCCCAGAGGTGCTACCATACTTGCTGATGGGTTTGGCCTTGATAAGCAGCAGGTCCATCCTGGAGCTGGCTGGCATTGACTCTGTCAGACATGGGGGAAGCTTCTCAGAGGAGCCATTCCTGTAGCCCACACCCCCCAACAGCAAAACTTGGTCACACAAAACCAAAACAAAAATGCTTTCACTGAAACAAATTATTAAAGTGAATCACTGAACTTGCAGAATAATCATTCCAGGTAAGGTGGAAAAGGATTCAAAACAGTAAAGACAACAAAAGCATTCAGATCTAGAGATGATACCATAATTGAGGAAACCTGAGTGAAAGTACTAAAGCAGCATGAAAGCTAAATTGATTTTTGGGAGCTGTAAAATACAAGGAAAGTTTGGCAGTTATATTATATACTAAAAAACACCTGCTGTGCACAAGGAAGAAACACCTCCTTTATATATTGTCCTTTGATATTTTTAAGATTATTCATGAGATAAAGTTGTCCTTCTGGCTGCAATGAGTTTCTGTGGATTTGTTTATTACACAAAGCTTTCGAAGGAAAATCTTAATTGTCTTTACATTATGCTAGTGTTTTCTGGGGAGCAATTTAATGGATCTTTGAATGAAGTGTAATTCAACTTAAACTGATAATTTAAACTATGTTGCTCCTTTCATTTTACAGTAATTTTAAACAAAATAGCACTAGGAACAAATAATAGTAACAACTTTAAAATAAACTGAATTACATCTACTATGTATTGACTGTAGGAACAGTTCCCTCCAACTTCCACAGCTTCATTATAGATCATATAGTGAGAGCATTAAAAGAACCTATGTCATTAAATATTGAACCCATTGTGACACATAGTTTTTGACATTCTCAGTTTAGTACTATCATGGAATCACAGAATCATAGAATGCTTTGGGTTGCAAGGAACCTTAAAGATCATGATTAAAGGGTGTTGAGTGTGCTTCCTTTCAGGGAAGCTCTCTTGCATACAACTACACAAATGGCACGTACAGTGCTTTCAGTGTGCTCCCACTTTAGAGATGGAAAAAACACAGGTGTATAGAAAATTATACCCTCTTTTGAACAACCACAACACTGTTGCAGTTGTCACTAGAGTACAAATAATGTCTGTGACACATCGTACAGAGGGATTATAATCTTTTCTTTTAAAAACAGAATTGGTTTAAAGGTTAAAAACTGTGGTTAAATACAACTGGAACTGGATTATTAATGTGCTACGATACTATCTCTTATGCACTGTGCAATATTTAAAATAAATAAGTTATCAAAACCTGTGGTGACATCCCAAAGCTCTCAATCTTATACAAAACTTTGATTTTATTAAATCAGGTCACTGAGGTAGTATTGATTCAAGGAGAAGAATTTGTATTATTGAATTACCAATATTATATCATGCAAATATTTCTTCTTGATTTCTTTCCAATCTAATGTCTAAATCAAAGAACAAAAGGCTATTTTAACATGGGAAATAGTGATGAAAAGTGTGTCCCTTACCAATTCAGAGGATTATAAGAATGTCAGAGAACAATTCATTTTTCCTACACTTTTTTTTTCCCATATCATCAACCTGGAGACATGAGGTGATGGTGCTCTAGAAGTACTGTTCTTTTCTTCTCCACTCCTTTTCTACACTATTTTTGTCTCCTCCCATTTTCTCTCACTATTTGTGTCACTCTTCCTCTGTATGATTCTGGAGAGTTAGGGGGATTTTTTGTCTATTTACTTCTGGAGTTTGTCAGTGCTCCAGCTTAAAATCTGGAGCCATTTTTGATATTTAATACATACCATGGTTGCATGATTTTCTTTTAGTGGCTTATAAATCTACACCCATATTGGTAGGTAATGTAGTTCAATAGGCATGGATTTACAGCGTAAATCAATTAGTGCCGAGGACCCAACATCACCATTATTAATGTTTCAAGGAGTTTTGACTCACACTAGACCTCATTTGGGACTGAATGCCCAGTCCAAGCAGCTCAAGTATCTGAGGTGTGAGACAATGTTCTGGTGCAGATTCACCTGAAAGAAACTGAGTTCACGTACTCTTGAGACACAAGTGAAACAAGGCATTTCAGCGGGGAACAACCAGAAGGTTTTCTTAAAAACCATGCTCTGGATCTAAACTCAAACACTTATATAGTCATATTTCAGCAAAACACTCCAAAATTGTTTCTTATTTCACAGCCTCAAAATTTTGATTGTTTCCTTGTTTCTTGTATGGACTATTCACTTTTTACAGCTCACGTATGTAATTATTCAGCGACTTTTTTTGGAATCATTCACAGACGTACAGTATAGGCAAAAGATACCAATGTTTTGATTTGCTACCCCCTTTCCTTTTCTTCTTGCGCTTATAAAGGATAGCAGGTTTGCATAAAATTGTGAAATCCACCTGGGAGAAGTTCCTGGTCATTCAAGCATTATGTGTGTCTTGCAGCCGAGGTTAATTCAGGAGAATATGGGTAATCTTGTCCTTTCCTTAACAAAGTACAATGGCAACTTTGAGAGAGAATAATTTGGGACATTGTATTTCAGTATACTATTTCTTGTGAATTGGCTGTGATATTTTCTTCAGTGTGGTTAGCTGTTATATTTTCAAGCTTTATATTACTTTGAAGAACATTTTAAAAAGTGTTTGCTTCATGAGGAGTCACTCTTCTTTGTTTGTTATAGCATCAATAGTGAAATGTTATAATATTGCTCATTTTGTTAACAATAAACTCCTCATAATTTGTTATGAGACCTTCTCCATAATAGAAATCTTCTCCATAATCTTCTCCATAATAGAAAAAATAAGCCTATAAAAAGAAATGGTTGGTGTTACATATAGAGCTCAATAGAAGAATGTATGAAAATTAGTTCTTTAAAGATGAAGACTAAAGTCTGTGTATTATGGCAGTCAGCAGTGATGATCTGTCTTTTTGTCTATAAACAAACTGAAACATTTAATAACTAGTGTTAAAGATCATAACCATCAACTGTAGATTTACAGGAAGAATGCAGTTTATTATTACTTTTTTAATTAGCTGAATTCTGTAATGTTGATATTAAAACTACTGAAAGTAGGACTTTTGATGCTGCACAAATGAAAGCAATCCAGTATCTCATTTACAGTCCTCTCCCAGTGTCTGCAGCAGATCTATAAATAGAACAGGCTACACACAGAAATTTATTATTGCAGCTGATAGCAATTTCTTTGCAAAGGTGTCTGGGGGCATTATTCATGAGATTCATTCTGGTAGACTCTCCAGCTGAGATCCTCACTCCCCAGATCTGCGGGTGGTCAGTTTAGGAACACACTAATCAACTGCTATGAACAAAGGCTGTCACAAGACTTACTTATTTCCCTCTTTTAAAAAATACAGGAGGTCTTTCAGCTTCAGATTATTTCCTTTAATCTGATTGCATGGATATTATAAGCAGATAATAGAGCTTTTGAATCACATATATTTGATATTTCATTAGTGCTCATCCTAATGATTGTGCTATTATCGGAAAACCACAGCGACTGTGATTTGATACAACACACATTATGTCTTCTGCATTCATACCCACAGGCACATGTGACCTTATCAAGTATAAAGCAGACATCTTTCTGTTCAATACTGACAATGTATAGCAATCACATGAACTGACCTATCTAGCTATTATCTAATTTTGGCCATAAAAAAAAGGAGAAGACCAAATAAGACCTTTAATAAATTTATATTTATAATAAATGATAGATGAGAATGTCTTACACTTCTGTTTTTCCTATCTGATTTTGGTTTTCCTACCATATCTGTCACTGTGTTATCTTTGAATACTGTAAAAAAAATCATTTGTACAAACAGAATATGCATATTTCTAAGCCTTTTGTTTTGTCACCCCTCAAGACTGATTAGAACTTATATTATTCTTTTACCTATTCTAATATTGTTTTTATGACTGAAAACATAAGTTATATGAGAGCAGAGATATTACCTGTTTATTCTGTTTCAGTTTCAATATAGTCACTACTGTAAACATAATTCAGGGTTTTTTTACATCCTACTGTGCTGCCACAAGCTATATGTAATACATGATGTTTCCATTTGCAAAGTAAAGTAGTAACTTTCATTTTTTTTGTATTCATGATTTCATTTTTTCAGACATAATAGAAGACCTGTTTTTCTGTAGCAGTTGTTTTGACTGTTTTATGAAAGATGGAGCACAAGCAACTACTGAGACATTAGAAAAGTCACATATCTCATCATGAAAGGAAATATAAATTAAAATATAAAATTAAACACCAAAGAACCTGTCAAGTCACCAATAAAGATTCTGGCATGCCTAACGCCAGGTGCACTACTGAAAACAAAGAGATCTATTACAACTATAAGTCAAATGCCACCGATTTTCAATGAGTATAAAACCTGTTCTGTTTGTTTTAAGTGCATTTTGGTACTTATACATATTTTTTTGTTTTTAATTTAAATTTTTCAGCGATGCAGAAAACTGGTATTGTGAATGCCCTAAACTCTACACAGGAAAACTTTGCCAGTTTGTGACTTGTGATGAAAATCCATGTGGAAATGGTGCTACGTGTTTTCCAAAGTCCAATCGAGATGCTGTTTGCTTGTGTCCATATGGCAGATCTGGCATCCTCTGCAGTGAAGGTAAAAACCATTTTCGTCATGCGTTGGTTGTAGTTTCTATCATTCATAGAAGCTGTGGAAAGAAACAAGTCAAATATTTTGAAGGCAAAACACTGAAAGTGACCACCTCCACACCTACAAATACAGCCCAAAATCCAGTCACAAAGAATGGCTGAGCTGATCACCTTCCCCAAGTGTTTTTTCATAAAGGTACAGGTCAGAGAAAGGGAGACAGATAGATCAAAGAAACTGAGAGTTTACAAGCTAGGAAATACAAGGTAGTGTCTGATATTTTATTAAATTACCTGGAGAAGAGCTGAGAGAGAGATTTGACTGAGAGATCATTTGGAGAAATTGATTTGCCCTGTAGTTTGATTTTTCCTCTACTTAGGGAAGCATTACTTAGTACATTTTGCATACAAAATCAGTCTATAAAGAATACTTTCTGGATTTTAAGAATACTACCAGGTACCAAAATTGATTAATTTTTCCAGTCAAAAAGAGGAACAAATTAAAATTTACCAAGTGCTTTGCCATGAAGCAGGAGACAGTATGAAGGGAAATTAATAAAGCAAAGTAAATAGGTCATTTTGACTTATATTATCAAATGAAGGGCTTTTATTCCTTATATTATTAAATGAAGGGCTTTTATTCCTTGAGCATTGATTATAATGATTGTTCTAGGTCAGAAATTCCTGTGTGTGAACATCCAAAGTATTCTTGTCCCCTAACAATCAATCTACACAGAGAAAATAATCACTGGTCCTGAGCTGATTTAATGATGCATATGAAGTTCCTTTTCAAATAAATATTAAGCAATTATCAGTTTGGTTTTGTCATATCACATACATATTTAAGTCTTATTTAAAATTTTTATTCCCCAAATTTTCACTAGATGAACATTTATGTTTTATCCATGTTTTCATCTAACCCTGATACATAAAGTGTATATGATACTTTCTTGGTAATCTTTCTTAGCTTGCAGGAGCACAACACATTGGGACTTCGTATGCTGTATCTCTAGTCATACAGCCTACCTTTCTTTGTTTCTTCTCCATTCCCCTGTATCCTCTTTAAAATGACACTCCAGAGCTGACTCGAGGTGTGATAATGCTACTGCTTTGTACAGTAGTTTGACATTTTTCTCCTTTACTCTCTGCCCTTTTCTTAAACACTTCCTCCATTCTATTTCCTTTTATGTGTACACTGTTGTATTCATGAAAGTGCTTATTAAAACTCCTAACACCTCTCTCTTTGAATGCTGATGGTGAGTTCAGAGCCCACCATTTTATATTTAAGGATAGGACCGTTTCTGAAATCTACTCCAATTTGCATCTGTCAATGCTGAGTATCATCTAATACTTTTTCTCTGTCACTGCTTAATGAGGCTCTTCTGCAACTCTTCCCATCTAGCTGTTTCTAAATTGAGAGATTGAATAAAAATTGAGAGCATAAATTGAAAGTACACAAATTCATTAGTTTGATTATACTACAAAGCTGAAGTCTGAAACCACAGAAAAAATTAATTTTATTGAATGGAAAGGGAAAACTCTGTTTGGATCACCACTGTAAGCAAGTAAAATGAGAAAGAACACTCAGCGTTGTAGGACAGAGTATAAATGTAGGCCAATAAGGCCACAACATAAGAAATTATTATTGAAATATGAAAAATTATTTTATTGAACCATGACTTAAGAGTTTAGAAGGAATAGAAATAAACTGAGCACAGACAGAAGTCTGAAAATGAGTTGCAAAAGGTCTCATTGTCACATATTCTAAAACAAAGAAGGGAGAAACAGAGACACAATGCAGTGAAGTCTGGATACATCCTTGGGGATAGTCCTAGTAGCATCAAAGTCATACTTTTGAGGAGGTATTTGAAGATAATGATAGATTGCCTAATTAAAATGGTAGAACAACTTAAATTTTTTAGAAACAGAACGAAAATGTAATTGTTTACTATAACAAAGTGATATAGTATATAATAAATTTAATAGAACTAAACGGTCCATTAAAATTAAAGCATAGACATGCACATTTTAAATAAATCATCTTCTGTTTAAGATACGCAATAATATTGTCTCCACTATTCTGATTAGTAACCTAGTGCATGCTACTTTGTTTCTGAAACACTGAAGAAAAGCTGGTTTCTCCTAAATGTTTATCAAATAATAGTTGATCTTCATCAACAAGAAACAAACAAGATGTCACAGTGATTATTTGATAAATTGAATATAGCTAATAAACCAAATAGAATTGCAATTTCCTGCCAGCTTTGCTGTTCCTACCAATAGAGATTATTTAAGAAAGACACAGTAAGGATAAATAAAGAGGTAGACAGTCAGAAATGGGCCCACTGCTAGAGGTCTTCCCCCTATCAGAGCTCCAATTGCCATCCATTAAGAGTTAGAAGTCAAACTAAGAAAGACATCAATTTCTACAAGTATGTAAGAAGTGATAATAAAACTATTGTCACTATTAAATGAAAGCAAAACAAAATAGACAAAACAAACATACAAATGTCAAAAAATTTGGGGGGTTTATTTGTTATGACCAGTTAAAAATACATCATTTTATGGGAAATGTACAAAATTCAAAAAGTGAAGAAAGCTATAGGGCTACCCTAAATATGACAAATGAGGCAAAAATGTAAGGAGAGAGAGTAACTTCAGTTAGACAAACCAATATAAATATGGAAAAATAGATAAGATCCAGGATTGACAAGGAATTTTCTTACATATCTGAGGCTGATGGAGCACACTACAGTGTAAGCAGGCTGGTAACAACGTCTCTGAGTTTATCTTAGTTATTTTATGCTTGTTTCAGACATCCATAAAGCTTCCTAAAAGCATGTCCATTTTTCCCAATATGTGTAGCAAAGTGCATTCTCTCTTACTACACTTTTTCCTGCTTTTATCACTAGATGACCATGTTATTTTGACTGCAAGTTGACCATTATGCATTGAAATCTCTCTCAAGAAGCTACATAGCTAAGGCATAATGGGTCAAGAGAATGGAGGAGGAAAATATAAAATAGAAGAGAGAACAGGCCATGTTTATCAAGCAGAGGACATGGCCAGACAAGCATACTGACCAGCCAACTATTCACATGTGACTGACCCTTTTTGTGTCTGTATCCCTCTATTTTTCCACACTTATTCCTCCTGAAATCACCTAATTCTCTCTAAAAAACCTCCTTAAGTCCTGCATTATTCCAAAATGCATCCTGTGCTATTCACCTGCATCCTGTAACGGGTCCCATACCCCATGGTAGTTACACCCCTCTGTTCAAATGGTGATTGATCCAGTGTTGATTCATTGTGGTTGTGTCATACCTTGATACTGGGGCTAAGATTCTCCTGAGACAGATCTGGAAGGGGTCTGGACAAGGTGTTCCTTCCTCTGAATCCTTAAGTTGGGTTCCTGCCTGCCTTTGGGCTCTATGCTCCTCTGAAATTGTGGAGATGGACCTGTGGTAGGCTGATGGTTCCTGGGATAGGACTGGGACTTGACTATTGGTTTGTGGAGTTAAATGACTCCAGAATTTCCAGCTTACGGGGGATGGGGAGATGAGGTGGAACGCACCATCAGTACTCAACACTTTGGAACAGACATTATGTCTGCATGGGCAGCTTGACTCTATGTCCCAAGTGATTTTGGCTTTTTAAGATATATGTATAAAAGGAACTATGTCATTTAAACCGAGTCCAGTTATTGAGCTCTGTATTTTCAGTAGATTTGTGTGAAAGCAGCCAGCATTCAAGCCCTTAGTCTGCTAAATTTCCTTTCATATTTAAATTAGTAAAAAGTTGCTTGCATTGTGTTTTTTGCAGACTGTAAATCTCCTCCAGTGTTTAGTATCACAGATTTGATTAGAGTTGTTGGATTGCTACCATCTCAGTAATCAGCCTTTATTTCTTTTTTTTTTCCTATCATTTTAACACTTCCATCTAAACACGGGCTGGAGGCATTCTCTAGTTGGTACAGGAAGTTGATACAGTGTATGAAAAAAAAAAGGCTAGTATGTCTGAAATACCTGATTGTAAGGAATTTTGATATATAAGACACAGAAATTTTAAATAGAAAATATCAGGGCATCATTGTACTGTGAAGTTGTGATGGCTTCCCAAATGCAAGTGAAACAGAAAAGGTTTATTCACCAGGACTGGAAATGAAGACCTGGACTTCTAAACTCTTTATGTTATGTTGTTGTTAATTGTATGTTACACAAGAAACTAGACCCCTTGGGAAGCTGTTTGTCATAACATGTGGCATTTTGTTAAGCCAGGAACCAAGAGCAAGCACTTTCTAAGCACAAATGCAAATTTAAAGGGAGAAGGATTTCAAAGGAACGTGCATTGTTAAGATGAGTAATTGTGTAAGTTGCAGTGTTTTAGACCAAACTTCAGTGTTTTAGTTTCATATATATGACAACATATATGAAGCAGACCTAACTGTGACACTGCATTTAGCAAACACATCCTGAAAAGGGCCATTCACAGCACTCATTCACAGCAATCTCTAAGGATCTTCCTTGAAACATTTCTCAGCGACATTTATGGTAATGCTTCATAGTCCAAAGGATTCCAGCAGGTTTTCTCTAGGATGTATTCCCCCATGCATAAAATTCATTTCAAAGTGTTGAAGTGGAAATAGCCACTTGCTTCAGGTTCTGCAGAGCGAAAATCAGCCTGCATGAGAATTGTTTCTGTGCAGCTATGTTTGGCACAAAATGTCACCTTCAGAGCTGTTTGAGTCTAAAGACTAAATCATGCAGTTCAGTGACAGCAGATGCCCAAAGGGTATTTCCTCAGCTAAAAAAAATCTGCATTGCAGGGTTTCTGGTCAGTGATAATAGACCTTGGGGAATGCTGATCAGAGTTACTCTTCTTCCTGTTCAAGACAATTTGTTTTCTGGGTCATTTGGTTTTCAGTGGGCCTTAATGTCCCCCACCTCTTCAATGTGAGGAATGTCATAAAAATTGTAAAAAACACACATAGGCACACTCACACACTATTATGTCATTGCTGTATTACCAGTTTTTCAGATTCATATTTTCATCTTTGTGCGGGGAAGTCACTTCTATTATTTCAAATTTCAGCTCTCAGTCAAAGTATAACTCTGATGACTCCATGATTACTGATGCCACTGGACAAATAAAAGGAATCCATAAGTATTTATTGAGGGTGGGGAGGGGAAGGCGTACACTTCAATTACCCATTTTGTGCATCACTAACTCCTCATACAACAGTCTTCCAGACATTAAGTCTTTTACAACTACCTTGAACTCTCAGCTGGCACTGCAACACCCTTCAGCTCCAGCACCCCTTAGCTTTTCTTCCTTCAACTTCCCAGAGTTTCCAGTGGGAAAAGCGGGTTTGCATGGCATGGTTCCCTGCAGCCCGTTGTTAAGACTATGGTGAGACAGTCTGTCCCTCTGCAGCCCATCAAGGTCCACAGTGGAGAAGATATCCACCTGCAGCCCATGGAGAACCCCACACTGGAGCAGATGGATGTCCAAAGTAAGCTGTGACCCCATGGGAAACCTGCACTGTAGCAGGGTCCTGACAGGACCTGTGGACCTATGAAGAGAGAAGCCCATGGTGGAGCAGATTTGCTGGCAGGACTTGTGACCCCATTGGGGTCCCACGCTAGAGTAGTCTGTGAAGAACTGTGGCCCATGGGAAGGACTCACATTGGACAAATTCATGAAGGACTGTCTCCCATGAAGGGGTCCCTGTGCTGGAAGAGAGCAAAGGGGAAGAGAGCAAAGAGTCCTTTCACTGAGGAAGAAGGAATAGCAGAGATCTCATCGTAACCCCCATTCCCCATCATCCTGTTCCCAGTGGCGGGGGAGGAGTTAGAGAATGCAGAAGGGAATTTAAGTCCTGGAAGAAGGGAAAGGAAGTGGCAAATGTTTTAAGAACTTGTTTTATTTCTCATTACCCTACTCTCATTTGATTGATAACTTTTCCCCAAGTCAAGCCTGTTTTGCCAATGACAGTAACTGGTGAATGGTCTCTCCCAGTCCTTATCCCAATCCACGAGCTTTTCATTGTATTTTTTCTGTCCATCTGAGGAGGGGAATGATACAGCTGCTTTGGCATCCACCTAGAGTCAATCCACCATAGCTTGGAAGACTGTAAAACACAGTGTCTGGTGATAAATCTCATTCCTTTTTTGATATTGTCTTTGCAAATATGTTGTCTTTGCAACAGCCCTGTGCATGGCTTGGGGAAAATTGGCTTGAGACCTACTCAGCCAAAAGGAATCCAGGGGTGCTGCTCTACAGTCAGCTGAATATGATCCATCAGTGTGTCCAGGTGGCCAAGAAGGACAATAACATCCTAACCTGTATCAATAATAGTGTGGCCAACAGGCCAGTGATTGTCCCACTGTACTCAGCACTGGGAGACCATACTTGAAGTACTGTGTTCAATTTTGGACCCCGCACTTCGAAAATGACATTGAGGTGCTGGAATGTGTTCAAAGAAAAGCATAGAAGTTGGGGAAGGGTCTGAAAAACATGTCCTATGAGGAGCATCTGAGGGAACTGCAGTTGTTTAGTCTGGAGAAGAGAAGACTCAAGTGAATCATCATTGCTCTTTACACCTATTTGAAACAAGGTTGTAGTGAGGTGAGGGTTTGTCTCTTCTGCCGTATCTCAAGTGAAAGGACAAGAGGAAATGGCCACCATGGGGGGTTCAGATTAGATATTAGAAAAAAAAAATTCACTCAGAGAGTGGTCAGGTATTGAAATAAATTGCCCAGGGAGATGGTGGAGTCACCGTCTCTGGCAGTGTTCAAGAGGCATTTGGATGTGGCGCTTGGGGATATGGTGATTATGGTGGTGCTGGATGATCAGTTGGACTGGATGATCGTGAAGGTCTTTTCCAACACTCATGATTCTTTAATTCTGTGAGTCTATGAAACATGTGAGCAGGTCTTCAGGAGAACTACTCATCCCACAGTGTATATGGCTGCTGATCCTGGAGCCAGACACTAAGCTGTGTTCGCAGTTAGTCAATGTTAATATAAAAGAAGTGTTTTATCTGATTGCAATTCTCTAGCCTGAAGTCTTCATCTCTTTCTATTCCTTTAATCTGTCTTGTTTTTGTAAAGCTATGGTTCAAGATGTATTGGCAGTGAATGCTGAAAGAACATTAACTCATAACAGAAAATTCAAAGAAAATGAAACCATTATTCTTTTTCAGCTTTGTCACTTTCTTCTCTTTGCTAAGATTTTTTTCAAACTGAAGTTGATTTTTTTTTTTAACTCCCATTTTTTATGCTCACCTCTGATAAGATGTAAAATGTTAAGGAATTAAGTAGTTGGCTATATTAATATATTTATATAATGGGATAATTTGTCATTATTTGTTTGTGAGGCAATGGAACATATCATATCATGTGTTATTACTTGTTCAGTACTGGGAATGCACAAAAGCACAATGATGAATGACATAGAACTGACGGAGAGACACAGGACAAGAGCAAGGACAAAAAGTTGATAAAAGACTTCACTACTCTGTCAGAGCAGTGTGTGTTTTAGGCACGGTGTTAATCTGGAGTCTGTTTTTACAAGGCTCATCATCAGAGACATTGAGACACATCTGTGTTCTTTACCACTTCAGACTGCACTCTAAGAGCAAGGGCAGAATTCAGCTTGAATGGTGTCTAGACAGGAAAAGAAAAATAATCCAGTGGGGTTAGCTGTGCCCTCTGCTATTTCAGCCAGTGGCAAACATTTTACAAAAATGTTTAAAAGGACTATGTTTCAAGAAAAAGATTATGCAATTTTCTACACAGTCTTGGCTCCATAGCTTTATAACAAAAACATAGAGAATAAAAGGAAAACATGGAGCTGTCTTACTTCACACAGTGTTAACAATCACTGTATTTTTCACGCAGGGTTATTATTATGTGGTTTTCAATTTCCAAGTTAAAAATATGCAAGAGTGTGGTCATTGAATGAAAGGAATCTCAAAGACAATATTTTACACTGATGCCCATTTACTGATGACCTTTCACTTTTTTATGTGATTGAATAAAAATCTATTCATAAATAACTCAGTGTAGAGAAGAAACATGATTAAAAATGTGGTATAAAATCTATATACAACAGTCCAGAAACAGATAAACTATGGAATATCTGTCAAGCTAGATAGATTGAATTAGGCAGAAATTTAAGCTTTTTACTCAGTATTAATTAACATTTCTAAATACATTTTACTCTCCAGAGACAAGGATAGGGAGGACTATTTGCAAACACTTACTGCATCTGCCTACCTGCTAAGGATAGGGTAGTTAATTAGATACTGCATCTGACTTCTACTAGGTATGAGAAACTTCTTCAACATGGTGGAGAAAACCGTGAAGTAAACCAAAATAAGGTGTAATGGTTTTCATAAAAAATGCCTGTGGGACTCCTATTGCCCTAAACAGTGTTTCTTCCTGTGGTGACCACATGCCTAATGAAGGTATAGCTCCATATGGTGCTCCTCCACCATTTCAGGTAGCATCCAGGCACGGTGCATGCACAGGGAAGGACCAGAGCAGAAGGGAGCAGGGCTGGGGTATGACAGCTGATTAACAAGTTCAGGTAGCCGACACTAAATAAGGACAATCCAACTAGGGAATTTTTTAAATTCCCTAAACTTGTTGGTGGGTGTGAGTTGTTCCTCTGGAGATGCATGCCCTTCTTCCTGCCAGTCTCCTGATAACCACTGTTATGTAAATCTTTGTGTGTCCAGATATTAAGTTTAGCCCACTACTAGTGATATACTGGATTTACTATTGTTTTTGCTTGGATAATTGTACCCCTGATTTGCATTACTTACCATTTTGTTATCCTCAAATAAGTTGTTGATCCCAAAAACTATTGACTGGTGGTATCCACTACCAGGTATGGAACCTAGAGCATGGCAGGGATGTCTTAAGCCCCTACAATGACGAATATATTATGGAATGTACTTCATGGCCCCAACCAAATGCACAGTTAAAGCTGGATGAAAAGACCATAAAGAGCTGAGAGGAGATGCTCAAGTAGTCAAAGATGGACATCACTCAGGAAAATTGCTTCTTGTTAGATGGTTTGAAAATGGCTGTGTTCTGGTACTCAGGAGCAAAGAATGATTCGTGACTATCCTCTAGTCTGGAGCTCAGAGATCTACACTCAGTTCTTCAACACGCACCAGGCTTTGTGCACAATTTTGTGAAAATAATTAGGTTTCCACGATCCCTAGGGTTCACATTCTTTAAAATCAGGAAAAAAAAATTTGTTTCCTTGATTTTACAAAGAACGAGTTCAGAATTTCACAATCATTTAGCTTTTATGGCAATGAAGACCAGAGAAAAAGTACACGCAGAGTGGGAAGTGGTTTGTAGGATACAGAGCAGGTAGGCTATGTCCTATCCATCTTTAGAAGTCTGAAATACATTACTCTTACTTACAACCCAATGGTGCCCTTTTATTTGGTGTGGTGAAATAAGGATTTTAGAATACTGTTCACCTGACCTGGATAAGGTAGTTGTTTTATGTGAAAGACGCTGCATCCTAAATGTGCCTAATTTTTCTACTGATATAAGTGCAACATTGGGTGGTCAGCTGTTACGTAGACATCGATGTCACAGCTCATGTAATCATAGAATCATAAAAGGGTTTGGCTTGGAAGAAACCTTAAAGATCATCTTGTTCCAAATCCCTGCCATGGGTAGGAACATGTTTCACTAGACCAGGTTACTCGGAGCCCCATCCAGCCTTAAACACCTCCAAGGATGGGGAGTCCACAATATCTCTGGGCAACCTGTTCCAGTGCCTCACCACCCTTACAGTAAAGAATTTCTTCCTAATATCTAATCTAAACCTTCCCTCCTTCAGCTTAAGGCCATTTACTCTTGTTCTTGTCCTATCCCAACAGGCCCTGTTCACAGAACAGTCCCTCTCCAGCCTTATCGTAGGCCCCCTTTGGGTACTGGAAGGTGGTATAAGATATCCGTGGAGCCTTTTCCTTTCTAGACTGAACAGCCCCAACTCTCTCAGCCTGTCTTCACAGGAGAGATGTTCAAGCCTTGTGACCAACTTAGTGGCCCTCCTCTGGACTTGTTCCAACAGGTCCATGGCTTTCTTACATTGGAAACTCTTCATCAGTGTTCAATCCATCTTTAGAGGGAATGCCAAAAGGAGCAAGTAGAAAGGTAAAAAATAACTCCCCAGTTAGAAAGCTCCAAGGAAACTGCTGAAACAATGACATACTTCATGCTGGGAATAAAGTGTTTATGTTGGGAATAACTCATCAGGAGTAGACTCTTCAGTGATCTCTGTCAGAGAACCAAATTACCTGGCTCTGTGGAGGTACATGATAGAATTTGCCTTTTCCATTGTAAAGCAAAGTAGGAAAAGACCATAATTCCAAAGGTCTGCTTTATTTTAAAATCTTCTTGTCTCTTAAGTATTTTGTGGTTTATTATATAAATGGAAAGAAAGAAACAAAAGGGGGGAAAAAAGGAAAGGAAAAAGGAATAATACTTTGCATTAAAGGAGGTACCTTTGTGTCATAACTTCCTGAGAAACAAAAAATGCAGAACTTGAGCCAATTTTAGTCGTGTTCAAGTAAGCTGAGGGAATATGGGTGGACTGAAACAATCACCAAATTTAAATATGAGGAGTTGTGTTTTTCCAGCACAAAGGTCTGAGACTTGAGATGATGTTCAGTCAGACTTGGCTGAGAACAAACTCATTGCCAGTTTTCTTCTAATTAGGACAAAATCATTGTTTCATATGGAAATTTCCTGGCTCACATTTAAGATCACAGAGCAAGACATAATGTGTCACAAGTGTGAAGCAGTGCTTAATAAATGGGACAGTACACTCTGTATTGCTGCAGACTCCAAGTCTGTGCTAGAAAAGGTTTGTCATGCCTATGTCTGCACCTTTTCTGCAATGCAAGTACCAGGTACTAAGGCAATGTCTGCAACTTCAGTACCAATATGGCAGGTTTTCCATGTGTGAGAAACTAGATTATTATATTAATTATTGGCTTGGACCAACTCAAGTGTGTGTGGCAGGGGCAGGGCGGGGGGAAAGGGACAGGTCAAATTTTACAAAGGTGAGGCAATGCCCTATCCCATACCTCAGCCTCTGTGAGCCTCCTGGGGCAACCTCTGGGCAGCTCTCAGTCAGAGGCAGCCCAGGAGCACTGCCCACACTACACCCCAGAGCCCCAGAATGGCCAGTGGGATGAAAGTCCCACCTGGGAAAGGTGGCCACAGGGGGCCAGAGCAGAAAAAACCGAAGACGTGTGGTCTCCACATGTTTGAACACTTCATCTTCTAGCCTCCTACAGTTGGATCTATGCAGGATGTAGGGATAGTGGCTATATTTCTCTTTTACTCTCTCTTTCTTTACTTCTTCTCCTGATTTCCTTTCTTAATATTTTGGGTATCTTGAGACTGGATGGGCTGGATTTTACTAAGTTGTATATGTTAGCATATGCTAAGTCAATTCTTTGTGAAATGTTTTATTTTGGTTGGATGTTACCCTTTAAACTTTTGTCAAGTACTCTTATTTTCTAAAGTTTAGCAGTAAAAGTACCCTCTGAGAAAATGTGTTCAGCTTTTCTCATATGCACTCTCTCTTAAGGTGTTTAAAAGAGCTGAAGGCTCTTCTAATATGTCCGGAGGGTGGATATTGTTGGAGCTTTTATATTTTTAAAGTAAAACCCCTTCAGTGAGCTTGTAGCTCAGGGCCTGGCATCTTACACCACGTTGCAAATTTAGAGATAGATTCCACAAACTAGAGATGATGATAAAATTTTCACCATTATGTGTTATTGTTTCTCCCACACTGTATTCAAAGCCAGATGCTTAAAGGTTAATGTAGATTTACTTGGGGAGTATTGATGATGATGATTATAATACTTTACTAGCACTTACCAATCTGTTTTGTACGTGGTATAGCTCTGTATGCCTTCCTCCCCAATCTCTCTTATTGCTTTCATTAATAAAGTTGTATCCAGTCACATTTGGTGCTCAGGCTGGTTAGACGTAACTGCTCAAATCTTAAACCTACTCCAATACCCAGTCTTTTAAGATTAAGTTTTACTCAACTTTCTTCCTCTCTCTCCTGTTTTAACTAAACTGTGTAGTCAATATGAGCATTACATGATCTCTGCTTTCGGCATCAACTACAGGAATTGGCTACTGGATTCCAGTAAGAAATCCTTGAGGCAGTGGGGGTGCTTAGTAGCAGCACTCTATTGTCTTTTCACCAATACAGACGTGTATAGACCTGATTTTATTTGTAATTCACGTAGGTCCTATTCACTGTGCTGCAAATTCATCCTTATATGGCTTCTTTTCATTATTTCCTCTACCTGTGAAGAATTATTACTCCATAACCTCTTCAGCACATCCTTGTACACACTTTCAGTCAGATGCCTGTCAGAGATGGCGTTTCTTTAAGAGGAGAATTTCTTTGTGTGTTTTCTCTCTCCAAGTTTTGAGTCAATATTACAGTGTACAAATTGTTACAAATAGAGTAACAATGTTACCTAGAATCCAGGAGATGGCAGTAGTTGCCAATAATTCATTTGAAAAATAAGCCTATTTACAAAAGCTGAAAAATAAAGACATTTACCCTCAAAGGAAAGCCAAACTGTATCTGCATGTGTGTAAAACATTGCAACATAATGAATAATTAATTTTATTTATGAGTTCTTAAGTTCTAAACCAGGCTAGGAAATAGAGTTTGCAAATACATATGTTAAAGAATTTGCCCTAACACAGAATTTATTTTTTTTTTTTAAATTCAGCTATTAATATTACTCAACCCAGTTTCAGTGGCACAGATGTCTTTGGCTATACCTCATTCCTAGCTTATTCTACAATCCCAAATATCACCTTCTACTATGAATTTCGCTTGAAATTTCAGTTGGCAAACCACGACTCAGCTTTACGAGATAACCTGATTTTTTTCACTGGGCAGAAGGGCCAAGGTAAGCTTTATTTGTATTACCTATCCTTATACGCTTTCAAATACTCATTAAACAAGTAGGATAAAAATATATACAGGTTTTTCTTGATTCTTTTTAGGATATAATTTCATTAGAGGGAAAATAATCTCTTCAATACTTTATTGTTTTGTAAAGACAGTAATTCAATCATGTTGTATAAATGTTTCTTTTCATTATGGAGAAATATAACTGCTTCCAGTAATTAAAGTTAACAGTTAATTTGACACTTGAGGTAGCATATTTCAGAACAGAAGAAACGGAAAACAAAGTCAAAGTTCTCTCTTGTCAGGCATACACATAAATTTCATTATTGATCACATATATTCGGTGTGCAATTTTGAGATGCTGCCTCAAATCTTCTTCCGCTGATACTTACTTGATTGGAAAATCAGTCTGTCCATCCAACATGCCACAGCCATCCTGCCTTGTGTCTCGACCTGCCACAGGGGCAGCCATGAATTGCTGCTGTTGTCACAGTGGTTCCACTTCCAAGACACACAGGACTCAACACTGAAACCCAACCTTGTGGCAGCTAGCTTTGCACCCTGTGTTACTCATGTCAAACAAGAGATTCTAACCCCTGAGACGACTCAATGCAAGTTGACCCAAGGTAGCTATGAGTAAGTTGTGCCACAGTCTGTATAGCAAAGCATTCAACTTGATCTGATTAACACAGCTGAGAAGCAGGTTATATAAATCTATTTACAGCATTTGTACTAAGATTTTAGCAATACTTAAGGTATCTCTTCACAGTACCACTCTGTGGCAGACTGCATGGCATTAGAATTGCAATGGGCTAAAATAGAAATACTACTTGTGTTCTGTCCATCTTAGCATTACTCCACAAAGAAGCTATAATGTGGATGAAAGTTGAAAAACACATAATGAAAATTTAATGCAGATGTAAAGTAGTCAGAGTAGAGACTACTTTATTCTTCGTAGATCATAAGATGCGAGTAATTTATTTTTACCTTGTTTCTGCAATTGGAATGTGACCTAACTTTTGGGTTTGGAATTGTCTATTGGGTTGTTGAAGTCTAGGAGGGAGTTTTGGTGATGTGTCTTTACGTCTAAACCCAACACAGTGATGGAGAGTGATTTAGGTAAGTAAATATAAGTCTCTACTACAATAGTAGATGCTTTACCATATCTAAAACATCACATGAGTTTGGCAGATATGGTCCATGAGTTACAGAAACCCAATGCTAATGCTGAAGAGTATCAGAAAATTAATACTTCAGGAGGATGAAAGAGGGGAGAATTTATTATTATTAGCAGTTTTAAGATACTGAGCTCCCAAAATGCATCATTAAAAATCAATTTGTGGGAGGCATGATGCAGTAACATATATGTCTTAAAAAAAACTGCAGTATATCACATCAGAAGGATACAGAGTATTCTCCATTGTTTTATTAGTACATTTGATATTTTCTTAGGTCTTGCTTTCTGTTAAATTTCATTGCTTAAGTTCCTGCACCCTCTGGGGCTTCTTCTCCTTTCTCCCTGTGGCAGACTTCCAAGAATCAGACTGTTAGTTTATTGCTATGCAAACTAAAACTTGTTAGCTTAGAACAGCTCAGCAGTTTACTCATCTGTGATATAATTCAGTCTGCTACTTTTCATTTGCAAAGATTCTGTCAAATTTAGCTAGTGCAGCTCAACCAATCAACTGTACTTCAGTGTGCCATGACACCCTGGTACAGAACATTTACTTAATTTATCAGGTTGATTACCCAAATTAGCCTAACTTAAATACGTACTAAACCACTGTGAGTGTATTTAAACTCAAAACTCAGCTCTGCCTCTGTCTCTGTGTGAATCAGATTTTGCTGTTTTCTTCCAAACTTCAGCAAAACATGGTCAGACACGTAATCCTGCTAACTGTACTACATTCACGCTATTTTAACTACATCTAGGTCGAACGCTCCATATGCTACATTTTATCCCTAGGAGAGTCACCACTCACTCCCAGGCAGCTTTTCCTTTCGCTTATTGGTGCGGACAGAGGAAATATTGTCTTTCTTTTTTCAGTAGCTGAGTAGAAATGGTGTGTAGAGTTGAAGTTACCTAAAACATTTCCATCTAGTCTTTCAGAAAACAGTGTTCAGAAGCCAGTGTCCCCATCATTAAATTTTCATAAGAATAGTACACAGCTCTGATGTAATACAAACACAAAGGAATCTTTAGAACATTCTTTTCAACAACAAGAATGAACCATCACATTCAGACATGTTTCTGCAACCTTGGGAACTGAATTTCAATCACCTGTTTGAAACATTTCCAATTGCAGGAAATGTAACCAAACAAAAATTGTACCAATTAATTCATTGCCTTTGCTCCAGATAGAGAAAATGCAAATATGCAATGCAGAACACCAGTGGTGCAAAATAACCTGGTTTTTTTTCTATTACATTAATCAAAAGAGAACAAAAAAAATTTGCTGCAGTAGAATTTGTCTCAAAAAGGTCTGCCTGCAGGGTGTATGCTGTACTCTCCAAGTGATTGTGGAGTGTAGGTCTTGCAATAATATTTAGCTGACCTGAGTTTTAAAAAAGGATCTTACCAGCGTCATTTTTATTAATGAGAATTACTAGCATTCCAGGCTTATTATGCAGTTGTCAGGCAGAATCTGTCTTTTTGTTGCTTTGTATATAGTTTGTGTGTGTGTGGGAACAATGCAGTATGATAATAATGCATTTCTGCATCCCCTTGTCAAATGAGGGCAACACTTAGCAAAGAGAAAACAATGAGGCACCTGATAAAATGCTGTTGGTAAATTGCTGTTTTCCCCTTAGTTTAAATGGCTGGGAAGACTGAGCACCCTACATTTTAATTACCAGAAAGCAATTTCTTACCAAGTGAACTTCACTTACTTCACCAAGAGCAGATGCAGTTGTTCTAACAATTTACTGAGTATCAAGCAATAACACTCTCACCAGGAGGAGTGTGAGGGTTTTTGTAGCCTATGATCTTGCTATAAGGAGGTATTTTTAATATTTCATTTACATTTTCCCCTTTCTCCATTTTATCCCATTTCTTGTAGTTAGCATTCTCTTGCTGCACCCTACCTGATTCCCCTCCACTGTTGTCTCTGCCCAAACCATGGGCATCGATGTCATGGCTAACCTCCTGTGAGTTACTATCAAATTCTGTTCCAATACATAGTTAAAGTTAAAAACTGTTTAATTTATGCAGACTCAACATTATATTATTCTGCCCCAGCTCTGGCAGTATTCAAGGCCAGGTTGGATAAGGCCTTGAACAACTTGATCTAGTGGAAGGTGTCACTGCCCATGACAGGGAGGAAAGGGACTAGACGATACTCTAGGTTCCTTCTGACCACTTAGCAGGGTATGATTCTATGACTATCTTCACCACATCATTTTTGTAGAGTCTTGACACTGTTGCATTTCTTTGATTTCCAAAAAAGCATTTTAAAAATTCAGAGAGCATTTTAAATAGTGGTTTGTCTTTACTGTACTTCCCCTAGTTTTGCAGGTCAAATCATGTAAGTACTTGTAGACATTGTTGAAAATAGAAACTTTAGTAATGATTTTTTAAAAAGAATTGTTATTTTCAGTTTGGAAATACTTCACTGGTAACGTGCCAGTGGAACTGAAAGTAATGGAATTTCATTCAGTCATGAACAAACCATTGTAATAAAAAATGAATAGTTTCTGTTCTATATAACTCAGTGTAACTGCCCACTTTCTACAGAGGCAGTGTATTCACAGTCCTTGAGATAAGATTTTCTTTTTCGATATATTCCTGTTGTATCAAAATACTATATAGAAAAAACAAACTTCTGTATAGAAAAATCACTCCCTGCCCCCCACATTGCTAATGCAGCATGTTCATTTACAGTATATGAGATAAGGGGAATATGGCAGTTCTGGCTGTGAAACAGCAGTATGCAGAACTTCAGTGGGAGGACAATATAGGTATCATTGTTTCTTGGGGTAAAGCTTGTTTTATCTTTTGCAAATGAAGCAAATTTCCCATGCATTTGAGGCAGAGGCATCAAGACACATCTGAAATGAGGGTCACCATATGATTCTGGAAGAACAAATAGGAAGAGACCTTCCCAGAAACAAATACAAAATGAGATAGCCTTATGAAAACAGAAGAAAATATCAAATAAAGCACAGTGTGCAGGCATGAAATTGAGCACTGAATTGCTCGAATTCACATGAGACTTCTAAAAATAAATAGGTGGCTTTGAATTTCAATTCAGGACATCCTAATGCAAGAGTGAGTACATTCTTCTCCTTCACCTTTTTTTGTATCCTGGTTCTTTTACTGTACAAAGTGTATATGTAAAAGGATGAGATTACTAAGAAGAAACAAGTTGATCATGTTTTCTCTAAACAATGGTGATTCCATTCTTGCCTGCATGAGAGACTGAATTCTCTTCAAAGATGCCAGTGTAAAAACGTGTTTACTTGGACAACAAGAAACAGGTCCAAGACTTGAATTCTTACTCATAGGCTTTAAGTCAGACTTAAAATCCTTCAAATGAGATTTTATAGTATGGTGACTGAAAAACACAAGCTGCAATTATATTTATATATCATATAAATACAAAGAAATTAAATTATTTATTTCAAATTTGAAAATTAATGGGTTCTAACCTGAAAGTTAGAAAAGCTTTAGAGAATTAAAGCATATGGCTGTTCTGACCGGAGAAATACCAGTAATGAACAATCTAGAGCCACCCTAATCTAGGGCAGGTACAATAAAGTCTCCAGGTGCTATTGAGTCAAGGGCAGCAGATGGAGCTTGATAGAAGTTACTAGAGCTTCTTCAGGCACGTGTCCCTGCTACTCCCCTTGCCTCACAGCAGCAGGTGCCTGCAAGTTTTGAAGCTGTTAAAGTACCTAACATGAAAGTTAGAAGCATACTGGAATAGGATTAAGTCAAGGCCTGTTCTCACACGCAACTTGAAATTTCAATTATTTTTTTTTTAGATTTTGGAAAAAGTTGAAAATTTATTCATGTTCCATGGGGAGGGAACAGCAATGACTTCTAAATCCACCACGGTCAACAGGTTTTGTGAAGATCACTAACTTAACTGCAGTGTGAAAAAGGTCTTCCTTTAAAAAGCCTATAAATGTTTAAAATCCCTGCAGTTTCTATTTTAAATCCACAAAAATACTGGAAATAGCATTACAAGTTAGGCACAGATTATTAGAAGTACTTAAGAGGCTTAAAACCTTCCTGGCTAAAATATTCTAAACTGCTACCTTTTCAGTGGATTTGGAGAATATTTTATGTACTGGTATTTACTAAATCCTAGAATAAGTAGTTATTATTTTTTTGTGTTTTCAGGTCTGAATGGAGATGATTTCTTGGAGTTAGGACTCCGTAATGGGAGAGTGGTATATAGCTACAATCTAGGTTCTGGCACAGCAACGATCATCAGCAAGGCACTTGATCTGACACTCCATATTCATGTCATCCATCTTGGCAGAAATCTCCAAAAAGGCTGGCTGAAGGTAAAAAAGTAATTCCTTTAGAAGGAAAATGTTCTCTGTATTTTTTCACATTTCATATGGAAGGATTAAAAATTATTTCTGTGTTTCTCTGTAAAGCTGGGAGGACTGTCTTCCTTAGGGGTTCCTAAATAAGGCAAATTCCTTTGTTGTAACAAATATAAATGTCTCATTGAAAGGTGGATGATCAGAAGAATAAAACTGTCACTTCTCCTGGGAGGCTGGTTGGACTCAATGTCTTCAGTCAGTTTTATTTAGGAGGTTATCGTGAGTATACTCCAGAACTCCTACCAAAGGGACCCAGATTTAAGAATGGCTTTCAAGGTAAAGATTACACCATTTTCAATTCCTTTTAAAACATGCATTAGATTGTTTCAGTTGCCAGTGAAAGAAAGGTATAAAATCTCTGTCTTATCAGGAAACAAATTGGGTTTGTTGAATTTCCTTGGATGAAATTCCTGTGGCTTTTTCATTGTTTCACCATGATAGCCTAAGAAATATGATGCAAAAACAGGCTTTACTAAATATTTTTAATACTTTCTGTTTCTGCTAAAAATGGAAGTTCTCCATTATATAAACTCTTCTTATGTGTCCCCATTCTACAACATCTTTTCAAAAGGACTTCGTTTCCCTGTGGTAGTTTAGATTCTTCTCCCACTGTGACTAGCAGTGCTAGTTTGGGTAATAGCTTTCATGCTGTAACCTTCTTTCTGATAGGACATCACGAAATCTGATTTTTTTTCCAAACATTATGATCTAGGTCTCCAGACAGGACCTAAGTAATTCCTCTTGGGAATATTTATCTAGCAGATACTAATTTCTGCCTCAAAACTAATATTTGAAGCTTTGTATAAATCTGAATTCAACTCCTGCCAAATCAGCAATGAAGCAAAGGATTTGTTTGTGACACTTTATTTGCATTCCTTATTCCCTTAGAAACAATGTGCTTGATATTTGTGAGGTAAACTTGGATTTATTTTAAGGACTGGAAAGCCTTTCAAACAAAAAGAAAACATTTTGCAATAGTAAAACAAAGTCTGAGTTCTCAGTTATAAAGCTGGGGGCATGTTATCAAAGACAAGCATAGCAATAAAATTCACTTTCATATGCTACTACACCCTATCTGCACTAAGACCATGTAACTGCCTGTTTTCCAGGCATCACCTTACTTCTTTTTCTTAACAGAAATTTCCTCAAAATTGATTTCATATCCTATGGTCAACTATTCAGTCAGAAAGTCATAATAACTAATATCTCAGCTGTCTCTGTCCTTTCAGGAGGTATGGATTGTATAGTTATACTTATCCTAGCCTCTTAACAGCTTGCAAATTGGCATATCATAAAACCTAATGTCTGTGCAAGTATTTTAGTTGGGTCAATATTTGTGAAGCACTTCTGGCTTTACTTATGGACATGTTAATGTCAGGGGTGACCAACAGGAATCTCTGGTGCTTCACTTTAGCCATAAACCTTTTGAAACAGTTGCAACTGTATTTTAATGGCTGAATTTCTACAAATGCAGTATGAATAATCTTTCAAAACAAAAAAAAAATCGAAGTTCATGTACTGTTAGTTACTGTACTAGTTATTGATTTTTCTTACTCTTTAAAAAGAAGTATTTAGTACAAAATTTTGTCAATCATGTAGCACATAAACAATTTACTCTTTGCCCCTGACATTCAGAATAGTAAACCTCCTTTGCTCTTCTCCAGAGTGGGAACTGCAATACCAACAACATGAAAGAAAATTCTGAACTATTTTACTTCAGTCAATTTGCAGCTGTAGGGAACTCACAATAAAACTCTGGAAGTGACAGTCAAGATAAATTTATCTAGCACATAGTTGATTAAAGCACTCAGACTTTTGGAAACTGCTGTTGGCTGCGTTTAAAGACATGATTTATTAAAACCATTTTGCTTCTAATACCAGAGTGTACCTCTCCTTTTGTAAGCAATCACTATTGGATGAAGAAACATTGAGGCCAGCCTTATTGCTGCAGACTAAATGTCCCCAGTGCAATAATTTAGAATTTTTACTCTGTACAGCTACTGTTTCAGACCATTTCCTCCCTTACATGTATGATTTTAGTAGTTTTTCAAGTAATTTCCATGGAGTAGGAGGAAACTTAAAATGTCTCTAATAAGCTGTAATTTAGTAATCAAAAGTTGGGGAATTTTAAATTTAGAAAATTTGGACATCAGCACCTATAGACTCTTTTGAAAGGCTTATTAACATTTGATGGTACCATAAGCAATTTACAAAACTTCTTTCAGCCCCTAAGAGAAGCTGAAGAAACTAGTAAAGGTAGAGCTCAGATGAAGGAGCCAAGTTCGTGTGGAGTTTGAGGCTCTCTGTGCTTCATCTGAATTTGAGGCTCCTCGTGGGTTTACAAGAGCCTTTTGTAAATGAGATGGTAGGATGGTTTACTTAAATGCTTGGCTCTTTTTTCGTTTCCTATAACAGTGTAATTAAGGGACCTTTGAGAGTTTTCTGAGATGTGTAACAGAGCACACTGCAGCTGCTATAAAAAGTCAAATGTGGGTTTTAGGTAGTTGCAAATCTTGTGTCCAAAGAGACTCAGCCTGCTGATTATGAACAATCTGAAGTGGGAGTATAAAACCAACCACCTTGCGTTCAAAGGTCTGCACAACTCAACACAATGACTCACACAAAGTGAGACAGATAAGTATTTGAAAAAAGCTGGAAGTTACAGCTGAATTTCCAAACTCCCATCTCTGAGAGAGGCATAAAGAAATCTGGTGTCAGGAAGAGTTCTGATGTTTCGTGCTCTGTGCTACCATGACAGCAGGATGTAGTCTCCAGCCATGGACGTAATTGATGGAGAGCCAGGGCTTGCATACAGAAATAAGTGAGGAGCAGAGAGAGGAGCAACTGGTTGTTCCCATGATCCTGTTCGTAAGCAGGATGAAGTATAGCTATGGAAGTAATCTGTTCTTTGACAGCAAATACTATTAAATGGAGGAGTAAATAGGCAAAAGAAGCTGTTACCATAAAGCTGAACTGTTGAAGAACCTCTTTCGTGCTGACTGAGCCACCTCTTCATATTTTGCAAAAGAAGTAAATAAAATTCTAGGTGCTCCAGTACTTTTATTTAAGAGAAAGTAAACCCAGAACACAGATGAGTTCCATATAGATACAAATGTAGCCTTTTGGTCGAAGTTTAAATTCATGATAAAGTAGAATATATTGCAAGCCTGCCAGAGTAAAGACTACTTATCTTTATGTTCCTGCATCGCAGATGTCACAGAAGGAAAGTGAGTTCTGAACTAGCTTCTCTTTTAGACAAACACCCCACTCACAACCAATCAAGAAAAATGGGAAAACCAAAGCATTTTAGGATAGGTAGAATTTTAGACATCTGTAAATTCAGTATGGCATTCAGATAGAAAAGGTTTTATCCATGTATCTATTTCTGTCAGTTCTCTTACTTCTTTTTTAGTACATATTCTTGAAAATGCTTGCTTTGTGCATTTTTTTGTCAGATTAGTGCCAAGTGTTTACAAGCAGTAAGGGAAGCTAGTGAGAAATTTTGGAAAAAATTCTTTGAACTATAAAGATATATCAGGAAAAAAAAGAAAGAAAAAGTAAAGCTGAGTAATGAATTCATATTTCTTATGATAATCTCTGAAGTTTACTTAATCCATTCCTGGTGGCTCTTTCATGGTTTGTGAGCTCTGCTTAACTGGGCTGAAAGCTATAAAATAAATTGAAAGTAAAAAAAGTCTTTGCAGGAAGCTCCAAGTGTGGTCAAAGGAGTCCCAAGACAAAAGATTACAAACAAAAAGGTAGTGTATAATCTCTGAGTGCACTGTCTTGATGTCTGATTTCAGTTTAATTGCATAAAACTGATCTTCAGAATCTCACTAAGTTTAACTCACAAACTCAAAAGCTTGAGTTCCTCTCGCAAACTTGGCTCTGTCAGAAAACCTCTCCATTATTCAGAATAGTTGGCAGCCTCTCATTAAAAGGGGCCCAGAACTGGCAGAGCTAAGGGAATTCAGGTCAGAGAGAAGGTCAGCTGATCCCTCTGCAGAAGGTTGTATAGTGTTTGCTACAACAGGCTCAGATTCCTGCTCTGACTCTTTCATCTGCAGCCGCATGACTAAGAATCAGAAAAAATAGGGAAATTAAAGTTTCTGTTGAACTTACAAAGCTGGGTCAAAATACTCTTGTACCTACTACTTGCTTTGTTCCAGTGCTCAAGAGCTGCTTCTAACCTAGATGGCACAGTTAGACTGTGGTTGGTACAGTTAAATTAGTCATCAACACAAATGCCAGTTTATTTTCCATTATGATCTTAGCAGTCCTTGGGGACTCACTGTGCTTTCCATTGTTTACACAGAGCTCTGGGCTGCTTTTTCTTAGCACTTCAGCAATACTCAGGAGAACAGAACATGCTTTATCTGCTACTGATAAACAGATGAAACATTAGTTAGGATTTACCAAGCATAAGGTGGCCTAAAAACCAACCCTGTAAACAGGAAAGAACAATAATACAAAGATTGAAAATAATCATCAAATTAAGCTATTTTTATATTGTTTATAATGAGTTTCTGAATAACCAGTTATATATCAATATAGACAGAATTATGAAATGTGTGTAATATGGAAAAGCCTGTCTAAGAAAGCTATTTTTAATAACATTGTTCTAACTGTAGTTAAATTAGTGATCTTGCTATAGGTATTACTTATACACAGTATATGACTATAAAAAATCCTATTGGATATTCATTGGGTCTTTCAGGTGCAAGTCTTTTTCTTATGTGATTTCAGTGAATCATGCAAAAACTCACATTAAGTGATGTTTTAAAAAACAGTGTAACAGTTACTTGCAATCTCCATATCATATCCTTTCCTTGATTTTAATATTAATCAGAGAGCCTCTGGCATGCACTGCTAAAAAGCTCCTATTCTCAAGCTTTCAGACACTGTGGGAATTCACTTTATCTCAGCTAAATTGTATAAATCAGATTTAGAAAGGTATGAACATTTCCAAATACATTACTGTACTAGTTTAACTAAAGTGGTTTAAAACCTGATTTTTAGTTTTTCTATATATATTTATGTATATATCTGGGTAGCATCTCTAAAGTGCTTAGGGCTACCTTTAAATGTGACTTTACATCACTTGGATGCTTGTGTATATTTTGTAAAGTTACTTAGGATTTGATCCAAAAAGATATACTATATGGCATCAACTTCAGTTTTGCAGGATATAAATTAGCACATGGATCCATAAATATGATTCAGAAATACTGATGAATTAAGTTAGGCTAACTATTCTGTGACACCACTAGGAGAGCAGACTCTCCACTGTCCTGTTGTTTGGTTTGGTTTGACTTCCTATGTCTGTTTTAAACTTCATTGATTTCTTTCTTTCTTTTTTTAAGGTTGCATTTTTGATGTTCAAGTTCGTACAAGCATCAATCAAGGGTTTAAATCACCAGGCACTCCAGAAGGACACCCCAATTCTGGTCGCAATGTTGGACAATGTAAAGATTCACCATGCAGTTTAATAAAATGCAGAAATGGTGGGAAGTGCATAGAAAGGGGCTCTACTGTTTAGTAAGTATATGTATATATATGAGTACAGCATAGACTGATCTCTAGACTGATAACTATGGTAATTTAGTGTATTGATAATAGAAGGAGACTAATAGAAAGGGAGACAAAGAAAGAGAGAAAGAAAGAGAGAGAGAGAAAAAAAGAAAGAGAAAGAGAGAGAAAGAGAGAAAGAGAAAGAGGGAAAAAGAGAGGGACTGGTTCTGCTCCACTGAAGTGACTGGCATCCAGACCTACTATGAACTGCATGGGTAGAACTAGGTGTGACAGTTTTTTAAAACAAATGAGCAGTCAAGGTAGCAGAGAAGAAATAGCGAAGAGGAGAGCTTGACTGTCCTAATGTTTGAATGTGGTTGATGAGGCAAAAATAGGTGACTTCTGTTCCCTGGAAATCAGTATTTTCACATAAGAACCCCCTTTCTGGTGTAGACCACTGACTACCCAACATCAGAAATTTCTGACACAGTTTAAACCTGTAGGAGCTTCAAACATTGTTTGAACTATGTCAGTTCATCAGACAATCTGTTCACATGGCTGATCTATGGAATAATATGTGGTAGCAATGACAGCTCACCCAGAAGACAAGTCTGTGGTCTTTCCTGCCTTGTCACTAAATGTAGATGGATCTAAGTGCCCAAGGTGTAAGGCATGGTAAAGAACGAAGTACATTTGCAGTTCCAAATTGTTGTTGTGCATCAACACTTCCATTGTAATAAATCTTGTTTTCAAACACTTTGTAACGCAGGTGTAAAACCTTTGCTGACGAGCCAGTTTTTATTTTAAAAGTATCTGCCAAGATTAATTATACTTGCTTCACTTCCTGTGTTTTCACATGTGTTCATTTATTTACATACATTTGCAACATCTTTTTAGAAAGAGAAAAGTGCTGATTTAAAACTTCTGAAGACACTGACTGAAAACACTGCAGATAACAAGACAGATGAGGATGAAAAAACAGGCTTCACACTGTGGAGCCTCTGTGCATGATGCTGCTTAAAACAACAAAGACCCATCCTTCTGTGCACTACAAAAAAAAGTTTGCATACCTATCAAGCTAAAAATAATCTACTTGAGTCTGTATTGGAGAGAGAATTATATGGTAATTGGTTTTGCTGTCATGACAAAAATCTTCACCTGTAAGAGAACCAGTACAAAACTAGTGCTTCTAAAGCAAGTAAGGCTGTACTGAAATTTGGAAAACTGACCCTGAGATTCAGCATACAGTTCCCTTCCCATTCCCCTTATGAGCATATTTATATTCTCTTAAATACAGTAAAGAAGGAAATGCTTTGAAAGATATAATTTGGGATTCCTTTCCAATTGTTGCACTGCAGTATGTCCCAACTGTTGCATTTTGCACGATCCTTCCAGAGTTAAACCCTTACATTTAAAGTCTTTGATTTTTCTAAGAATAAGAAAGAATAATAGCCCTCTTTACACTTATGAGCATATTAGAGGAGATACGAAACTAAAATTTCAAGAGAAAAATAAGTATCATAAATATCAGCTGAAGTATGACACTTCCATTCACCCACCTAAATCCTTGCTGCAGCAATTTACCCAGCCATGCTAAGACACCTTAATGTCTATAAGGGATACAGAACCACCAGCAGCAGCATCTAGAGCACATTTGGAAAGCAGGTGGCGGGTTAGAGTGGCAGCTGGTGACATGAAAATATAGGCAAAGTTCTTTTTCATCATTACAGTTTAATAATTTGCATTACAGATCAGTTTAGGGATTGTTCTAAAATTTTTGGTTATTGGGGGGTTGTAATTTGTCTTTTCTAGGTTTTTTCTGTTTGTATTTAACTTGTAGTGACCTACTACTGAATTATATTTCTGTCTTCATATTTCAGACATCTAGGCCTTCACATACTATGTGTATGTGCACGCATATATCAGTAATGGTCACTTTTTCCTCTCACAAAAAAAAAGTGAAATTTCGCCAAAGAGGTGTGGATGTAACTTACATATAATTTCTATCAATGCATAGTAGCTGTCAATACCATCTCACATTTTCTCAGAGGGAACTTCCTTCTATTTTAAAATCATCGGTGTTCCTTTGAAGAGCAGAGTCCTTGAGGGAACTGGATTTGCATTCAAATATTTTTTTTCTCCTGAAATGAGATCTCTCCAGAGGTTTTTGTTGCTGTTTTGAGCTATTTTTATGTCCTGCTTTCACTACCCTACCAGAAATTGTGCAATGCTGTTAAGCTGTAGATTCAGTTACTATAGGGACAATGCTTTGATCTAAATAAAACTAGAAATACACAGCATTAAACTTTACATTCTGGCCAGCAACAGAGCACAATTGCTATGTTTTAATAAAATAAAGGGGAAATATTTGAATAATAAAATGAAGAATCTGTTGTTCAAGGGACAATAGTATTCCCCATTATTTTATTTATGGTACAGAATCATATAAGATAGAAAACTATACACAAAAAGATTTTCTGTGATGTGTTATCATATCAACTGCCTTATTAGCAAGGGCTTGTTGATGAAGTAAGAGAAAAAGTGTGCCTTGTGTGCACTTTGAGCAGAACATTAGACATAATGGAGAGGATTGAGTTTGCTAAATGTAAGCATGTAGTGTCACTTTAGAAACCCCTGGGTAGACTGTTCGGAGATCAGCTGCTGCTTCAGAAGAGCTTAGGACTTGCATAAGTCTTCTGTTGTATCTCCAAGCCTCATGTGGGTTTCTCAGTACTCTATAGCTTTCAAAGAGCATCAGTCACTCAGGTTTAGGAAGTTAAATCATACCCCTCTATGGCAGAGGTACATCCCATAAAATGAGTTGCTGCAGTCTCATTATTAGGCTAGATTCAATTAGAACAAATTTTCAGCGCAAGGACAGAATCAATAGTTAACACAGGGACATACTTTTATAGTTTTTAAGGGAAAAGACATTTTGCTATTTAATTGTTGTGGTTTAGAACAATGCAAGTTTCTATTTTGGGGAGTGAATTTACTATCTAAAAATTCCATTCCATGGTTCTCTTTGTTTAAATATGGTTAATCCCCTTCCAATCTTAGTTTCTTCAGACTCCAGTTTTACCTTCTAATCTAAAGATGGACTGCTTTTTGTTAATGCTCTAGTTTTCCACTGCGTGAATTTAAAACCACTCTTACTTAGAGATCTACTCCCTTGCTCAGCATTTTTCACTTCCAGTACAATACAAATTTAAGAACTGCGTCCAGAAATCTGCAGTAGTTTCAGTAGTCTGATGTGGTGGCCAATACATGCTGATACAAATTTGAGATGTCCTGCAATATCTGAGATAACCATATGATGTTAAGAAATGCGTCATTTCTTCCTGGAACAGTGATTAGAGGGTACCCTAGAGAGTTTCAGATGGCACTAAATATCTATCTGATCTAAGCTGTTTTAACTAATTAGATAAATTAAGGAAGCCTCTGATCTCCATCGACTACATGCCCATTTTAGATACAGACTCCTAAATTCAGGTGTCAGAATATGCAGAGCTGAAATTCTCCTCATTTGTTTGATTTGACACCACATTTGCATAACTATAGGAAGTTCCATATTTGTTAGCATTGAGAATGATATTTTAAACATGATATTTTCTATATTTAATATAAAAATAATTTTTGTGTAATTTAGGAAACCACACTGGATTAAGTAAACTTTCCAATTCTTCACAAATCTTTTAGAACCTTTAGTTATTTCCCTATAAGGTTCAAGAAATGCTTCTGGTTTGACTAGGATTTTGTGTAGTAATATAGAGATATTTCTTACATAGCTTGTAAAATAAGATTACTTTTCAATAATTTTTTTAAATGTTGTCTGAATTTTTATATTTAAAACAAAAAATGTTTTGTTCCATAACCAACAGTGACATACACTTATTGTCCTTGCTTATGTAGAAAGTGTGTTACTTGTTTGAGATCTAATTTTGGCTTTTGTAAGGGACTTTGAACTCAGAAAATCATTCTATGAATATTGCATGACACTGTTAAGAATCTAGCAAGACAACAACAATAAGAAGACATTAAATTAAACTATCCTTGAACTTCCTAAATACAAATATTTCAGAACTTGAAATGGTATCTGAAATTTCCAGAATTGAAAGAGAACTTCTGTTTTATTTCTCTGGGATATGTGAATTTGAGAGTTCTTGCTTCCTGAACTGGCCGACTGCCATATACATGCTGTGAAGTACACCCTAGTAAGTGTGTACTTAATAAGAGTCCTTTGAGGATTCAAGGTTATCCAGTTTGTTCTCGGACACACTATCAAAGCTGTATATGAAAGACTTTCTACCCTTTCCCACCTAAAACCATGCTTTATTAAAAAATAAGAGATATTTTGGCAGTTGTTCTTGCGAAACTGGAGTATAGAAGAATTAATTTAATCCATGTCCTTCAAAAAGCTGAAAATATGGAAGTATTTTGCAGTGACATTTAGCTCCTAAGACACGTAAACTCAGAGTATGTCCAGCTGAGCTAAGCATATAAGATCCCATCACAATCAATGGGGGTCCAAGCCTTTACAGTTGTCTAAACATTGGCATTCTAATGGCACAGGTCCTGGGACACCTTTTCTGGTCTTCACAATGTGTCCAGAAAAGCACAAGTCTTCTGCAGTTCTGTTTAATCTGCTAGCTTGACACATCTCTCAGATACACTGTGTATCAGATGGCAGATACAATTAGTCACATGGCATTAAATGAATGTAGAACCTTATCATTAGAGTCATGCATGTATTGTTTTGTAGGATGGATTGTGCTCCAGTTCCTGTGACTGTTTCAGCTGGAAACCCACTGATTAGCATATGAGCTCAGGCAGCTACTTGAGGATCCCATTTCCTAAACTTGAGCATTCAGTGATGTCCATCAGAAACTTGTCTCCCTGATGTCAAACTGCTTCTCTCATATACCCGTAGGAAGGCAACTGGGGGCACTTAATGTAATGTAAAATTAGCTGTCGATCTCAGAAGGAATCTTGCCTCTTATGCCAAAGAAATACCAGGAGTGTCTGGATGATGCTCTACTTTTAGGTAGTTCTGCAAGAAGCAGGGAGTTGGACTCAAAAATCCTTATAAGTCCCTTTCAACTCGAGGTATTCTGTGATTCAAAATTAGTCTTTAAATCCCTGAGAGTCAAGGCACTAGTGATGTTGCAAGCTTATTAGGTTCTCTTGGTCTCGAAAAACAATAAGCAACCATAACCAAGAAGATATAAACTAGACCAGAGTGGCAGGCCACATGATGGAAAGGATTTGACATGCTGCCTCTTCTTCTATCCCTCTGAGGATTAGGAAATTTTGGATCTAAACTTCTCAATACCAGTCAAACTTGCTTAGGAGTGTTACATGGGTTTAGTTTGTTCATAGACCATTGCCACTGTAGGCCAGCAAACATGTTGAGCTCTGTGCAAATAATTTTCAACTCATTTAAAAACTTTTGCTAGGTCATGACACACAAGAATTAAAAGAAATTTAAACAGACATATGCATACACAAGCAAGGGAAAGGGGAAGAATCCTCATGTATGCTGCCCAACAGCAGTAGCTTCAGCTCCAAGCACCCTGTCTCACAGCCCAAGGAAGGGACATTGCTGTTTTCACTCAGGAGTTAAATTACTCTCCCTTCTCGGTAGCTTTCATGCCTCAAAGCATAACATTTTATGGCTGAGACAGAAAGCATTCTGTCGCTGATTTTGATGAATTGAGGTGCTTTTGCTTTTGCAGGGTCCTATCCTCTATTCCCCTTCATTCCAAATAGCTGTTTATCACTCTGAAAAGTTTATTAGCTGGGTTTTGTTTACATGTTGTTATCTGATCTGAAGGTTTGGTGAAACAGGTTTCACAGCCTCCTCATTATCTTTTATCCAGAAGCAGTGAGGTGATTAATGGAGGAAATGTAGCTCAGTGAGTTCAAAGAAAAAGTCAAGACTTTGCACATAGAAAAAAGCCCCAAACACTGGTTAAGAATCAATCAAAATATATGAGTTTTCATTCTTAGCCTTGAGAGAGAAACCTTCCAGAAAAAATCCATAAGTGCTTTTATTCAGGGGAACAATGTTTTTATCATAAAGTGTTACTAAATTCTAAAATACATATTTCATTTTACCTTTTTCGTAAGGAGGGCATTTTAAGTGCTAAGTGTATTCTGTATTTAAAAATTCCTATAAAATTCATACTGATTTTAAATTTAGATGTATGATTTTTTTGTTTGTTCGTTTCCCTGACGTGGATGAAAGAAAGGCATAAAGAACAGCAGACAATAACAATTACAATGATTCAGTCTGTTTAGAAAATTTGCTTATGGTGTAGATTTACAATCATAGATACATGAAATCCAGATTGCCACCTCTTTCATGGCCGGATCCACTATCCTTTTTCCATCAAGTGCTTCAACAAACCTACCTCTAATGTGCCAGTTATAAGAATTTAGCAAATTAATAAGTGAAAAGTAGTTGCTGACAGACTCCTGTTAGTAGTTAAAATTTCAAACTGGTAGCAATTTCACTTATGCTAACATCTGGTTTTATTTTTGTGGTTGCTCTTTGCTGCTTACCTTGCCCTTTTGAATGTCCACTTTAACTCCTCCTAATTTATGAAGCCAAGGCCTTTTTCAGTTATTTGTAGAGTAAGACATACAATAAAAAAAAAGCTACAACCCCTTTTTTTTAACAGATGCTAATATTGTAATCTTAAGATTCAAAATGAAATGTTTCCTATTAAGAACATTTTTCTTTTATAATAAAGTGAACATACAAAGAAGTTAAATGAGGAACTTTTCTGTTAACCAGTTTGGATCAGATTATTAAGTACAGGTATCCAAACTTGAAAATCTTGATTAGATTGCTACTGACATGTTGATTTCTTTTGATAAAAACATTGAATTCTTTCCTTTCACTTACCCTCCATAGCTGTGACTGCCTCACTGGATGGAAAGGTGCATTTTGCACAGAAATAGTGTCAGTATGTGAACCTGAGCATGACCCTCCACATCTGTGTAGGCAAGGTGGTACCTGTGTGCCACTGCCTAATGGCTACACTTGTCACTGTCCTCTTGGAACAACTGGTACCTACTGTGAACAAGGTATGTCAAACGGATAGTGCATTGTACAGTTATGGGATAATGCATAGATGTAAAATCACAGTATTTTGCAATATATCAATTAAATGTGACATAGAGATATAAAGTACAAAATAGATTTTGTTTACAGAAAGTGAATTTAGAAGTAATTTAAAGCTATGAATCGTTAGATATTGTTTTCTTACTCTGCTCATTTTTAACACCATTTGTTCCTTCCATTTTTTCAAATCATTCAACCACATTCACAGGCAGCATGGACATGATTTGTTAGATACCAAGGAGACAGGAAGCATTGCAGAGAAATGTTATAGTGCTTAGTTCAATTGCCAAGCTCACCGTAATGAAGTATGATGAGAAATACACTTGACAGCTCAGTACTACTGCAGAAGGGGGAAGCATCTGGGACCTTATCTAATTTCTACTGATGCTAATGGAGAGGTTCCTGGTTTTCTATTTCTTACCCTTATGTCTAGGAATCTTTTGTCTGTCTTCTTCTCTGAGACATTACACAAATAAATATTCAACAATGTGGAAACACATGTGCTACAAGCTCAGGGACTTTTCCTGTGAGTGCTCAAAGTGTGCTTTGAGTGTAAGGAAATGCAGTACAGTCCACACCCTCTATTTCACAGCTCTTAGATTCATGTTAATATTGTGCAAGCTTATGTTTCTCCTTTGAGAAGCTCTCTGCAGAACTTTTGGAGAACTCCAGTTACTATTAAATAGCCGCCTTTCCAAACTGCTTGTCAAGGTCCAGCCTCCCTTGTTGTGTAAGTTGCAAGCACAAAACTGAGAAGCTGAACTGCATCTGACCTGATTTGCAGTCCTCACACTATAGATGGATAGTTTTTAAATCCCATTACATTTTGAAAGAAAAAGAATATAGCTTCTGGAAAGTCATTGTTAAACTCCCTATTCCTTGTAAGAATGTGCTTGCTTTATTGCCTCTGCTGCAAAAGCTGTTCAAGGCTCTTTCTATGAACTTTTCAACTTTGAATTCTCATTTCAAGTGAGGTTTTCAAAGGTAATGCCATCAAGATCCAGGATACTGATCACCAGGACATGTGCTATACATAAAGCAGGTAATTAATCAGGTAAACTCTCCTGTGTTCTGGTTTCAGAATAGATTTGGATCTTCTTATGATGGGCACTATTATCAATACAAATAGGTTATATCTGAGCAACAGAAAATTGTATTTCTTGTAAATTGTCTTCCTTTTAGTAATTCCTCCACCTGGTAAACACATTAGAGGGTTCCTCCGTTTTATTTAAAGGACTATTTGTTTTTATGAATAGGGACTATGGATCCTGACCAAACTCTTTGCCCTGTATTTCACCTTACTCTGGCAGAATAATGAATTATCATGAGATTTTTCAAAGAGCAGTTTGCTCTTTTAGTGGGTGGTGAATTGCTAAAAAACAGCTGCTTATCAAGATTGAATATCTTATCTCTAGATTAATGGTGGTTATTGGAGCCAAAAGAAAAAGACAGAGAGCAATGAACAGCCAAAGGGTCCAGGAGAAAACAAAGGGTAATTAAATGATGGAGACTAATGAATGTGCAAGAAGGAAGGAAAAAAGTGTGAGAAAAAGACAGAAGAGATTTATGAGGCAAAAAAGAAGCAGAGTAGAATAACAAAGAGGGCTTCACCAAATAATAGCAACTGGTAAATACAATACAACAGTATGGATTGCACAGAAACAAGTCAGGTGAAGTGAGTAAATGGGGCAGTAGGGGTAGAACCACAATAACACAGAAGAGTACTCTGAACACAAATATTAAGGGCACATAGACACAAACTGGCAATAATCAAACAGTTATGTGCTTAGGAAACACTAAAAATGTTCTAGGTTCTTTATGAACTATGTACATGAGAAATGAGAGATGAAAGCATATGTACAGATGAAGATGAAACTGTTCTTAACTGTGATGTGTCCTGCTTAGAGCATCAACTCAAACCACAAGGATGCAAAGACTGTCAGCACAGAGATACAGCACTATATGCTTAAACTTTAGATGTCTGAGCTGCCCTAACAAGTGTTCAGTAGTTAGAAAACTAAGTTAGAACAACACTAAACCCAGGGAGAGCAAGATCAGTTAACAGAGTTGTCATGACTCGTATGGCCTGAAATTCACAGTGCTTGCTTGATCACCTCACAATGATCATTGTCAAAATGTAAATACTGAGCAATATTCTCAGGAGGTTGCAGTAAGATGTTTGTTAAATCATGTATTTTAGAGGAATTAGAAGAATCAATCCAGTTGATGAAGAGAAGGTAGCAGTTTCAATTACTCTGCATTTCCTATAGGCTCTGCACAACCAAGTAATTATTACTATTCAGCAAGTAATGCACAGGTATTTTGTAGTCTGAAATGCTGAGAGCAAATATTTCATAGTATAGTTCAACTTGCCAAAGCAGGTGCCAGGACTTGCTCTTCCAGAAGAAAGATCAAGAGGTTTAGCAGGTAGGAAGATGCCTGTGAAATTTAAGACCAGCTTTGAAAAGGCAAGCATCCATAAGGAGCATTAGGAAAAATGGAGAGGGTTGTAAATTAGATCTGAATGGGTCCAAGAAACAAAGCCTTGTCAGGCAAGGCAGGGTAATACACTTACTCAAGAATAATTTAAAGCTCTACTTCTTGGGTGTACTACGTTGACCAAACCCGTTAACACTCGTAAGACAAGATGCTTCTTCAAGAGTGTTGGGTTTCTAGAGTTAACATTGGTGTAAAGAAACAAAACAAATTATTAATTTATACTTTCAGAAATAAAAGTGGTTTAATGAAATGGGAAGGAAATGGAAGATTAATGAAGCAGTCTTTAGTGTTAACATTGTCATTTGGACTCAAACCACTTTCACGTTTGTGGCACATGAAACAGCAAAGAATGCTGTTCCACTGGTTTGAAAAGGTCACAGCTATGACAGTAACACAGCAAAGACAGCCCAGTTCCTTTAGTGCATAAATGACAACCAAACATTGGCAGGATCTGGCACAGTGTTATTTCTTAGTTAGCACTCCATAACCACAAAGATTAGATGTATGGGGGAAGTAGTTTATTCTGAGTTTGTTTTAAAAGTAGTTATGTTATCCACAACACCAAAATATGATATTAATAAAATATTTTGTTCATTTGATTTAAAGTTTGCAACTGAAGTACCTGTCTAAACTGTCTTCTGGTTAAGAAGTGAAGCCTCAGCCAGGAGCAGCATATAATTCAAGTATTTCATTAATACACAGTGTTCAAAAGCAATAAGAAGTTCCAGCTCCCAGTACGTTGTCTGAGGAGTTTCCTGCATGACTTTGCACACCAAATTCCAGTTTATTCTTGTATTAATGAATATCTTTGTACTTAGATCTCTCAAAGGGCTTCTGAAGGGGAAGAAGTCTCTAAGGACCCAGTTGTTTAACTCTCCTGAAAGTATATAGTAGACCTATTGGCATCAGCGTGACTACTCTGCTGAGAAACAGTGGCCAAGATAAATGTCAAGGATGATTCCTCCTGAGGGAGAAGAAACAGTCTAAAACCCTTTTGCTGCAGATAGTTTGATTTGCTGGACATTGTTATTATATATATGAATACAATATTTTTCTTATATTTAGAAATTACTAAGAAATGCAAACTTCAAAAATACAGACGTTATCATAATGCCTGTCTGCAATTATATTCTAATCTCTACTAAATTCTATTTTAGCAGCTTATTCCTATAAGAAGAGTGTCCCTGTGTGAGGCTGGTAATCCTGTCTCCAGCAGTAGAAAATAATGAAGTTTTAAAGAAAAAATAAACACAGCAACTATGTACAACATCTCCCTGAAGTACTCTTCTAGCATCCAAACATTTGTGGTTTATCTTTTTTTTTTTTTTTGTACAAGTTTTGAGCTGGCTTCCTGCCAAGTCCCCAAAACCCGGCAACAAGGACCTACTTCCCAGAGAGGGAAGAAAAAAAACGACCTAAGCAGCCAAAGCTATAGCAAAATATATATATATATTTTTCATATGAGACAGATATATACAATGAGAATGTTATACACCACAACTCCAGAAATCTCAAACAGCTCCCCAAAAGGGAAGAGGGGGAGAGAGAAGGGAAAAGGACAAAAAGGGACAAAAACCAAACAAGTCAACCAGCCAACTGAAGGTAAATTAGCAAAACCTCACCACTTCCCTTTGAACAAGCAGGATGGCTGGACACGGCCCAGCACTCTCCCCTCACGGGTGGCAGATAACAGCAGTCACTGCAGGCCTCAGCTCCAGATAAGCCAGACCGAGACAGGGACCCACCGTTCTCGAACCTCACCGGAAAGGAAGAGAGCGAGGTCCCTCCTGCTGGCTTTATTTATACCTCCAGTTACGTAAAGGAATAGCATGGAATACTTCCGTGATCACCTTCCTAGTTCCAGTTACAAGCTGGTGTCCAGGAAGGCCTAGAGTGAAACCATCACATTCTCCACCCCTTATTCCATACTATTTCTTTACGTAACACCTGTATATTGTGTTCATCTATATCTCGTGCATGTACATATACATATATACATATAGTCCATGTTTATTTCGAGGCTGTCGTCTGTTGTTGAAGATCAGCACCAACAGCAGCTCGGTTTGGATTCTTGGCCCTTTCATCACAATCACAGTTCTGGTTTAGGGCTGGCTCATTGGTTTTAGCTGTCTCATCATCGGACATCCTTGGGTACCTGTATCAGTTTTGTTCGGGTCTTTTTCCGTCTGGTGTCTGGTCTCCTGTAAAACACAACTTGAGGCACAAAATTAGTTTTTCCCCATGGCTAGGTTTTCTTGAAGCACACATTAGATCTCTCCATCCTTCCTCATAACCCACCAGGTATTTCCGGGCCCTTGAGCGAAAACAATCCCACAAATGGGTTTGTCTTGGTCTGAGGGAGGAGTGATACAAACAGCCTTACCTAAAATACCTCTTAGATGGATCGCTGGAACTTTGTCTCCATCTACAGTGTGGAGGGATTCTGCTTGGGCAGGACCAGCTTGGTTGACAGAGCCTCTAGTGTTGACTAGCCAGGTGGCCTTGGCTAAGTTCTTATCTCAATTTTTGTAAGTTCCCTCACTTAGTGCCTTTAGGGTTGTCTTCAACAGTCCATTACACCTTTCTACAGCAGGTGTATGATATGGAACGTGATATACCCATTCAATACCATGCTCCTGTGCCTAAGTAGCCGCTAGACTGTTTTTGAAATGAGTCCCATTGTCTGACTCAATCCGCTCTGGAGTGCCATGTCTCCACAGGACCTGCTTCTCGAGACCTAGAATCGTGTTTCGGGCTGTTGCATGCGATACCGAATATGTTTCCAACCATCCTGTGGTTGCTTCCACCATGGTAAGCACATAGCGTTTACCTTGGCGGGTCTGTGGTAACATGATATAATCAACCTGCCAGGCCTCCCCATATTTATACTTCTCCCAGCATCCACCATACCACAGGGGCTTCAACCTTTTTGCCTGCTTAATAGCAGCACAGGTTTCACAGTCACGGATAACTTGAGAGATGATATCCATGGCTAAATCCACCCCTCGGTCTCGTGCCCATCTATGAGTGGCATCTCGGCCCTGATGACCTGAAGCATCATGGGCCCATCAAGCTAGGAACAATTCTCCCTTCTGCTTGTCTAGGTCTGCTTGTGATACCTTGACCTGTGCAGCTCGGTCTGCCTGTATGTTATTGGTATGTTCCTCGTTAGCTCATTTCTTGGGCACATGGGCACCTACATGGTGGACTCTCACGTTTAGTTTCTTCACTCTGGCAGCAATGTCTTGCCACAGATCAGCAGCCCAGATGGGTTTTCCTCTACGCTTCCAATTCATCTCTTTCCACCGGTCTAGCCATCCCCATAGGGCATTGGCTATCATCCACGAATCGGTGTACAGGTAGAGCCTTGGCCATCCTTCTCTCTCTGCAATATCTAGGGCCAATTGGACTGCTTTGAGTTCCGCAAACTGACTCGATTCGCCTTTACCTTCAGTGGCTTCCACCATTCGTCGGGTGAGACTCCAAACAGCTGCTTTCCACTTCCGACTTCTCCCTACAATACAGCAGGAGCCATCGGTGAAAAGGGCATAGCGTGTCTCTTCCTCTGGCAGCTTATCATATGGCAGAGCTTCTTCAGCTCGACTCACTCGCTCTTCTTCTTCTTCTGCCAGACTGAAGTTCCCACCTTCAGGCCAATTGGTTATGATTTCCAAAATGCCAGGGCGATTCGAGTTCCCGATTCGGACACATTGCGTAATCAAAGCAATCCACTTGCTCCACGTGGCATCGGTGGCATAATGCGTAGGGGGCACCTTCCCTTTGAACATCCAGCTCAAGACTGGTAATCGGGGTGCCAGGAAGAGCTGTGCTTCGGTACCAATTACCTCTGAAGCTGCTCGTATACCTTCATACGCCGCTAAGATTTCCTTTTCCACAGGGGTGTAATTGGCCTCAGAACCTCTGTAGCTTTGGCTCCAGAAACCCAGTGGTTGCCCTCGTGTCTCACCAGGCACCTTTTGCCAGAGGCTTCAGGAGAGACCTTTATCTCCAACTGCAGAGTAGAGCACATTCTTTACATCTGGTCCTGTTCTGACTGGTCCAAGAGCCATGGTATGTGCAATTTCTTGCTTGATCTGCCTGAAAGCTTGTTGTTGCTCAGGACCCCACTGGAAATTGTTCTTTTTACCGGTCACAAAGTAAAGAGGGCTCACAATCTGACTGTATTCTGGAATATGCATCCTCCAGAAGCCTATGGCTCCCAGAAAAGCTTGGGTCTCTTTCTTGTTGTGGGTGGAGCCATTGCTACAATCTTGTTGATTATGTCTGTTGGTATCTGGCGTTGTCCATCTTGCCATTTCACCCCTAGGAATTGGATCTCTTGGGTAGGTCCCTTGACTTTGCTCTTCTTGATGGCAAAACTGGCATCGAGGAGAATCTGGATGATCTTCTGTCCTTTCTTGAAAACTTCTTCAGCTGTGTCTCCCCATACAATGATGTCATTGATGTACTGGATGTGTTCGGGAGCCTTACCCTTCTCTACTGTGGCCTGGATCAGTCCATGACAGATGGTTGGACTGTGTTTCCACCCCTGGGGCAGTCGATTCCAGGTGTATTGAACGCCCCTCCAGGTGAAAGCAAACTGTGGCCTGCACTCTGCTGCTAAAGGAATGGAGAAAAACGCGTTGGCAATGTCGATGGTGGCGTACCACTTTGCTGTCTTGGACTCCAACTCGTACTGGAGCTCCAACATATCTGGCACGGCAGCGCTCAATGGTGGTGTGACTTCATTTAAGCCACGATAGTCCACAGTCAGTCTCCACTCTCCATCGGACTTACGTACAGGCCAGATGGGGCTGTTGAAGGGTGAATGGGTTCTGCTGACCACCTCTTGACTCTCCAACTTTCGGATCATTTTGTGGATAGGGATCACAGCATCTCGGTTTGTCCGATACTGTCATTTGTGTACGCTTGTCGTGGCTATTGGGACTTCTTGATCTTTAACTAGCAGTAGTCCTACAATGGAAGGGTCTTCTGAGAGGCCAGGAAGGGCAGACAATTGCTTGGACTCCTCTTCAATCACCGTGGCTACACCAAAAGCCCACCGGTACCCTTTCAGGTCCTTCTTAGGTAGTCCATACCAAGGATGCAAGGGGTTTCCGGCCCTGTCACAATGGGATGCTTTTCCCATTGGTCTCTCATCAAGCTCATGTCTGCCTCTACTACTGACAATTCTTGAGACCCTCCTGTCACTCCAGAAATAGAAACAGTCTCGGTACTCTTATGCTCCGAAGACACTAAAGTACACTGGGCTCCAGTATCTATCAAGGCCTGGTATCTCTGAGGATCTGATGTGCCAGGCCATCGAACCCACACAGCCCAGTAAATTCAGTTATCTTCTTGGTCCCTTTCCTTCTCCTGGTTGAAGGCAGGGCCCCTCTACTGGTCTTGATCAGAGCATTCGTCGTCAGAGTTTGACTTTGACTTCTTAGACTTTTTGCCATCGTCGAAGTGGACCTCCATCTTCTTGTGCTTCGGCGATCGCAGTTTCTCTTCTAAGAAGTCTGCATCTACTACATAGACAACTTTCTTGTCAGTGTCCTTTTGCTTCAGCTCCCTCACTCTAGCTTCAAGCTTAGAAATGGGTTCACCATCCCACTTCTTCATGTTTTCTCCTTTACTATGAAGGTATGCCCATAGTTGGTTATGTAACCGACACTTAGGGTTCTCTTTCCTTCGACGTGTGAATGACAGGGATCGTGAGCGAGATCGAGACCAGGATCGAGGTCTAGGCCAAGGTCGTCTTCATCAATCCCACCGTGATCTTCCCATTGGCCTTTCTCTGTAATCTCTATACCTCCTGTCATCTCTGTCTCTAAGGTCATCCAAGAGAAGGTCTGGGTCTGGAGGGGTAGGAGTAATTCTCCCTCAGGTTGAGGGGGATGCTTTGGCTCCTTCTTTGCGTCTTTGTAACACTGAATGTGTAGTCAGGATATAAATCATCAAGTGACAATATACCACAGGCTGTTTGTACTGTTGCCTTCTTTTCTCTTGATACTGCTCTACTTTCCTTTGGACGCGCCCCTAGTTCTTTTGGGCATGCTCCTTCTCTTGCAACCGTTTCTTCCTCTCTGGCAGCTGCTTCTTCTCTTGCAATCGCTCCTTCCTCAGTCACAGCCACTTCTTCCTCTCTCGCAGTAGTGCCTTCGTCCATTGCTGCTGCTCCTTCATCCATTGGGTCCGTAAGTTCCTTGATCTCCCTTACCCACGTTTTCTTCTTCTTAATAGGGGCAACGATGACTTTACGGTTCTTAGCTTGAGTCCCAGTTCTAGTGGGCTTAGTAGAAATGGCATTGACTTTAATTCCTGTTTGGACCCCGACTTCTGTGGACCTAATAGGGACATCACTGGTTTCAAGTGGCGTGGTTTGGGTTTCTGTGTCGACCTTAACCTTTTGAAGGTGGTCTGTGGTGGCTCGATAAGCATTGGCCAGGCCCTAGCACAAAGCGAAGAATTGCATATTCGGATCCTTGTAGGAAAAGCACCCTTCTGCCAAACAGTGGGCCATCTCACCAGAATCAAACATTTGTTCTGGTGTGAACTCCCAATTAATGGGGGGTGACACATGTCCTACTAATCTACCGAAATCTCCCCAAGCTCCATGCCACCCGGGGACTGGCCTGTCTGCAGCCCTTTCCAAAGTTCCAGTGAGTCCCTTCTAGGCGTGATCTTTCCTACAAGAGGGAAAGCAATACAACTCCATTCTTCCAAGTTTAAGGAGCACTTCCAGTACCTTTATCAATGACAGTACTGTTGCAACAAAATTTATATAGTAATTAGAGCCGATTCTAACCATGGGGATCCCCTTTACCAAACCTTTGATGTCAAAATTAAAGAATGGAAGCAATTCGTTCCATCCATCCTCAAGGTCTGGACGTCTCCCTATAGGGAAGCCTAAAACAGGTATAAAGATGGCTAGAATAATAAGACAAATTAATGAAACAGCCATTGTTTTTGTTATTATTTCTTCTTGATCCCAAAACAACCCTTTGTTTATATAAACAAAGTTTTCTTGGCTGCTTTCCCAGACTCTGGCAGTGTTCCCAGACCTGTTCCCAAAACAATAGATTGGTTTTCAAAACAACACCGAGCTTGGCTGTCTTCCCGGAAAATGTTTATCAAAACAAGCCAAACTTGACCAAAATATCCCACTTCTGACACCAAAAATGTTGTGCAAGTTTCGAGCTGGCTTCCTGCCAAGCCCCCTGAAACTCGACAATAGGGACCTGCTTCCCAGAGAGGGAAGAGAAAAGAAAACGACCCAAGCAGCCAAAGCTATAGCAAAAATATATACATATATATATTTTACATATGAGACAGATACACACAACGAGAATACCACACACCACAATTCCAGAAATCCCAAACAGCTCCCCAAAAAGGGAAGAGGGGGAGGGAGAAGGGAGAAGGACAAAAAGGGGCAAAGACCGAGCAAGTCAACCAGCCAACTGAAGGCAAACTAGCAAAAATCTCACCACTTCCCTTCGAACAGGCAGGATGGCTGGACACGGCCCAGCGCTCTCCCGTCACGCGTGGCAGAGAACAGCAGTCACTGTAGGCCTCAGCTCCAGATAAGCCAGACCGAGACAGGGACCCACCGTTCTCGAACCTCGCCGGAAAGGAAGAGAGCGAGGTCCCTCCTGCTGGCTTTATTTATACCTCCAGTTACGTAAAGGAATAGCATGGAATACTTCCGTGATCACCTTCCTAGTTCCTTCCTGGTTACAAGCTGGTCTCCAGGAAGGCCTAGAGTGAAACCATCACTTTTTTTTTTTTTTTAAATTTATTTTTCTTGACACTTATTTTGATGGATTAAATCAACTCTCTCATCTTGGCATAAACTGCATCACTAAAGGTGGTGAAAAACTTGAGCAAAAATAAATTTGAAATCAATGAAGTTTCTCTGACATTAAGCATTGACATGTATTTACACATAAGATAGAATTTCTTTAGGTATTAAGCATATTTATTTCCTAGATAATTTTGTAGAGAAATTAAGAAAACCTGCAATATCAGATTAGTTAACTGAAGATTTCATAGACCTGATAATGTTCTCATTTAAGGGGACAGCAATGTAATATTCGAAAGATTCTATAGATGGCACTATTGGAGAAGACTTGCCAGTGGCGAAAATAAACATGGTTTTCATGGCAATATTTCTATACATTTTAAATTATTCAATAGTTTTCTTTAGCAGGATTAGTTTTGTGACACATACATTCATAAAATCTATTAAAATAATTTTTCTTGACTTCAAGGCATGATAATAGAATGCCACTGCCTTTTTCACAACGAAATAAGTGAATAAATAGATTTCTTCAACTATATATTAGTCTCTGAATTCCATAGCTACAAATACTGCCTGTCAACATACAGCTCTTGAAGAACTGAAAGCAAATGTAAAGAGCTTCTCATTGTTCTGTCCTTGGTTTAGTGAGACACTTGTCAAGCAGTAAAGCCATTTCCTTGATGAAAAAATAGCAAACAACTTCCTTGGGCCACATTTATCAGCTCAAGTCAACTTTCTAGATATTATTCTGACATCAAATTCCATTATTCCGATACAAAAATACAGCAAAAGTTTTGGTAGTACCTGGAAAACTGATAGAAAGGGGAAAAAAAGTAATAACAATTCTATAACTATTTAATCCATCTTCACAGTCATGGTGAATGAATGAAAAATGGAAAACTGACTTTTGAAATAATTTTAGCTATAGATGTCTTTTCTTTCTACGTAGTCCAGAATGTTACTTAACATATTTTAACTGCTATTGTAAGACAGATTAATTCACAGTACGATTTAGCTCAAGACTTGACAATATACCTTATATACACACACTGAAGCACGTATACATGTATGAATATGTTGGACTTATCTTACAGTGCAGTTAGATTTGCACAAACTATTTCATAGTTACTATTTGGAAACCTTTCTTTTATTTAAAGGTCTACTGCAGGCACTTATTAACTTGCTGTTTTGAGTGACAGTGATTATTTCCACTGTTATTTCTTCAAACTTTGAGGCAACATGAGCAAAGCTTTAAATAGTAGCTACAGCAGTCCTATCCTATAAGGATAAAATGTGCCATTTGTTTTACTTAAAAAGCAATATAAGCTTTCAAGTTTGTTAGTAATAGTCCAGTAAACTGGACTATTCTTGGTAGGCACAAGGAAACACACATTTGTAATATTTATCTGTATAACTTAAAAGGCCAAGTAGAATAAAGTGAATTATCTACTTAAATACATCATATATAAACTCAAGGGAAGCCATGTATGACACAGTGAAGGAGTTGATAATACCCTCCACACCAGGTCAGCCATGTCATCATGGGATGTGATGTCCCAATAAAAATTCCATCATTTACTTACCATTCCCTCCAATCACCCAATTGAATAAGAACAAGATACAGCTAGCACTTAGCAAGATGACTCTGTAACTATTTAGACTTCCTCTATGAGCATGACTGATTTGCTGGAAATATGCTTCTCACCTTACTTTGTGAAGGTGTTCATAGTTAGTTAGTTAGTTAATTAATGGTGGGAACTGGTTTTAAAGGCAAAGTATGTAGATTTAAGTGTCCATATGTGAGTTCAATACATAAGTTTCCATTATAAATGTCTAGTCAATAGAGTCAGTGAAGATATCTAGTTAATAAGAAACTTTTCTAAATGTAAATGCTTAAGGCTGTTTGAGATGCCCTGGCATTCAAACTTGTATCAAAAAAGCATCAAGACAGGATTCACAGATATGGCACAGGACCTGCTGGATGCCTGGGTTTTTCTGAAATGGGAAATAAAGATAAGGCAATAGACGCTGTGAAAAGTAGGTACCTACATTTAGGAAATTGAATGGAGCCTTAGAGGAGGTTACTTCAGGAAAATGTTAATTTCTTTATAGATGTGTTACCTGTGTTGCACAGCGATGATACTCATTTGCCGGAGAACAGGACTTGGTTACATGGTAATACATCCTTTTCAGCTTGAAGATGCCAATTGCTGCAGGTCCTGTGTTTGTTGTTATACCAGTCAGGCCCATGTGGATGGCCTGGATGCACTACAGCTTCTCAGTGGCAAGTGACGAACATGGTTAAGCAACTAAGTCCTGTCTTACATCATAGTTCACCACAATGGGTGTTTTCCTGCCTAGAAATGATATGTATAGACAGTTAAATGAAAGTGTCTTAATGCCAAAACTAATCCTTCCAGTTTCATAGTAATCTACTTCCCTGACTTAACTATTCTCGTAAACAGCATGCAGAATATCAGCTCTCTAATACTCCAGTCCTCCTCAAAGCACATTTACACTGTTGTCAAACTAAATCGAGTCCAAGATAGAAACTAGAATAATTAAGTGTTAGATACTTGACTCTTTACAAATTGCTGTATCAGGCTGCACTGAGATATTCACATTCCTGCCCACTCCCCCAGTCTTTAGACAATCAGAGGCTTCCAGTGCCAAAATGGTCCCAAAGAGGGAATTTCAAATTGGGTGTTTCTTCTAGCAGGTTTCATTTTGAAAGCACCTTAGGAGCATTTCAGTAGCTGGAATAAGCTTATTAGCAAAGCCAGGCATGGATTAAATATTTGTAGATTTTTTTTGTGTCACATTTTCTAATTGCCTAGTGACTAATCATTCACTTTCACTATCATGATGCAAATACCTGAACACTGCCAAATCCTCAAAGAATATTATAATCACTGAGTGATTGGGTAGGTAATGTTTTCTTTTTTTCCCTCTATCACCTAATCTCTTCCAGGAAATCTTTGTTTACTGAAATATTTGTTGGACAGAAGAAATAGAAATTATCCATATCCTGGGTATAATATCCATATCCTCAGATGCAGGAGAATCAGGTTTAGATTTCTGGTCCAAACGATTTCCTAGTACTGAGGTTTCATGGCTGCTCCCACTACAATTTTCTGGCTTGGATGACTTACTGATAGGCATTAATTTCTTAATATGTGTCGTACTGAAAGACTGAGGTCTACTGTTTTGACTTTGGGTAGTAATAGCTATTCTAGGCTTTGGAAAACCAGAGATCTCTTTAGGGATTTAGCCATATGCTCGTAGATATTAGTTCTTAGCTAATTAGGTCTCTAATTAGCTTACAGTAGAGACTACAACTCTACTGCAACAAAACCAAACAGAACTTCACTTACAAAATTGCAGGGTTTTGTTCCAGTATTGCTCAGAATAATGATTGCCTCAGTCTCTCCTCTTCAGGGACAGCAAAGATCACTAGTGGTTGCTGGTCTGCCAAGATCAGATTTCATGAGTACATTGTTTTAATAGTTATATTTAAATTGTGTCAATAATTGATATTTTTGTTAACATGCAAGTTAACATGTGCTTATTACTGCACTAAAAGTTGAACTATAGTCTTTTTTCACTATACATGAATTAGTTTATAAGTTATGACAAGTTAGTACTTCAAAGATTAAATAAGTGGTAATTCAACAGAAAAATACATTTACAATTAGATAAGACAAAATTAATATTTTTCAGTTTTTCTAAATATTTATACAGCAAAAAACAATGCCCATGCAATATTAGTAATCTTTGAACTAACCTTAATCAAATTGTACTGCATTAAGATGAAGATTTTCATACAGACAGACTTGTCATTGTTTTCCAAACTGAAAAAAACAACTGGTGAAGCTACTCGCTCTCTATCTCCAATCAAATTAAAGCATTAAAAATTTCTGACTGTGGAGTTTAAAGCTTTCAGTGTTTGTTAGCCCATAGAGATGGAGCTGGTCTCTGGTCTCAAAGACAGCTTTGCTGAGGAACCCCAACAGGAGCTTCCTCCTGTATTGCTTCAGGAGCAGCTTTTAAATGCCCCTTGATCCCATCTGAACTACACTGCAGCAGTGTCAAGATCCACTTGATCCAGACCTGGACCTTGACTCACAGACTGATTTATTTGCAGGCTTGACCTTAGGACCTGCCTCATCACTGTGGAACTGATGGTTCACTTCTCCAAGCCCAGCTATCAGATTCAGGGACTTGAGAGGCTTAGTCACGCTTTACCAAATGAAAAATGAGCCAACATGGTTTTTTGCTGTGTCCTTTGTTATAAGGTCCACACTCCTTTGAGGAGTGACTCACATTTTCCTTCACCTTCTTGTTGGAAGCTGGAATATATTGCCCAGAGAGGTTGTGGAGTCTCCTTCACTGGAGTTATTCAAGAACTGTCTGGACTCAATCCTGTGCCATGTGCTCTAGGATGCCCTTGCTTAAGCAGGGAGGTTGGACCAGATGACCCACCATGGTTCCTTCCAACCTTACCCATTCTGTGCTTCTGTGATTCTGTGCAGCTTCATAAGATACTCATATTCAGCTTAGAAAAGTGGGTCATCAATCAGATACAGAAGTATTTGCTTAAATGCCTGTTGTGCTTAAAATGCATGAGTGAGTGTTGCAGTGAGTACTGCAGTAGTTACAACAGCACAAGTCCTACAATTCAGCTTATAGGATTGGCAAAGGCATCCATTCACCTCATTTGCTTTAGCAAAGAGTTTCTCTGGAGAAAGCATATGTAAAACAGGCACTGTCTTGTGCAGGCTGAGCTGAGCTTCTTATTTTCTTATCTTAGGTGAGAAAAAAAGTTTGCTGCCAAGAAGACAACAGTGAGGTACCTCAGCCTTTGACATGATATGCTATTTTTGCATATGCCTGCCATAAAAGCAAATTGAAAAGCTTAAATTATCTTATTCTTCACCTTAAAACTTTGTCCCTCTATAGAAGCAATTTTGCAAAAATGAAATTTCATACTGCTCACCTATGTGCAGTGGTAGAGTGAATGCATTCTGTTCTGAGATATGGATGCACATTTCCATGTACCTGTCAAGTCAGATTTTTTCCATGCACACGATTGGCACTTGCAGGATCTACAGATAATTTACAAGCAAATTAGAAGTCATTCTAGTAGTTCCTATAGTTAGTCCTGCTGCATTGTAGCAAAATATGTTGCTTTCTGACACCTGTAAGATACATTTATTGGGAATAACCCCCCACCTTTTAGCATAATGGAAATATTTGTATCTTAGAAGTTTCAGAATGAAGTATATTAAGTATTGTATTTGATATCTATAAATCAGATTAATACCTCCTTAATAAAGCATTCTGACATCTGCTGCTGAAGATGTAGGTGTTATTTTTGAATACTCTATTTGTAATGTAAATCCATGGATTTAATTCTTTCTCTGAGCGATACTATAAAATCACTTTTTTTATCATTGTTCTCTTTCTCTGCTCCAAGGCTTTTTATGATAGCAATCTTCCTTTTATATACCTCCCAATGAAAAGCAATGTAGCATTTCAATCCTGCTGATTTTGCTCTCACACTAGTCATTGTCCTGCTTCCTACATAAGCAGTAAAGAATTAACTACATTGACAAAGTGAAACTGAATCTGCCATAAAGGTTCTCGGATGCCTCACTGTACACTTTGCCCAGGATGACCTTTTAAGAAGCAGCATATTTTAATATAAGATTGACCACTGTGGCACAGTTCCTCCCTATATAAGTCTCACTGTGCAAAAATTTGCTAAGAGAAGACTGACTTCCAAATGATGCATGAAGTAACAATGTCTATGTACAAAATGAATTACTATTGCTGATTGATTTTGAAATACAGAGACATCAGTACGGGGATTATATCTTCAACTACCAACAGAGAGAATTGTTTCTTACCTACTGAAAAAAATGCAAGCACCTAAAAATCCATATGAAATATTAAGTATTCCTTTGTCTTTTGTACCTGATAGTGTTTATAAGTTTTAGTGATATAAATTACATCACCAAATCTGTTTAGCAAATTTTATTACTATTTATCTTCCAGGGTAACTGCTATTCTTAAAACTACTTTTATTTCTGGCAATTTTTAAGTATAGATGCCAGGAACTTCACATTTTTGACATTATGTAATGTATTACTACAGACACTGCCTAGCCTTGATAGCATGCATAACAGCTATTATGATACTTAGGATGGGAATGATTTGAAAATATATACATACATTGAACAACAGCTCATCAAAAGCCTCATTCTGATCATTCAAGCATTTCATAAGTCCATTACAATTGATATTCCAGTGATTAAAACTTACTTTCAGACTTACTGAGAATTTGTGACATCAAATCCATGCACCTTCCTCAGACATATTAACTGAAGTCTACTGGGGGAAATTAATGAAAAGGTCAGCTGTGCTGTTACTACTCTTTCAAAAGGCATCCTCAAGTCAGGTTATGCTGGTAACAGCTGGGAGATCTGGATCCTGCATAATGGTGCATCTGGCTGCTGGATACAGTCCACCAGGTTCACCTTGAATCCTACTCAGAGAGAGGGGGTGTGACAAATAGACAAATCACAAATCTTGCAGCATGTTGGCTGTACTCCAGCTTAATAACTAAGGCCCATCTGCAATAAGCAGTATAAGGTGCAACTGGATGGTGAGTGGATTCACCATCAGACGCTATGCAGAAACTTGAATGTGGAAAGATAACATAAGGTTACCTAAGAATGCACTACAAGGACATACTGAAGGTATATTTCAGTGAAAGTAAGTTACTATAAAACTATGAAATTGGGAGCACCAAAATGAAGAAAGATGTTGGCTTCCTAGGAGAGAAGTGGCATAGTTTCAGCAGGAAAACTGAGAAGTGAGGGGGCCAACACTTACAGCTCAGGCATTTAGTACTGCTGTTTAACTAAATAGTAAAAAGAGCTTATAACACAGGTCTAAATACACCCTGCACATTTAAATAGCTTGATTTATTCCAGTGAATCACAAATAGAGTAAACTAATGACCACATGATAAAGAATTAGCAAATAATTAACATAATTTGAGAGACTATGTACAACAGCGTGTAGTGACAGGACAAGGGGGAATGGCTTCAAACTGAAAGATTAATTTTAGATTGGATATTAGGAAAAAATTCTTTACTGTGATGGTGGTGAGGCACTGGAACATGTTGCCCAGAGAAGTTGTGGATGCCCCATCCCTGGGAGTGTTGGATGGGGCCCTGGGCAACCTGGTCTAGTGGAAGATGTGCCTCCCCATGGCAGAGGGGTTGGAAACAATGATCTTTAAGGTCTCTTCCAAGCCAAACCATTTTATGATTCTATGATAACTCAAATATGTAATGCCAATTTACTGAGAAAAATTGTAAATAGTTACATTAACAGTATAGAAAAGCATAATTATTTATCAGTTGGTTTAAGAAAGTTTAACTAGCCTGATTTTGTGGGGCATATGAAGAATTAGCACTGAGACAGGATGATGAAGTTGTGTACAGCTCAAAAGTGTACATTGTATCTTAACAGTAATTGCGTGAGTGCTTCATTTCAGTATAAGATAAGGAATTACCAAACATTTCAGCAGCAATTAATGAGCACTTTCCACTTAAAAGGTACATTCTTATGACGCACAAAGAAGCTCATTACAAATCCTTCACTTAGATTTTAATCTGTATTTTGAGGAAAGAAATGTTTATTCCGACTCCTACAAAAGTACTTGCATGGAATTTTTAAAATACGTAAAATTTACAGTTACATTTATTTGAAAATGAATGCTAAGAAGATCACATTTATTTTGCATTAAAACTATAGCCTTGATTGTTAATGAAAATAAGGCACACAGAAGACAATGGGATTGATTTGCTATTATCTAAGTTTTATTCTGTATCTAAGTTATTTTTATTCTTTGGAAAGGGAAGAATTGGAAGCCTTATGTACAGCATTTATGAACTACGAACGTAATAATGCAGCCTTCTCAAAATATCTTTCAGAAGACATTTTCTCTTGTATTTTTCAGGTATTTCCATTAGTGATCCATCTTTCAGAAGTAATGAATCATCATGGATGTCATTTGCACCCTTTTATATTCGCCATAAGACCCATATCAAACTACAGTTTCAGACTCTATCTCCAGATGGTATCCTGTTTTACACTGCACAGCAGTTGGGTACTCAGTCAGGTAAGGGTATTCCAGCTTGCTGGTATCATACACCCAGTTACTTTTTTGAAAAAGAAAAGCAGTACATTGAAGTGATTCAGGCATTCAGCCTCTGTAACTCGTTGTCCTTGGCGACTGGGTTTTATCATACAATCACAGAATGTTAAGGGGTTGGAATGGACCTTAAAGATCACCTAGTGCCAACCCTGCTGCCATGTGCAGGGACACCTCCCACTAGACCAGGTTGCTCAAGGCCTTAGCCAACCTGGCTTTGAACACTGCCAGGGCTGGAGCATCCATAACTTCCCTGGGCAACCTGTTCCAGTGTCTTACCACCCTCAAAGTAAAGAATTTCTTCCTAATATCTTACCTAAATTTTCCCTCTTTCAATTTGTACCCATTACTTCTTGTGCTATCACCACAGTTCCCGATGAAAAGTCCCTCTCTGGCTTCCCTGTAGGCCCCCTTCACATACTGGAAGGTTGCAATGAGTTCTCCATGCAACCTTCTCTTCTCCAGGCTGAACAGGTCCAACTTTCTCAGCCTTTATTCATAGGGGAGGTGCTCCAGTGCTCTTATCAACTTTGTGGCCCTCCTCTGGACTTGCTCCAACAGTTCCATGTCCTTCCTTTGTTGAGGACACCAGAACTGTACTGTACAGTTGTTTTGAACTGTGAATAATCAAGTTCATAAGAAAAAACATGCATGACACAGTTTTGGATCAGTCTAAAGCCAGCAAGTATTTAATGAAGTTATTTAATGGTTCAGGAAATCACTTCTCCCTGAAAAGTAACCATCTTTTCAGAAGCTACACTAAGATTCTCAATTCGGGGCATTGTCCCAGTGTTTTAAAATGACCAAAAATAAAGCAATATAAAAACTGATCAGATAAGTGAAAGCGAACAGACTATGAGAGAGTTAATGAGGCTTCTCAGAACTGTAACTTTTGTTGAAAAGCTTGTTGGTGAAGCATGCAAAACATGCAAGTTCTTCATTTCCCAGATAGGTAGAGAAAAAAAAACTAAATAAAATACTTCTACTATTTACAGAAGTATTTTCAACTTTACTAAGTTAACATTCCTAAAACTTGTTTTCCTTGTTCTAATTGCAATCATATACAGAGAAGCAGTTTAAAAATATATATATATATAGAGAGAGAGAGAGAGCATCTGTAATACAAATACATGTATTAGCAATGAGCTCTCTCTTCTACAATGAATCTTTTATAATTCCATCACTTACAGTGAACAGTTCTCTCCTGCATAAACTAAGGCATTATATGGGCCATGAAAAATAGAATAGAAAAAAAGGATCTCTCTCAAAAAGAATAGTCAGAGGTCATGAAAGTAGCTAGCATATAATGAAATTAAATATCTCTTTGGAAGCATCAAAGAGAGTGCTAAGTCTGTTTAACTTGGGCCAGGAGTGGTTTATCACAAGCATGCCCTCATTCTCTTGCCATTCATGAATATTTAGTTTGCACAGGAAGGAAAATTTTCTTTCAATCACTTTCTAGAATTATATTAATTCCATTTCAAAATAAAAAACATCTTATATAGAGTAATTTTTTTACAAATTTCCTACTTCCATTTTCACTGTCCTGATGTTTTGAAAGATTTAGGAAAAGCTAATCAGCTCGCTCTTTATATTTGCCTTCGTATAATCCTGTCAAATCTAGACAGAATCAGATTGATGAAAGACTCAGAAGTATTCTTAGCAGCCAGTAGATAAGAGTGAGCTTTCTCGTAGGGATTGGTTTAGAAAGCATTTTAAAAAAAACCCCTTTTTTTCTTCACAGTTATGTAAGATTTAATAAATTGATTGCCAAAATCTCAGGATTTTGTTTCTAAAAGTCCTTTTTAATAAGCAATAATTAGAACATTTTTGTCCTCACTAGGCAATGCTTTTTTTTTTTTTTCCTGAAGAAATCATCTCTGACACAGCTAATTTAGCAAAGATACTGAATTGCATGTTATACGTTGGCTTGGCTTGTCACCCATGTAAACATTACACTGGGACTTTCCCTTCAGGGGCAGGCCCTGCCAAACAATCCTCCCATCATTAAAAATAAAATCAGATCTTTAGTAGGTGAAGAAATAAACATGAGACTTCTGCTGAAACATTTCCTTCTGGCTTTGCACTTTTCAAAGAACATTACAGAACCTTCTAGAAAGGGTGGGCAGGTGGCTGTCTCCTTATTGGAAAGTTGATCTGCTGGTTCCAGCCTCTATTCCTCTAACTAAATCATTACTTCAGTACACACACTGAAACACCTCTCCTCCTTTCTTCTTATAGTCTGGCTTACGTAAAAATCGTAGGGAATACTGGGTAAATCTGGACCCTTCCTTGGTTACAAACTGGTCACCAAGGAAGGTCTAAGCCAAACTACCACATGGGTATAAAATGGAAAACATCCTATGAATCTGTTAGTAGAATTTCCTATTGTTCTGTCAGTCATTCATTTTGTTTCTTTGTCAGCTCTTTCTGAATGTGTATCATGACTTTAAGTCTGGTAGTATTGATTTCTGCAACCCTAAGAAAATAATTGCCAAAGTTTGGCAAAATTTATGTGGATATCTGAAAAAAAAATAAGCTGGGAAAAAAGCCCAACCCAACAAGTGAGTTGTGTATGTGTATTTTAGTTCAGAAACTTGCAGATAGAATGACAAGGGGACTTTTTTCTCCTCTTTGATTACTTGTCCTATGCACTGCTTCTGGGCAAGGTTTCTGCAAACATTACAGCATTCATGTGGAGTCCAGCACAGTGACAGTAGACAGCCATCCACTTCACATTTTCTCAAGGACAGTGTATCGTATTTCTACCAGTGAAAGCATGGGACTCTTGATTAAACAGCCTTTAATTTAGACAGGTCTTGCTTGATGCCCATCAAGTGTTGGAACAGCGTATATTCAGTCCATTTACATAGCAAACACTGTACATACTTGCTTTTTTTGTTGTGTCACAGAATTACTGAAGCTTTACATTTGTTTGCAGAGGTGGAATATGCTGTAGATTGCCTGCATTATTCCAGAGTTCAGGCCAGGGTGATGGAAAGGGTGATCTCTCCCCGATGAGATGAGGAAGAACAGTTATGCTGGGTGACTAAGAATGAAGTCGGGTTAATAAAAAGAACAGGATGACTCATGCTAAATTTAACACTCAACATTTGCAACAGCAGTTCTCTGTCTCTCTTTAACCAGATTATGTTACAAACCTGGTTTGAAAAACCTCAAAACTTTAATTCCTGATATTTAAGGCATTTAAGTTTATAAACCTGTAACATGAAAATAAGAGAAAGCCAGTAGGGGTGTGTGATGCCTGGCTTTATAAAACATTGTTTATGGCAAAAACTGAATTAGGGAACTGGACTAAAATCTTTTGGAAATATTCAAAATTGCTAGGATACCCACGAGGCAGGAGTGTTGTTTTCCTAACCAGAAACAAACTGATTATCCACCTACTTTTAAAACAGGACCTGAAGAGTGGTTAAGTTTTCTCTCTTGGCAGCCATGTCTCCTTTAGCTGACAGGAACATCATTTCTGCTTTGTTACTAATTCTGGGATCATTTGTGTGGATTAAATTAGCGGCATTGGAAGCCAAACTGCCAGGCAGAACAGACATCCCCACTGTCCTGAAATCTGTTCCATAGGAAATGTTGTTGTTCCCCATTTGCCACTGGCAAGCAAACCAGAATAGGTTGGCAAACTGAGGTTGCTCAAGGAAGGTGGCTCCTTCTAGCTGCCGAAATGTGCCAGGGCAACAGTGGTGACTAAAGGAAGCGGGAAAAGTTTCTCCACCAAGGAGAGATATGTTTTTGAAAGGTGAGACCGAATTGTCTAACCTACAAATAGGGAACTACCCACCCCTTGTAGATGCATGAGCATCACTGTCTACAGGGCTGCTCTGGATCCTAGCTCTGGGATGGTGCTCCAAGTTGAAGTTGGAATCTACCTATTGTCAAAGTGATTTTTTACATAGTTTGAGAAATTTACAGGTTTGACTTGACACCTGTTCTCAGTCTTGCATTAGCTGTGAGATGGGGTTCTATACATGTAGTAGAATAATTTGTAATAACCCATGAAGGCATATCTATGGGTACCTCCCATAAGTGTGTATTAGGGGCACTGGCTATGGTCATCACTAGATAAAAGATCAAGTTAAAACAGGCTGATATAACCTGTCAGCTGACTGATATCTAACTGTATGTGTGGACTTCGACCAGCGCAAAGACAAGGTTAAGTTTAATAAACCTAAAGGAAAGCAGGAAAAGATATTAAACTGAAGACAACACACTTCAACCATGTTGACATATTACAGGCTGGGAACTAGAAGCAGAGGCTGCAGAAGGGTGGGAATAAGGCTCATCTCTTCTCTGTCCTTCATTCCCTTGTTCTATCCATTTATAGCCCTCCTGCTTCTTCCTTGCTTTCTCTCCTTCATTCTGCACCTTATTCTGGCTATTGGAAATGCTCAGGAGACTAGCTCTGAAGGACAGCTACTGGTCAGTTAGGTTTCCTCTCATGTGGACACCACAGTGCATCACTTTCCTTGGCCACAGTGTAGCCATTCAGCTGGAGGCTGACATGGCTACTTCAAACCCTTCTAGACAAGAAAAATTCTGCCCCTGGAAGAATATGTAAGTGGTCACAGTGTAAAAGGACATGGTTCAGGTTCATGAAAATCATACACCAGAGCAGGATGAGAGGAAGACTGTGAAGAACAGAATGATCAAAAAAAAGAATGCAACCAATGTGAACTCAGCTCAGCAAGGCAGGAAAGAGCAGTGAGCAAAGATACATTTTGGACCTATGATGGCTACAGGATGCATTATACTAACAAGAGGCAATAATACTGCTGGAGACACAAACACTTTATTATGGTGGCTTAACAAGGTCAGTTTAGAGTGAAGATGAGCACAGTGGAACATACAGTAAGAGGTTTCATTAACTGGGAATGATTCCTGTGAATGTTATTGTTTATGAGAAGATAAGGCTCTGTTTGCTATGACACAGTGCCAATGATCAGTAAAAATTTCTGAAAAAGATAGTGAAGAAGAGCAGGGCAAATGCTACCTGATACCATAGGGATAGGAACTGACATTCTGGCTTTGAGCTAGAGGACAGAAATGTGAGGCAAAACCAACAGAAGGCACAAACTGAAGCCAGCAAACATACATCCAGAGATGCCATCTCAGGGCTATGAAATGGCTAAAGGGATCAAGACTACTCATGTTCTTTAACCAAGAAACCACAGCCTAGGGCTCTTGAGATACCTACCCTGTTGAAGCTGCTGAAGCACTGAACTCATCACAGCCTCTGTCGTCAGCATGGCATAGAGGCTTCTGCTCAGTAACACAAGATGAGACAAAGGATCAGCAACACATCTTAAAGGAATCTCAGACCTTCAGTATTCCAGGAATTAATCAGTTCATGAATTTCCAAGTGTACAGAGGTTTGACAAATTATGATGTAGATGAGTTTCCTATGGTAATATAAAAACATGGAGAGTTGATACTGCTTGAGCATGATTCCCTCTCAGAATGGGGATATACAGACATGCATATATCTAGACAAGGATGTCTAGATACATGCATGTCTAGATAAAGGTTGAACATGAAAGGGTATGTCACCATTTGGAACAATTTAAAACTTGACTGTGTGACTGTAATCAACTTGCTTAGAGACTTACATACTTATTCATAGTAGTAGCAAGATGAAAAGTTTTGTGATGCATTCAGAATTCATCGTAAGAAGCCATATAAGAAGATACTGTTACAGAAGTCCAGATCTTACAGCAGCAGTCAGATGTACTTAGAAGAGTCTTTTCATTAGCTCCCAGTTTTAGGAACTGACTGCTCTGGACACAGGGATGACTAGGCTTCTGGGAATTCTGACATCTGATATGGGAGGAGGTGAGATGTGCACATAATGAAAACATGAAAATTAAAGTGATGAAGAAAAATTCACACCTGCTGGAGTGCTGGCTTCTGCTACGGAATAGAGATTATCCATCCTGAGGAGAGCAAATTTGACCCTCTGTCACTTGGTGAAAATCTTGAACTAGAATTTGCAAGTAAAAGTGCTATTTTAACTCCAGAACAGGTCCTTCCTTAAGGCAATACCTGCTGCAAAATTCCCTTCCCTTAAGAAGACAAGGAAACAATCTTTCTGCATTTGGGCTATAAAAAGCCCACTTCTTATTTCACTGAAACAGGGAAGGTGATGGGGCAGGAAGGTACATCAGAACTAAATGCTGTAACCCTTAACAATTTTGTTCAAAACACAGTGTCTTGATGACCTGCAGTTTCAAGGCATAGCTAAGATACAACAGCCTATTTCTAAAGAAGATTCAAACTTGTTGACACAGATTGCCTTACAGTTCCTTGCACACGACAAACAGGTTGGGCAAAGACTTGCATGCACAACAAAAAAAATGACTGTGACTGCCTACCTCAGGAGTTTCTGCTTTTTCTGTGACTCTACTGATGGAGATAAATAGCCCATATTAGATGAGACACTAACCTGAAAAGCTGGAAGTAAAGTTTTATGTCCTGCATGTGGATCGTATTTTCATGGAAGTAGGGATAGGCTATATCGTCCAGTCCTGGATAAACTAAGGATGTCATTGCCTTCACACTTAACAATAAGTAAACTTCCTCAGAAACAGCTTTGGATTAATTAAGGTCATGTGAGACAGGTTTGAGAAATTATCAAACTGAAATAGTGAAAAAGCACTTTGCTTCATGGTCTCCTATGCTGAGACAGCTGAGAGGAAAAAAACAGTTGCAAGAATGCCATTTGTTTAAAATGGTTATGCAATTCCTATGATGACATAGGCCTGCAGAGGTTTCAGCTGTGTGCAAGTCATCCCTCAGAGACAGGGCAGATGGAGGTCCCTTATTGAAAATGTTACTCATTGCTAAAGTGAAAGGAACAAAGACAAGTCATAATTTGCCTTCACTTTCAGAAGTTTCTTAGACACTGAACACACTGCACTTTACATTGAGTCCTAAAATGTTTTCAGGCAGCTGTCCTTCAGTAGTACCTATGACATTATAAATTTCATGGAGAAATACTGAGCTGAACCCTGGGATCAATGTCAAGATCCTAAAATTTATCTCAACCTTCTGCTGTTCTTACCGAAGACTAAAATGGCAAGGCCTTTGTAAAAAGAGAGGGTCTAACCAGAAGCATAAGAAAGTGCCTTGAGAGCCTCAGGAGAGTTGAAATTGGAAAGTGTCATTTTTTTCTTCATAAGTAGCAAAAAAAGAAGTTACTCCAATTTGAAGTGACTGAGTCCTATCAAATGTAATTTTCAGGCAGCTGTCCTTCAGGAGTACCTATGACATTATAAACTTCATGGAGAAATACTGAGCTGAACCCTGGGATCAATGTCAAGATCCTAAAATTTATCTCAACCTTCTGCTGTTCTTAACGAAGACTAAAATGGCAAGGCCTTTGTAAAAAGAGAGGGTCTAACCAGAGGCGTAAGAAAGTGCCTTGAGAGCCTCAGGAGAGTTGAAATTGGAAAGTGTAATTTTTTTCTTCACAAGTAGCAAAAAAAGAAGTGAGGCTTCAAATTTGTCCCATAACCCATAACTCAGCCATAACCTCTTCACATTGTAGATAGCAGAATCACAGATTTGCTCTGTAATAACACTAAATAAGATTCCAAAACAGACAGATCATTGTGCAAAGCTACCAAAAACCTTCCCTGGAAATCTTGGAGAACTTCCAGCTTCTCCAGCTCTTGATTACAGGTCAGATGAAAAAGCAACGCTGGTCAATGTTTTCCTTCTTCCTAGACAGCAAAAAATGAGTATTTGTGTCCTTGTGCAAGTCTGCGTGTCTGGGTAGGAAAGGAGACTGAATGTTGCCAAAGAGGTAGTTCAGAAACTTTTCCTGATGCTCCTTTCTTACCCTAGGACTGAGGTCCTGACAAAAGAAATAGACAAGCAGGTTATTTACATTGCTGAAGACAGATGAGTGCTTTCGAGTTATGCACTGAAAAATTAAGCAAGCTTAAAGCCACATCACTGAGTAGGAGAAACCACAAGTGAAAAGAATTATATTAATTTTCTGAAAAAAAACCGTAACAAGACAAAGTACTCAAAAAGAACACTGAACATAGGGAAGTAAAAGAGGTCATCACCACCAGAACTAGGAAGTGCGTGCTCTGCCATCACTGGAGTTGAAAGAATGAAGAGCTTTCTTCTTCCCATGGGTGGCTGGGGCAGGGAAGGTGAGGCACATAGCAGGTGCTCTACAGCCACTAATACAACTGAACCATCTCCACCCTGCCTGAATGGGAACCTGAATAATTCCTGCAAAATGGAGGTAATAGTTTTAGCAACTTTCACAAGCCTTGAGTAAATTATGCCATTCATTTTTAACTTTACTAAAAGCAATGTAATTCAAGGATCAGAAATACTCAAAAATTGAACACCCATGAAAGCAAACTTCATCATTCTACTAACAGGTTCACCCTTAAAAATGCTGAATCTTTAAGGAAATTGGATTGGTAACTATTAGGAGAGAAAGCTTACATTCAAGTTTAACAAACTGGTTTACCAGTTTAACTGATAACAACAACCCAATGCCTACTATTTCCAAAAGTAATATAAAAAAATTAAATTGCATAGGCAAATATCAAAAAGGTTGAAAATATAGCTTTCAATAGCACAATATTCTGCTGTCCTCTTCTGCCTCGCTGCCACTTACCCCATCAGACTCTACTGCTGCTCTTACAAACTTTCCTTCCAGCTTCCATTTCCTAACCCTTCCCAGCTTTTCTTCTTCACATTTGTAAGTACAGTCCAAAGTGGTGCTCTCTCTCCTTTTACACTGCCTGTAAGGCCAGAAACACTGATAGAACAAGAAAAATCCTTCCTAATACTTCCTGTCATGGAGCCCTCCAGAAGAACAATTCAATAAAAAGCTTACCTGTTCCTACAGCTGTCAGAATATTAAACCCAAAAAATCCCCGTTGTGAAAAGGAGCTTCAGGTAAAGCAGAGTATGTCTGCTGCAGACTCACTTTCAGTGCACTAAACTAACAAATCCATCAAGTATATGGAAATTGAGAGTATTTCTGCTTTTGTAACTTGGCCAAAACTCGATTCTTTTCAATGGGAAAACCACCAACTCACATTTCCTGGATGCCAAAGCGATCCTGTTTCCTCCTGCCTCACAGTTACCTAGTTTCTGCACAAAAGCAGAGCTTTGCAGAAGGTTGGGTTTTTTACCTTGAAGCAAACACAAGCTCAGTTTACAAGAGTAAAAAAAGAAAAAGAGGGCCAAGAGCAGCTTATCAGGGAACACTTCTATTTATGTGATTTAGACATGATGATGATGGTACAAGGAAGTGCAGGCAAGAAAGTATCAAGATTACTGATATGCTGTTCTTCAGTGCACCACCTCTAGAAATTAAAACTGTTTTATACCGTTTTTTACAGGTGACTTTCTATGTATATCATTAGTAAACGGATTTACACAGTTACGCTACAATCTCGGAGACAAGACAGTCATCCTACAGGCCCTTCAGAAGGTCCGTGCAAATGGAAATACATGGCACTTACTCAAGGCAGGAAGAGTTGGCAATGAAGGCTACCTGGACCTGGATGGTATCAACGTTACTCAAAAAGCTAGTCCTGGAATGAATGTACTAGACACACACACAGATTTTTTTGTTGGAGGGGTGTCTTCCTTAAACCTTGTTAATTCAATGGCAGTAGAAAATGAACCCATAGGTTTCACTGGTTGCATTCGAGAAATTGTTATAAACAACAGGGAACTGAAGCTTACTGCGACTGATCCCAAAGACGGAGCCAATGTTGGTGACTGTGACGGAACACTTTGTGGGTACTCAGTGTGCAAAAATAACGCAACATGTCAAGTTGAAAACTCAGGCTTTTCTTGTTCTTGCCCACACGAGTGGACAGGGACCACATGCGAGCAATCTGTTCACTGTTCACAAAACAAGTGTGGGTCTCAAGCGCTCTGTATTCCTCAACCTTCTTCATTTTCATACACCTGTGTATGTGCACTAGGCTGGTCAGGTAAGTACTGCGATAGCAAAATCAAATTTTACATAGCAAAGTTTGTTGGCAACTCCTACATTAAATACACAGATTCTTATTACAGAAAAAGAGACCTCCAGTACAGCCGCATTTCTTTAAATTTTACTACCAATCAAACTGAAGGCTTAATAGCATGGATAGGCAAAAGTGAAGATGAAGATAATGACTTCCTTGCCATTGGTATTGCCAATGCAACATTAAAAGTTGTGGTTAATCTTGGAGAAAGAATCTCTGTTCCTCTAATGCGCAGAAAATACCTCACCTGCTGTGACGGAAGATGGCATTTTGTTACTGTAGTTCAAAACCAAACCTGTATTAAGGTATATCTTGATGAGGAGCTAATTCTTTTTGAAGACATTGATCCACAAAGAAAATACACTGCTTTAAACTATGGTGGCTTTTTGAAGGAAAGTCATTAGACTCCAGAAGGAATTCATTGGTAAAATTAAAGATGTTGTGCTCTTCCAAGATTCCAAGAAGATTCAGCTAATGAATGCAGAAGGGTACAATGTTTATGATGGAAATTCTGAAAAAATGCTCAAGACTCTGTAAAAGTGATAAACTTCCTTTTCCTCCTGTTTTTGTGTTAGTTGGCAGTGTAATACTCAGAAACCAACAGAAGAAAGTTTTTCATTAAGAAAAAAAAAGTAATTAGGGACAATTTTATGTTGAGTATTAATAGATGTAAGACATGTTTTACTCCTAAAATTACTTACTTATACTCTTTAGTATTTACTTTAAAATAAAGGGAAAGTCTGCAGGATTTTTTATTTATTGTGCTGGAAATAGTTTTGTCAACAAATAGATAGTAATTAGCTTATAAAGCCAACCATCATTCAAGTGTTGTTTGTTGCTTTATGAGAACAGACAACTGTTAACCTGTTTCTCCAACTCTCAAATTTTATTAGTGTTTCTCTTATAATTTTATAATATTAAGGTCAAGTGTAAAAACTGAAATTGGGGAAGGGAAGAAAAGGTGTATTTGGGGCAAAAAGCACATGCCTGTTGTAATCAGAATTTTTTAAATCATAACAGCTGCAATTACTTGTTAAGCCCACAAAGATCCTAATTAGGTAATGAAGTTCTCCCTCCCTTCTGAGTCTCTGTCCATCCTGTATGCATTTATGTAAAGCAGTAGAGCTTAGCATGAACACAGGCTTAAAATATTACACTTAAAGAATGATTTTAAGAGCAGAAAAGGTATTTCACTTAAGAGAGATAAAAAAGGTCTGCTGGTTTTCTCCAGCAGAGGTCTCCCCCAATTTGACTACATGAAAACTTTTTGCTTTAACAATTCACAACTGGAATGTGGGAATGTGGCATTCTGTCTACAAGTAACTTCTATTCCTAAGAGCTTAAAAATCAGAAAGTCCAAGAACTGCTTTGCTTTAGCTACACCTTTCTGGTTTATATGCCCCTAAATAAGGTATCAAAATTTTACTAGACAAAGGTTTTGGTCATAACAAACTGAATTTCCCTGACTATATCTTTCATTAATTCATAATATCAAAAGTAAATAGAGCTCTTCATCTATAAATGCAAAAATTATATTCCCTCTGAAAAAGTTGTTATATTCTGCTTCAGGAAGCAACAAAAAAAATCCAGTTTATTTTAATGTGCTCAAACCAATGATTTATCTACATCTACATTTCTCATTTGACTGCTGGCTTACTATATAAATAAAATGCTTCAATAAAAATAATAGTGATTGATTCCTATCTTTTCCTTTTTTACTTTTCTATTGCTCAAAAGCACATAATAAAACATCACCTCCTTGCATGGGAGTTCTCTGAATACGAGTTTTCAAAATGTAAAAACAGGTCAGAAACAAGTAACTCTTCTGGGGCAGGGGGAGGGAGGTGAAGGCAGGGTGTGTGTTTATCTTTCCATAAGGCAGATATGGAGCAGAGACAATAAGCACCCAAAACTAGGTGACTTGTCTCCATATAACCGTATGTGGCAATGAATGCACTGCCAAGTCAGTTAACAGGTGACTTGAAGATTACTGCTGTACACTTTGGCTATGGAACTACCCCGAGATGTTTTATTAAGCATCTGCAAACATATCTGTAGGTTCTTTCTATCTTCTGCTGCTGCTCTGAGGCCCCAAGTGATCAACTTGATGCAGCAGAGTTTCTTCACCTCTTCCCAACAGGCAGCTCACAAAGCCCAATTAGCATTTGAGTAGTCCCCAGATTCTTCTCTTCCAGTCTCTCTAAGTAGGGCCTTTTATCACCATGTGATGCCGGAGAGGGGAGCATATTTAGCGTTTGTCCTGTTCCCTCTAGGGCTTCTGGTGTACTGCCAGTTCCTCAGCAGTGCACACTGCCCTTTGTGATCTGAGCAGTGAGTCAAGGTAAAACAAGGAACAAGTAATCAAAGCAGTTCCAGCTAACACAAGTGTTGGAAGGAGATTGACTGAAGGCAACAGAGAAGATAAAATCCTTTATTCCTGCAGTAACAGGATTTATTCCCATTACACTAACTCAGATCCTAGGAACATGTCCTGTCCTGCAGACTGTTGCTTTTTGTTAATTTAAACACTTAACAAAACTCTCCCTTAAGAGCTGTTTTACTGCAGCTCTCTTTAGGTTCTACATACATGAGGCAGGTAGTAAAGCACTCAGCAAACTTGCAAAATGTTTACATATTCTTTCCAAGCAAATTATTTCTGATAGTTCTAGCAGAAAGCATTCCCATCCCTTCCGTCCAGGCAGTTGCAATTTTTACTGCTCCCAGTTTATTTTCAAAGCGCAGATGGATGTGCGTGTGAGAGGCAGATCACCAGTGGACTGGGAGTAGAGTGCTTTTGAACAGGTCAAAACAAAGTCTTCACAAGGAGAGTTGCCAATTTAAAAATTACTTCCAAAATGAGAACAATGTTTAGATAAACTCACGTGCCTACAGAACTCTAATGGAAATATTTAAACAATATAACACATGCATAATACTACCAGATATATCCAATGGCACTACTGCTATAGAGATGATAGAATTAATTTGGAAAATACTAATTTAATTTGTCATTCTATAAAAATGTTTAAATATTGCTTTTAGTTACTAACAAACTGAAGATTTTTTTTTTTAAATTAGTCTTCTCAACTATGAGCGTAAGAAACATCACCTAATAAAAGTCTACCACCCCCTTTATCCTGTGCAAGATTTTTAATTTTGATCAATTTGATCACGAAGCTACCTGCAAGGTATTCGAGTAAAATTTTACTTTAAAATATATTCATAATTAAAACTAACAATTAGGGTGTTGTTAAACTGGGAAGACCTTTCTGGAGAGAAGAGGCTTTTCTACAGCTACGTGCAAAATGTTACGTCAGCAGCATAGTAAGGTTGTGTACTCAAAGCTAAAAATAAAACGCTGAAAAACAGAACAATAAATCTCAATTTTTCTTTATATGGTGGAATATTTTTGTTATTTCTGACAGATTCAACAAGATGCCCAGTGTATTTTAAGAAGTGTAAGAGTAGGTGACTTGAGTTGGTTTTCACCTTCGCATTGTTTGGCATCAGTGGATGGTAATCACTACAAAATATCAATTTACCCCAAGTCCCAAAGGTATAAACACTCTTCTGCCCCCTCCCGCCTGTTTGTTCTCCAAAACTCAAAACAAACCAAGCCATGAAGCGTACAACAAATGTGGCATTATGTGATTCAGCTTTCCATATTCATTTAGACTACAGTTTCACACCTATGAAATCAAACACACACAGTATGTGAGAAAGTTTTATCATTTTAGAATCAAAATATCCCTTAAAATATTTACATTTTACAGTAAAAAGGATAGCAAAACACAAAGTAATGTACAAGCTTAGGTATTCAAGTTTTTGAAGCATGGAAAATGGTGGGAGAAATGAATTTACTACTACAAATCATATTTTCAAGAATTTAGGTTAAAAATGCTTTCTTATTAAAACAAGTGCAGTTTAAAGCATTAACATTCGAGCAGCTCAGCCTTCCAATTTCTGGTCACAAACTGCTTCAGATGCTTAGGAAATACTTGAAAACTAATGAAATACACTTGAATTTTTTTTACTGTACTACTGAATAATTTAAAAAAAAACCAAACTCTTCACACCACCAAGCATATTGTTTTGTTGTAATGTGTGGATTCTGAGGCTTTGCTACAGTCTTTAAAAACAGTGCAATTTAAAAAGAAGGTTATTGTATGAAAATCACCTTTAAAATTATCAGAGCATCTTAAAACAGAAGAGAGCACAAATTACCAAAGGCAGCAACTATATTGCAGACTTGACTAAAGCCAACTTCCTCAACTAACAAAATTCCTAAGCCTTTATTGCATATTAATAAAAGAAATCTTTAAAATTTTGAATATACAGCAATGTAAAATTTTTAAAAATATTAAACTCCTACTTCTAGCGATAGTTGGTATAATGAAAAAAAAGGATGAGTATTGGTACATCGAGTGGTACCAAAACACAGACTTGTTTCTGCAAAACACCAACATGGAATAAAAAAGATGGCACAATCCTAGCAGGCTCTTTTTTTTATACAAAGTTTTACGACATTACTCTAACAGTTTATTTAAATAGGATTTTAAAAGACTGCCTGCATCTTTTTACCTTTTACTTTTAGTTCTGTCACTGTGGTCCCTATGTCTCTCTCTGTTCTTTTCACTTTCTCGTTCTCTATGCTTCTCTTTGCTTTTCTCCCTCTCCTTATCTTTTTCATGAGCCTGTTCTTCACTTTTAGGCTTCTCTGTCTTTTTTTCTGGATTTCTAGTCTCTCTGGGGCTTTTTCCATCAGCAGCCCTATCACTGTGTGGAGACCGCACTCTTTCTTTGTCTCTCTGTCCTTCCTCTCTACTCTTCCTCTCTCTCTCTTTTTCCTGGTTTCTGTCTCTGCGCCTGTTTCTCTCAGAATCTTGCTCCCAGTACTTTTCGTTGCTCCACTCTTTTTCATGTCTCTCTTTTTTTTGGTGATGGGTTTCACTGTAAAGCCTTTGTCGATCATTTTTTCCTCTACTGAACCCTCTCTCCAAATGCTGTTCTTCTCTGCCCCAAGGATCGCTGTGGCGTCTTTCTGGTCTCCTACTGTCTTTAGTCTGAAAAAAATTTTCTGGTCCCAAAAATCTTGATTGTTTGTGAGCCACTGGTAGCCCTTGTGCAATGGGTCCAGCATAATGTGGTGGCTGGCCTGATAAATGAGCTACTGGTGGCCATGGCATCATTGGATTTTGAGGAAAACCAAAGCCAGGAGGAGGAAGAAGCGGAGGTGGTAAATGAGGAGGAAATCCAAACATAGGGTTGCTTTGCTGAGGGAAGTTATGAGGTGCAGGAGCCTGAAACTGAAATCCAGGTGGATTAGGTTTAGGATGCTGAAAATTCTGCTGCGGAGGTCCAACAGATGAGAAGCTGCCACTTGTAACAGGGCTTGGGACTTTGGAAATAAATTCAGAACGAGAAGAATTTTCGGTTTCAAAATGAGATGAAGTTGCTGCTGGTCCTCTTCTAAATGAATTCACTGTCTCAATGTTTTGCATCAGTGCATCTTCCTGTGAGTGTTTGTTATCTTCTGCTTGTGATGCAACTGTGCTATCTGCTTTAGCTGTAGCTGAACTGAACTGCGACTCATTGGTTTGCAGATCACTTTGAAACAGGTTTAAGCCAACTTCTGCAGAAGACTGTTTATTCTCTGGTTCTATTTGATCATTTCCTGAAGGATTCTGTCGGTCTTCACTTCTGCTAACGTCTCCATCCTTGTTTTCTGAAGTATTAGTCTGCTGGCTTCGTCCAGCTGCCTGTCGTGGGTCTCTTTTAAGATTAATAAATGGTGGTGATTTAGAGGTACTAGCAGTGGTACCTTCAGCAGAACCTACACTAACATTGTTCTCATTGGGTTTTTTCCCTGCATTTGATGAGGAAGAAAAGCTGGAATTTGTGTTCCTTTTAACTTCCTGTGAAACACTATCCTTGTCTGGTACCTGCAACTTTGGGTCATTTTCTTTACTTTCTTCTGTTTCTTTATTCTGTGACTGAGCAGATAAATTTGCTAAAAATGCTTCTGTGGAGACATCTGGAGGTTTTCCCTTAAGACTCAACCCTATCAAAGAACCAGCACTTTTTGCAGAACTTGAGGTCCCTGCAGTTGCTGTATCCACAGTTACAGCAGTGTTAGTGGATTCTTGCAGATCATCCAAACCAGTCTTTGTTTCACTAACTTCCGTAGTTACATCAGCAACATCGATGTTTTCTTCTTTCAAGGTTGCCTGTTCATTTAATAATGGTATCTCTTCACTAGGACCTGCTTCTGACTTGCTGTGTTCGTATACCTGCCCTGTCGTACCCAACAGACTTTGAAGAATATCATCCACTGGCAATGGTTTATTTGCTAGTTCCAGAGTAGAAGGTTGATTTTCCCACCCAACCAGGACTCCAGGAAGAAACCTGAGAGGCTTCGGTGGTTCATGTTTGGTGCTTTCCACCAGTGGTTCAACAACTGCTGGAACATCTTCTGTATTAGACTGCTGAAGTTTATTTCTCTGCTTGTGCAGCACAGTTGTGAAGGAATTGAAAAAATTATTTTCCTCTTCTTCTAGTGCCAACTCATGATGAGAGACTTCAGGTTTGCTTGGTTTGCTTTTCTTCTCTGGTGGTATGCTACTCAAGGTACTTTCAGCAGCTTCATCCGCAAAACTACTAGTAACACTTGAAACAGCAGTAATCTGCCTCTTCATTTTCTGGCGAATTATCAATCCCAGTAATAAATTTGGTCGATGTATTTCAATCCCTGTACAAAATTGTAACAGCAATTTATTATCTCTTTATATTTTGTTAAGGGCAATCATTTCAACAAAAACCCCCATACTCTCACAATATATTACAGAAAGTAATAATTTTTTGAAATTTGAAATTTCCATTGTTAAACATAACAAACAACACTTAAAATAATAAAAATGTATTTCCAACATTATAGTTCAAATATTACAAATTGTTTTAAGTACTATACTGCCCCTTATAACTTCCAAAGAGAGAACACGAGACAGTTGTTTAGGATATTTAGTCTCATCAGAGACACATAGAAGTTAAACATTGTGTTTGTCTAATACAGCTACAATCTAGTAAAAGTGGTAGCATAGCAAAAGAGGAAAAAAAAAATAAACACAAAGTCTCCTCATCAATTTGCGTTAGACATACTTCTTCAAAGATTTACCGAGAGTGAATTTCCAATAACAATTCCCTCATTCCAGGGAAGGCACTGTGTTTTAAGTTACACTATTACCTATCCCTTCATTATGTATTTTGTTCTGTATAATTTAGGTTCTTGCAAAAAAATTATGAGTTGTAGCTCACTCTCTTGATTTCGGTCCTGCCTATCTCAAAAAGAGAGATCATCCACAAATATTTATAACCAAGATAAGTCGATACAAAATAACTCAGGTGTAAGCAGAACAGCTGAAAGCTATTTTAGGACCTTTTCTTCCTTGGCCTATGTTTTAAACTTTCCACGTTTTTTTTTTAAGGAGCTTTGGAATATTTGAGAAAAAAAGAATTAGTACATTTCAAATAATGAAAAATACTATTTTAAAGTGAGAGTATCAATTCGGAACCCAGTAGAACTACAACAGTCCACTTGCATAACTGAGTTTACTGCCACTGAAATCTACAAAGCCATGTGGGTTAGAAAAGGAATGAACAAAGTTAGAACACGAAACAAAGTAATAGTACAATTACAATTTACAATAGTAAAATTACAATACATAGTAATTTTTTCAATATCAATACTTTAAAGTATCAGAATAATCTAACAACGGGAAATTAATGTATTTTCAAGGAAACTAATATAATAATACTATGGTCAACTCATTACATTTTGGAATAAAATGGCAGGCATTTTTTAATTGAATTTCCTCTTAAATTTCTGTTGCAAACTTCTTTTAGTAGCATTGTGATGATTAAGTTCCAAATTCCAAGCAGTACTTACCAGGCCCATCAAAAGGCACAAGGTGATGAGGGACTTTATCTGAAGAACCCAGAGGGATGAGGTACAAATCTTTCACTTGCTTCATATTATTGGCCGCTACACCATAACGTTTTCTGCTGCTGAAATAGGCAAACAACAACGCATAGGAGATCTGATCCTCTTCAGTTACTGGGGTAAAGCGAACTACACAGATCTCCTGTTTACAAGAAGAGAGAGAAGAAGTTGGTCAAGTACATTTTTCTGTGAAATGTTAATTGTTTTACTGACTGTTCTATATTTAAAAGCACAGTTCAGAGGAGAAAAAGCCTCCTCAGGAAGGCAGAGAACAACAGAGGAGACAGAAGGAACAGAAACATGACCAAAAAAAAAATTCAGGAGAACTAGATAAAACAAATAAAAAGCATTTAGTACTAAGAAAGTTAATTGAAGTGCATGACAAAAGAGCCAATATTTTATCAGTCAGCTAAATAACAAGTTTATTTATGCCTGCTTCCAATTAATTATTCCACTTCCAACCCTTAACATTACTACAAAGCTGTATTTTGTAGTCCATTGTGTCCAAGAGATCCATTAATAATGGGGAAGACCAGTATTCAGATCCCAGAATTATGCCCGAAGCCCAGTTCAGGAATTGATGCTGAAGCTGATGCTGTTTAATGGTTTAATGAGTGATCTGGAACACTGGACAGGAGATTCCCTGCAGAACTGAGATGGTACCTAAGCAGGGGCAGTGGTCAATATGCTGAAGGGCTGGCAGCCACGCAGGGGGACTTCAGCAGGCTCAAAAAACAGGTTGACCTCGTCAATGTAAGAAAAGTTGAAATTTGAAATCCTGCACTTTGAGCTGGAGTAGGTTGAGGAGCTGATTGCCTCGAAAACAGCTTGCCCTAAAATAACATGGGGGTCCTGATGGACAAGCTGAATATGAACCAGCAACATGCCCATGCCAGCCAAGAAGGCCGACTGCATTCTGGGTGTCAGAAATGAAGCAGTCAGCAGGTCAAGGGAAATGGCTATTCTTTTCTATACAGCACTTGTGAGGCAGCATGTGGAAAAGACTATCTGGTTTTGGGAAGCACAAGGACAACTGAAACACAGCAGGACAAGTCCATCAGAGTGCCATCTAGATGGTTTTGCACACTGTAACAGTACCAAAATGAAAGGTAACACTTGAGGTTTGGTTTTGCACACGGTAACAATACTGAAATGCAAGGGTAACACTTGAGGCATGAGAAGTGGCACTCAGGACAGGTTACTGTGTCAAAGGAATACAGGTATTGTCAAACAGCAAATGACCGGTTGTGGTTAGATAGGAAGAAAACAAACACCAGCAGCTGCCATTCATCCCATTCAATATAGACATCAGATATCCTTAAAAGTGTCATGTATTTCACAAATGTTTCAAAGAGAAACAAAACAAGTATCTTTAGGATGACGCAGATGTACATTAAACAGCAAGTCTTTAATATGTAAAATTTTTACCTTGGTCCCTGAAGCTTTGATTTTTTCTACATAATCCCAGACAGTGTGAGGAGATATCCTTCCACCTACTTGAATACTATCAGGTAAATCCTACAAGAAAAGACAACAGAAATCTGAATCCAATATAAATAGTGTGATAAATCCTTCATCCAGTATCTGTTTCCTATATTCAAAACATACTTTGTTCTTTTAGTTCTTAAATTAGAATTCAAAAATATCGGTAGAAGTTACAACAGTAGAAAAAAACTCTGGATATTTAAATTAATATTCTCAGTGTAAAGTTAATGATATGCAATAAATAAGCTATCATTCGATACTGTTCATTTATACCTCTCCAAAACTATTCTTTTCAGTAACATGAACTACCAACAGAACTGTATTGTGCTCTAGAAACACTCAACCTATCTGTAAGATCAAACTGCAATGAGAACTCCACAGCAGTATGTAATAAACTTTCTAAAATTTTCATCTTAAGGGGATTAAGGTTTCTGTTGTAAATAAGATGAACCACAGGTACATTATTGAGTAATACTTTACTTAAAAATACAGACCTTAACCTACACCCTCCCACAAATACTTTACTCAGCACAGTGATCATGCTTCACTGTGTTTCATCATTATACTATCATACATGGTACACAAGTTGTTAAAGTTAATAAATAAACTGTTCGTTCTTTTCAGTAAATATAAGTACCTCTGTTAAATACTCAAAAGAGCCAGAAACTGGATAAGCCTTAATAACAAACTTTGCCACTGAAGGCATATTGATAAAACCCTTCCAGATGAAATTCAGGCGCGCCAGAAACAGACTTTCACATTCCACAGTACCGGGCGTTTCTGACCTAAAAAGGGACAAACAAAAACTCACTTTGTTTATAACATGATATATCACACAAGGTAATGTAAATAATAATTTTTCTTTAAAAAAAAATAAGTATTAAGAAGAATTTTCTTTTTCAATTAAGCATCCTGCCAAGAGATAAGCAGACAATCATGTTTCTCATCTTCCAGTGGAGTAGATATATGGTTTAGGAAGGACAGGCAGATAAGTAGTACATTAGTTCACTACTGTATCTTTTAAAAACAGAGAAGTTATTTAGTCCAACAGTTATTAAACACTACTGAAGGGGACACAAACATATACAGGGGCTGCTCAGCCAGTAAGACTTTCCCCTGCCACAGGGAGGAACGAAGACAAACTGCCTGCTGGCCTATCCTACTTTCCTAACTCCTATATCTGTCCACCATCCGAATGCCTATGTTCCCTGTCCTTCTCCTTGCCCCACAGGCTGGCTCCTAATCTCTTCTCACCCATGCATCACTTCCACAGCTTCTGTGAGTACTACAGAAGTACCCAATTCACCAGTACAGGTGAGTACCAATTTCACCTGTACAAAACTGTCTTTCCTCCCTTCAAAAAAAAGCCTCAGTTTTGTCAACAAAGCAGCTGCAAAAACTAAATGGGAAGACAATTTCACAGGAGAGTGCTTCTCAACCTGAGGGTTTCCTTACCGAAAAGATTACACATTTCAACATTTCCCAACACGTTGCTATCAAAATATTCTAGGCATGCTATTAGCAGGTTTGTTTTTTTTTTACTACTGGATGCCCAGTAGTACCAGATGATGTGCTGTTACAGTAACACGGAAACCTACGTTTACGTCTGTCTATACTAGACACTACAGATTCCAAGTTAAGTCCACTGTCCTTGGTAAAGGATCACACTGTCCCAATAAAGGCAAAATTTCACCATGAACTGTGGTCAATTCTAAATAACTGGGAGTTGTTTCTTCTAGAAAATCCTCCCTCAAACCAGAAACAAGCAGTCTCATAAACTGCAATTTCCTCTTTAATGAATAGCAGAGTGTGGAAAAAAATGAAGAGGGGGCTGACAGCAAGTACAGCAAAACATTAATTAAGCTGCTGTTACCTGTCATGTCTAGAAAATCACTGCTCTGAGATTTGAAACTAGTCTGATTTCTCACTGCAAATTCTCTGTTTAGAGCAATCTCAAATTCCCTGGTTTTATATATATACACATACACAAAGACACACATTCATTCAAATGCAGCACTGTTCAAACTACATTCCTTAATAGCAAAATACAACATGAAATCTACATCCTGATTTCTTTTAATGTGAATTCTTTTTAGACCTTGTTGCATCAGAAAACATAGTTTATTTTTCCCTAAAAGAAAATGTGGTAATTAGAAGTTTGCAATCACAACAATATATGTACTATTATTTATATAAATGCACAATTACTCCAGCACAGAACTCCATTCTTAAGATGTGTGCAACTTCAAGTACAGAAATGGATTAATGAAATGCAATTAAAAAATTAGCTTTAGACATAATAGCTTAATGAGATTAATAATGTCTTCCATTTAAAAATACAGTTTATATTACTTTGGGAGAGGGGTGAATGATTTTGATGAGTCTTGCTTATCATCTTCCAGTAATTCTGAAGCTAAAATACTTGATGTTGAGGAAAGTGCATCTGCAATGCTCTCAGCTTCATTGTCTGACTGTTTCCGTGCAACTCCGACAGACACTTTCACTTTTTTTGCAGAAAGATCATCAGTAGGTGGTGCCATTCGTCCTGCAGAGAAGGAATTGCAGTGGGCTTTATTTTTTATTAAAGAAACAAAAAGAGGAGTTCCTCTGAACACATGGAAGATACACCAAAACTACCACATATTGTCATTGAAGTGGGATAGGATAAGGAATTCATACATTTTATACCTATTTTACATTGTATAAATTTATCCATTGTATATACTTATACAGTACTATACATAAATATTGACACTATACTGGCACAGGATAAAGAAATGAGGAATCAACACTAGTGTGCACATCCATTATAGGGATTTCTTTCTCTGCAGTCTTTTTTATAAAAAAGATGACAAGTTTATGCCAATAACCTATCATTTTAGTAGTCTCTTTTGTAAATTATTAAGTAGAACACTGCTTCCACAACTTTCAAACTACATGAAGAACTAGATTTATTTACATTCTTGAGGTATACTGAGATTTATGAATGAAATTATAGAGGCATGATACATTTATTTTCATGTGCTTTTCTGAATACCTATGCAGATTTTGCAGTTAAGATCGAAGAGATGATTTTTATGTTGACTTGTGGTGTCCGGAGATGCAGATTCATTTATTTCTTTATCTTTTTCAGCTTCGTCTGACTTCTCAAACAACTTCATATTAGGTTCCTAAGAAAAGTCAAATACATTTTAGTCAGCCTTTCCCCCCCCCCGTTAATATCCAGAGCTAATATTGCCATTCATATTGCTAAAATGTTTTATAGTGTTTTCTCCCCTTCAGACATAAAGGTTCTGCTTCAGATGTATAGCCTAAAATGCTGTCACAAAATCACAGACGCATTAAAAGAATTAATTGGTATTCTCAAATATCTTTAGGTAACATTTAGAACATTTTCTAATTTCTACTTTTCTATTTTCTACAATTGCCAGAATTCATCATACAGTCACAATATGGAAGGAAGAAACCCAACTAATCCACCAGGCCCCGAAGTAAAAGTCAGTAAGGATCAAAGAAAAACTGAACTCAGACCTAACATGTAATTACAGATCTGAACAACAAAATCATAAACAAAACACTTCACAACCACGTTGTCTATGAACTAAATACACTGTGGTGTCATGCTTTCTTTTCTACCTGAATTTCCATTACTTCCTCTTGTTCTTTCATCGGTGTTTCACTTTCAATTTCTATTTCTCCTTTGTGAGTAATTTTTGTGATAGGTCTTCTTTCAACTTCTCTCTGTTCTTTCTCAATCATTTCAATTGTCTATGAAAACAGGAAGTTATGTGCACTTATTCCCAAACCATAAAATTTGGAAATCCACAAATATAAGAGATAAATAGGATTGCCATTAGAAAACTCTCTGGGGAAAAAAATAACACATTTTTATTTTGCAAGTGTCAACTAGTTTCATAACGCAAACATGCAAGCAGCCCATCTAACTTCTCCTACAGTGCAGCAAGTACTTACCAGGCATGTATTTAAACAACTTATAAAGCAAACCTTCAACACTGAATGAAAATATTGGTAATTCTGATTTTCTAAGAGCTAAACTTAAAAAAAAAAAACCAAACAAAAAAAACAAACCAAAAAAACCCCAACAAAAAACACAAAAAAACCCCCAAAACCAAAAAACAAACAAACAAACAACAAAAAAAAACACCCAAAAAACCCCCCCAAAAAAACAAACAAACAAAAAAAAACCAAAAAAAAAGGCATCAACTCCATAATAGTAGGGACAATGTATGATATAACATACATGCAGAATTGTATTATTTCTTCAAGGGCTTGTTTATTAATACATAAACCTAATGCTTCACCTCAAAGGTATTCACCATTTAAAGGTATTCTTAAAAGTAATGGATATGCTAATTCTCATCAGGACTGCTGATTTGCTCTGTTGCAATAAAATAAAATATAAACCATTATTTCTAATATTGCTTCTTAAGGCACATTTACAGTTCTTAAACCAAGAAGTGTTGGCTGTTGCAAATATTTTAAGCCTGGTTTATTAAGGAAACAAGGATTCTACAATTGCTTTATCTGCCTGCCAATTACCTACAGTTACTTTTGAACACTCTGGGAAATTAAAAAAAAAATTAAGTAGCAGACTTAAACAGGAAAATGAAAAATATAGTAAAATGATACATTATTTTACATGCTGTATTCCATTTCAAATTCTAGAAATTTTGAAGTATTTCTCCAAAATAACAGGGACCCTTTAGTAATCTTTTGAGTAGCATAAACACTTGTTTTGAAACTCTCACAATAGTGGAATACTATCATGCGTGGTCTGTTTTCAGTATTTCAATAATGTTTACAAAAACAAATGTAATAGCTACAGAATAATCAAACTTTTCATGCCTTCATAGGCTTTTGAAACAACTTCAAGATAACAGAATAATCCGACAACTGTTTTTGCATAGAAACTAACAAAAAGTTGTCATGATTCATAAACAGATCTAGTCACAATATGCAATGGAAAGGAAAAAACACAGGAATAATTACTACTGCAATGCACACTGCAGTCTCTAAAACAGCATCACACCATACTGAATCAGTTATCATGGAACATTCATTCTCAGTACACAGAATTCAAGAGGATGAATTTCCATCTATTCTGTGTTACATTACCTACTCATTAATTTTTTATCAGAAATCATCTGATAAACCCCACAATTCCTGGTATGATAAAACCCAAACAAAAAATGCATACCAGTTAACACTATCCAAATATAATGCTTTTAGGTTCTATGATGTGGCATATAAATGCCAAAGATTCTGTCAATATAAATCCAGATTTTGTAAACTAAAAGACTTTTAATGGCCATTTCCAAGCAGCTGCAATTATCATTGGACTAAATGGTCAATAAACAGGGTATTATTTAAAAAAAGGTATTTTCTATAAAAATAATACAGTTTCTCATATTGTTGCTTCTCCTCCTAAACTGTCAACACAGCTATAAATATAGTGTAACTGTCTGTTTGAAGAAAAGTCATGCTCAAAGTAAGCTAATAATCTTCCTATACTCTCTTGGGTTTTTTTTTACTGTTTGGGTTTTTTTTCTGTTTTCCCTTTAGGCTGCTTTTCAGACTGGCAGATCAGGTTTTCAGCTCCGAGTTTACTTCTTGGTGGGTGATTTGTCATGCTCCATCAGTTGGTTAAAAACAACACCAGTTTGGTTTGGTTTGTCCAAACAGATCTCTATCCCTCTTTAAAAAATGGGTATTTCTAAGGCTCTAGCAAGAGCTGTAAAATCTTACAGAAAATAAGCACAAAGAAGCCTTCACTCTTGAGACAGAAGAACAAAGAGCAAGCAGTAATACAGTTGCATGGCAAAGGAAAATGCTTGGTTTCCCCCTTTCAGGAACTGACTACGCTTCTTTCACTTCTGTCCTAAAAACCTCTTTGGGTTTTGAATACTAAAGAAATTATAGAGATCCTCCTGCTTAGACACAATTGCTTTGTACAACATGCATTCTGTTCTTTCTGCATACACTTAACCTGCAAACAGAAGTTACACATGCTTAGGCTGTCAACCAAACAACAGAAGTTCACAAATCTCACATGTCTGTTTTCTCTCTGTCTCCAGGCAGCCAGTTCTTTGGAAGCCAGTTCTTCTGGACTCATTTTTATTAGATGGTCTGGAGTAACCTCTCCTTTCAGTACTTTCTTAAATAATATCTAGAAGAAAAAAGAAAAGTAACTATTGTTTTCAAGACAAAACCAGCTTGCAGCAGGAAATACATGACAGAAGCAACATACAACATGCTTTGTACAGCTATAGGGATCATGTGGGTTTGTTTCTTCCACTGCAGGAACTGGTACCAGATTTTGTAACATAAAAATCTTAATTCCAGAGCTTCATTTATTCTACATAACAATGTATCTACATACACCCTTACTGATCAGATGTATAATCAACAGTTGTTTCAAAGGAGAAAATGAGTTTATGCCCACTGCAGCAGTAACTCAGACATTTTGGTTTTCTAGAAAGGTGCAAATCCTCTGTATTATACAACAAAGAGAAGACAGTATCAAAGAGGATGTCTACGCTTCTTGACTGAATGAAATCCTAGGGTAAAAGAAAGAGAACCAACTAATTTAGGGGTATGAGCAAAGACAAGGCAGAAGTTAGCTGTTAGACAGAAGTTAGACAGAAGTTAGCTTGTTCATATAATTTACAGTTGGTTAATTGTAATGGCAAAATACTACAAACAAAGCAACTTCATCAGAGTAACTGATAAAAGGACAAAAGACAGAAGCTGAGGAGGTATGATGTTGACTAATGAGCTCATAGAAAGCAGAAAAGAGAGCGAAGATAAAGCTTGAGAAATCTGGGTATGAAAAAGCATGGTGAGACAAGATCCTGGACAGCAAAATCCTTAGTGTAGTAAACACCAAAGAGTTATGGGGGAAAACAGGAACATCCAAATAAGAGATCAGTGGTAGGCTGATATACACTACACTTTGAAACCCAGCAATAAAACATACAGTGAGAGCAAAGAGCAGAAGAATTAATAATGAGGAAAAAGAAGACAGAGAACACTGAGTGCCCAAAGAACAAACAACATGAAAGAAACAAAAAAACCTATTAAAAAAAACCCCAAACAGGTAAATTGCAGCAGGATTTATAAAGTATCTACATAGAAGACTGTTCCTTTAATCGACAGCAAATAAAGGACTTCTGTAAAGCACAACAGACAAATTTCACATACATTATTTTTAGGATCTTTTAGATTGAACATTAAGCTTCTGTATTTGTTCTTATACTTTGCATCAGTGTCTCGAAAAAAAGAAAACAGCTCTCTTTCAATCCTTGTGGCAACTTTTGCTGCTCTCTCCTCGGGAATCTTTAAACTGGAGTCTGTCAATCTGTGAGAAAACACAATGGCAAAAATTACCAAATGCTTCCAAATAATTAATATTTTTTCCTCTGCTTTCCAAATGAAAATATTTCCAAGCACGTATTAATAATTTATTACTATATTTTTACCTTTTCATCAGAATTTCTTTAAGAGACTGCTTGACACTTTGTCTTATCTGATCAGCAGAAGGTTTAGAAGCCGGCACGGTCGACAGGTGTGTTGCACTAATGGATCCTTTCTCATTTTTCTTTTTCTTAATTTCTTGTTTCTCATGAACACCTGTCAAAACACAGTTAAAAATTGTAAAATTCTCATGCCACTTTTATAAACTTTTACTGTTGCTGGAGTTACTGTCATGAAGTTTTATTTTTAAACTGCTAAGAACTGAACTTCAAAAAGAAGGAATGGACCCACAGGGTGGATGGTTTTTGATAGGTTGAGTTTTTTTTATTTCTTTGGTTTGGATTTTGTGTTACTTGGATTAACCCAGAAAAAAAGCTTCCTTAGCAGAAACAAACAGGGTTACTGCCCTTTGATTTAAGGTATTTTCTTCTACACTAAACCAAGATGACCAGTGCTTATTAGTTTAATCTTAAGTAATATTTTTGACTCTGAATTTTTTAACAGCATAGATGAATTTTTCAATGAATGAACTGAGAAATAATATACCATGAAGCATGTATCATAAGCATAGTAAGTTTAACTTTAAAATCCCATTTTTCATTAAACTTAGCATTTCTGTATCTGTTAGCCATCAAAATTATTTCAATTATAATAATCTTAGCTTCTGATTCAGAACACTCTCAAAACAAAGTCATTATAAGGACTGTGTCACAAATAATACAAATAATGGATAAGTTAACCAAACTAAAATCATTAAAGCAAAATTATTAATTTTCAGAGTGTCAACTAAAAGGTCATCTGTCTCAGCACATGAATACATCACTAATTTTGAGCAGTAGCCTTCTATTTAGGCAAGCAATGGGAAATAAATAATACTAATTTTTTTCACTTTCTACTCTGGAAAAAGAAACAAATTGAAGACCGACAAAGATCTAACTGGAGAGTTCGACTGTAAAAAGAAGTCTTTCCTTATTATTACTTTCCCCTGTTGAGTGCAACTTAGAATGCATTAACACCAGAAGCAAACTTAACTATATTTTCAAGTGGCTATAAAAAGGCAGATTTTCTTTTCTGTTGGGCAGACAGCATGGGTGGATCAACTCTCATTAATTCAACTGATTCCAATCAAAATTACCAACTTCCCTTTCCTTGCCAGCAAGGTGGTGCAGACCTAAGAGCTCTTTGCCATTCTGTGCTGTGCTCTACAGTGTTCCTATGCTGGTCTTGTTAAGTACAGCAGCTTTAATAATGCTTTTATTTCCTCAATACATATTTTTGCTCATCTCCTCCTCCTCAGAAGGATGAAGAACTGGACTATAAAACCTTTCAAAAACTGTAGCCTGACAGGGTCAGGGGAAATGGAAAACCTTCACATGCCAGTAACACTATGGCAACATTTCAACCATCTGATAAAAAAGTCCCACAGCAGGCAAGTGATGGGCAAGATTAGCAATAAACAATGCCATTATAAGCATAATTCAAAGCAGGTAACAGATTAAGACAAATGCACTGCTTTAATTTCAATGCTAATTGTCCTAAATGAGACTGCCAAGTGTCTTCTCTTTTTAAAAATGATTTTGAGATTAACTTCTCTTCTGAAATGGTCACTGTATTGTCAGTATAAAATACTTACATTTAGATTTACATTTAACGCTGATATTTTCAACTCTTTGATAAGAGTTTCTAGAATGTATCAGCATTGGCAAAAAAAACAGAAGAGCAGAATTATGTATTTTTTAGACAAAAATTCAAAGCTTGAGTTTAGGAGTTAAAGATAGTTCTCACACAAAATCTCACTAGCTTTGCTGCTGAGATTTCAGTTCGAAATGACAACAATTTCACATTATCACGATCTTAGAAGAATAAGGCTTCCTGGAAGGGAGTTGGGGAGAGGACAGAAGTTGCGGGGAGGGGAAATACGTTCCTTCAACCTTTCAAATAAAATGTAGATAAAAATCTGATGACTCAGTGTGCAATACAGTGTCCCCCTTTGAAATGAGTTGATAAAATTGACAATTTGTGCAAAACACATCAGTAAGTCAAAATATAATTCATACAGAAATTAAAACACTTTTATATACACTAAGTATTTCATAGCATTTTATGGAAGAGTATTTCAAAGTCTCATGCAGTGTGAAATAAAGTTTAACACAGAGATGTCTGTGTACTTTTCTCCCACTCTCCCACTCTCCCACATGAGCATCCTCTACTATTGAAACAGGAAACACACATCTACATAGGAAGCATTTATCTACAAAAAAAATAATTTTAAAAAAAAAGAGAAATAAAGATCATAAACATCAAGGGAACAAACAGCTCTTCAGATCACCGTCTCTTCCACTATGGAATATGGTTTGAAAAACTGATGCTATAAAGAAAGTTATCATCCTTCACTGTACATATATGTGAATTACAGTGTGCAGTACTTCACCAAACCTCAGTACCTGATTTTGTGGACCTTTCTGCCATACTAAGGGATTCTTTACTTATTTTTTCATTTTTATCTTCAGGGGATCGCCGAGGAACTACACCAGTCTGTGGTCCTTTCCGAGCAGTAACATGCTGCCCTTTTTTAGTATCCAAGTCTCTGGACTCTGACAAGTTCTTCCCATCACCAGATTCCTTAAATAAACATTAACACGTGTTAGCACACTACTGAATGCTACAATCAACCACCACCTAATTACCACATATTTTTCTTTTTTTTTTCTTTTTATATGTATAACGTATACCCTGGATGTATGCACCATCATATAATATTTTCTAAAGAGTTATTGAACAAAATTCCAAATTACTGCCAAGCACTGCAGTCTCTTTTAAATACTGGCTGAAGACACAACACAGACAATTTGCATTTAAGCTCTGTATTGAAAACCACTACATTTTATTTTAATATGTCAGGGATGAATGAACATCCTTTAACCGGTTTTAGCCACATATCCACAGACATCACTGATGTTTAAAAAGCTATGTAAACCAAAATTAAAAAGAACAGCTTACATGTCAGAATTTCCATATTACTATTCAGAAATAAGATAGAATTATTGATGATGATGTTATCATGAATATGATACACTAAAAGACTGAAGAATTGTCTTAATACTCTTTGCAAATTATTCTTTGGTTAGTAAAATCAGACACAAAAAGTAGAAAGGACCCAATTAAAGCATTAGGCATTTTCCTCCACACACAATCTGAAGTAAAAATAATCAAAAGTAAAACACTGTTGGCATATTGTCTTACAGATATTTAATATATCTGCAGTTTATAATATATAGAAAATTGCCAGATGTCCTAGAATAAATTTAGAAATCTGAAAGAAAAATGTACTAAGTTATTCACCACTTCTATATACACCTGTATGTATAGTTTAATATACACATTGAGGAGCTGAACTTTGATGATCCTTATGGGCCCCTTCCAACTCAGGATATTCTATATGCATACAAAATGCACATAAACCTGTTCAAATATAAGAAAAGTTTAGCAATATCATCTTGAAGAAGTCATGTCACTTAGAAAATGAAGTAACTCTCAATAATAAAAGAGAAGTTTAAAATTAGATTCACAAAGATGTTTGAAACATGATCTATTAACTGGCACTAAGACAGGAAAAAACCTTCTAACACCAGTAATTAAGAGAACTTAAAGCACTAAATAAGACTCACCCGTCTGAAGATTTTGACTTTGTGCTTCCCAGTGTCCTCCATTTGCTTTGTTTTTTCAGTTGTTGTATTTAGATTACAAGCAGGTGTTTGCTTCGACATCCCCAGTTTTTCACACTCAATTGCTTTTTCTTCTCTATGCTCAAGTTTCACTGGAGTATCTGGTACACTTTGATCAAAACACTCCATTTTTTTGTCTTCTTCAGCACAGCATTTCACACACACATACTCTTTATCTTCTTCACCCATCTGCTGTGCTTGAGAAAGGCTCAGTCCAACACAATCACCATGAAACCAATCATCACATCTACCACAACCTACCATAAACCTGAAAACAAAATAAGACATGTCAGTGAAAACTGTGAAAGAAGACTATAAAAGAAGATACAGCAACTTCAGCAGAACATACCACACTTGTTCTGATTTGTGCATCTCAACAATTTGTTCTTACCTGGCAAGTGATTTTCTTTGTAGCTTTACATCCATCTCCAGCCTTACGACATGGTATGATCTTCCTGAGAAATATTGGTTTTGGCCTTTTTGCCTTTTACAGTAGTCCAAGAGACTATCAAAACCTCATTATATTTATGTAATTTGCCCCCCAAATCCTACCAAGTTTTTTTTCAAACTACTATTAAAGCTCATATGAAAGTTAAAAAAAGAAAAAAAAGAAAAAAAACAACTCTCAGAACTAGTAAACTTGTTTGAAAATACTTGAAAATTTTCTTGCAAGATCATATAATCCCTGCTTTCCTTCAAATATGGTCATCATCCTAACATCACAAATGTATCAACTGCCAACTTCCACAATAGTACAAGGTCTTTAAGTGTTATGACAAATACAATGAGCACAGGCACAGCAACCTATTCTAAATTAGTTGGTATTTTACATCTCATTCCTTAGACCATTATTACTAAATTATTTCTAGGAAGTTACTTTTTATTGTCTCTACTGGTGAATATAGGGCCAGGAGTTCGGCTTCCAATACCATCAGTCCAGCTTGCAGTGACTGTTTTATTCTGTTTTCTTCTAAAAAAGGTACAGCACTTTTGTGCTGCTCAGTTATTTTATACAGGTGTCCATTTAAAGGACATCTCTCAATTCACAAGTCAACTGCTTCATTATTTTAAAAGCAGAATCAACTCTAGATATGGATAGTATTTTCAAAGTGCTGTAAAGATCACTTGGTCTAAAATAAAAGCATAATTTCTGACTATTTTGTGGAAATATTTTGAAAACTTCATCACATATTACCAGTAACTCACTGCACTCATAAGTACAATTTCCAGTGCAACTATTTGTGAAGGATGTGGAATTTGTGAAGGAAGTTACACAGGCTAAACACCCCAAAAAACCTAATTCAGACTTACATAGTACGTTTTTTTACAATTCTTCCTTATAATAACGAACCTTGCATCATTACCAAATGCTTTCAAATGATGTAGGAATATCTCTTGCATTATCCACTTACATTTTCTTTCCCCTTTTATATTTTTTAGTTTCTTTTTTTTTTCCATTTTATTTGTTTTCTTGTTTTCATTTTGTTTTTTATTTACATAAACTATATTAAAGATATGTACTATTATATAGTCTGATTGAAGAAAATCAAGAAAGAGTGCAAGTGTATCATGAAAAGCGCAAGTTCTTTTTTAACACTGAAAAATTATTTACTGAATTCCTAGGTTTTGAATTCCATATAAGAGACCTGATTTAAAAAGTAATTAATGAAAACCTGCTTGTTTCAGCAATATATTTAACAAGCTAAATACACTGACCTGCAAACCCCATTTCTTTAATCTAATACCTTTAAAATCTCTTCTGTAAGACAATCCTAAGGAACATGATTCCTAACCTATGTATGTCCCTATTCAGCCTAGGATCTGCTGACTTACCAACTCTGCAGAATCATATAAATATTACAGAGGGTAATACTTAGAGCAACTTTTATTCTCCAGAACTGCAAATAAATGTTCCAGGTGGCTTGATGCAGGTATTGTACTTAAGAATACAATACTGGTATCTCAAGAAATGAGAATTCTTAATAACAGGGGATGTTTGAAACAAGAGAACAGAAGGAAAAACTGTATCTTTACGTTCTGTCCTTCCCTACTCAAAATACATCAGGATTAAAATTCTGTTGAAGAAAATAGTATTTAGATGCAAAATGAGTCTGAGAAGTTTTAAATTTCCAGCAGATTGAGAAAAAGCCTATGATGCTCTTTGCTAGATTTAAAGAAACCGGTTTTTAATGTAGTTTGTGAAGAAAACTATTTTCTCATTTTTAATTTATTTCTTTTTCTGAGCTGTAAGTACATTTATAGTATTACTGGTCACTAGCAAACAATATCTGTCCATCTACTTCATAATTTCAATTAGGAAGGCAGATGTTCCTTCACATTTTGTCAATATCTCAGTCTTTTCAGATCCACATTCCAGCAAAGTTCAAATACAAGAGAGGTAACAGTAGGGCACAATTACTTCTGATGGTCTTACCAGAGTAATACCATAGAATTCAAAAGCACAACAGAAAAACAAGAAAGAAGCGATGGGACTTCTACAGAAAACTGATTGCTCCTTTCTGAGAGCCTAGAGCCAAACATGCAAGGGCAGGATATACAGCATGAGTGCCTACTCCACAACTGCAAGGGTCCACAAGCAGATGCTTTACACAGGACACATCTTGTACCATTGCAAGAAAATACTAGTAAAGCTCTGGGAACACTGAAACCAGTTGCAAAAATTCCACACTTTAAATTTCCTGCAAAGCTGAAATAAGATCAAAGCATACAGTCAGGTGCTTCATGCTTGAAGGATATTTTGGTGTAATAAGGAATTAATGCTTTTTGTTCAAAAATAGAAGGAAAACAAGAATACACCATCATGAAGCCACAATTGCTACTAATTGAATTTTTATTAAAATATATGGGGTTTTTTCACCAGTTTGTAAATTCAGGCATTGGAGACTAATTTGTTAAATAAGGAAGACAGATTGCAGCCTTTAGCAACCAAAACAAACTTTTGATTTAATATTTAGAAAATGGACTACATTTGCAGAAGAGATGAGACTGAAGTACACAAGATGCTGCACAACTTCAACTTTAAACTGACAGCACGTGGATTTTTTCAGCTTAGTTCACACATAATAAGGGGGCAATAGAGATGGTGTATGATATAAGTAAGGCACCAGGATAGGCATCCAGTCTTACAACTTTATTTTAAGATCTATCAAATAAATAAATAATAAAATTTTTAAAAGTTAAAAAACCCTACAATTAATTCAGCTCAGAAAAGATCAGTCTTCTCTAAGACTATACACCAAGACTGACAGATGTCATTCAAGCCATCTTAAGCAAACTACTGAAGATCAAATATTCATTTGGCTTCATTCCAGTCTTCACAACAAGGGTTCAATTACACGATATTTTAACACACACACAATAAAACTTGAGAATTCAGGATTCAGAAATCAAGACTACAAAGAGAATCAGGAAATGTCCATGAAGCCTGTACCATAAAACAGAGTGTAATGCTTACAATTGTTTTGTTTAAACCTAGTTACACAAAATGGTAACAAAAATACCGGTGCTGCCTGCCTAAAAAATTTCACTATTTCTACTAGTTGTTTTTTTTTCCACACTAGTGAACTGCAAGACTGCAACTTTTGAGACTATGAGAGAACATACTGATTTTGATACCAGTAATGTAAATAATCCTTTTTACCATAAGGCTACTTGTACATCTTTGTCTTTTCACTCGTTTGCACACAAAACAAAACTATGATTTGTAACAACAATTATATAATTGTGTCATGGGTAATGTTCAAAGACTAAAAAAGGGAGTCAAGAGAAACTGAAGCCTGGCTTGAAGGATCAAGGATGTCCTCTTGCACAGTTGTCAGTTTTGACTGAAGAGGTTCTGATATCTTGGACTAGCAAAACATCAAAGTTTCTGACTGCAGATAGCTTCAAATTTGAAGTGCAGGACTTTTACCCATGTTGTAAGGCTGGATTGGAAGATGTAAAGCTGAAAGAGAAAGAAAAATGTGTTTTAAAATATTAAGTCACGCCACATTCAATAACAGAATTGCTTCACTGGACTTTAATATAAAAACAATTTTTTTAAAGAAAAATTTAAAAAGAACTGATAGGTGACAGCAGACAACACTATAGCTCATTGGAACCTTTGCACAGAGCACGTTATTGTTTCATTCCTTTAAAGAATCCCCTTCGGAGTCCACATACCAGCATGAAAAGAGGCACCTTAAAATCAGAAAGCAATAGATGAAACATCTCTTATGATTGGAAGCCTTTCTTTGGTGTGTTATTTGTAGTAAATTAAATTCATTCCTTAGATGAAGAACTCAGGCTTGATTTATTTTCTAAATATACAGGCCATATTTTAAAATTAACTTATGCAAATTCTATTTATGTAACAGGAGCAAGTTTCCAGAGAAATTCATTACCATAAAATGGGCAGAAACCATCTTATTCATAAAACAATTTTTCATTGTAAAGCTAAACTTAAGAGTAAAATAAAAGACAAAAAATTGGGAGCTGTCAGAGTAGTTCAGTGTGAGCCAGTAATCAGCATTTTAAGATTAATTAATAATGTAAGTTGCACTGTCACAGAAAATAATTTATTGCTTCCCTTTAGTCCTTCACGTTTGTGGCACACAGCATAGGGGAAAAATACAATAGGACTCATATCTTAACCCAACCCCCCACCCCCAACAAACCAAAAAAAAGAGCAAACCCAACAATTCAAAACATCACTTTAACCCCAAACTCATGCAGGAGTAAAATCACTGTTCACACACTTTTTAAAGACTCGAGTATCTAAAGCACATCCCACCTGCATCTCCCTCCCTAAATGTTCACCAAATTTCTACAAAATCTGTTGTAAACTTGTAGTAACATTACAACTGTGTCTCAGCTGCACTGATGCTACAGTCCAGTCCATGTTAAAGCAGAGACATTGCATGGCAGCAACTGGTTTTCCTTCAGCTTATTTAATAAAGAGGTTAGTTGAGAAGAAATTCATGGCATGGCAGCTTTAGCAGAGCATATGTTCCACACCAGTATAGCTCAATTAAAAGCTCAAGCTCTGTCAAAAAACACAGTCTTGTCAGAGTAGTTCCACTTATTTGCTTTTTGACAAATTCTAACACAGAAGACATGATTTTTCAGGTTCTGATCTTCTAGAAAGAACAACCAATCTCAAGCAAACACTATCAGCAGATCTTTGGCACAGAATTTGTAGCACAGGAAAAGACACTGCAAACTTATTTCCTAAGTATTAAATTTTAATAACCCAACTTTAATGCAATATAAGTTCCTTTTTTTTCTTAAAGGCACAATTTTCTTTGCTTTTCATTTTACAGGAACTTCTCCAAAAAGGAAGCAGGAAAAAGACAAGCAACTTTATGCTTTTTGAACTAAAGGTAAATTCATGAAACAAGCCAAACAGCAAAACCAAAACCACTGAACTTCCCAAAAACATTGAAAAAATTAGTACATTTCCTAAAATTAGTTACAAATCTATACAAAAAAAAAAATCACTAAGGGAAGCTTCATTACCAGTGGATTCTATCCACATGTTGCATCTTGCAGGATCAGTGTCATACACTCTACAAACTGCATTTATAAGTAGTTTATATTTATGCACATCTTTTATAAAACCCTGTTTTAGACAATTTATGGTATCCATTTGCCTGACTCCCTAATGCTACAGTTATTAATAATAATCCTACCAATACTACAGCATAGTAATATAATCTGTATAAAGTCTACTAATAAAATTATATAACTGTAAATATAAATCACAGTGAAGTCCTTCCATTTGTTAATTATACATTACAATGCTATTCTGTTTATACTGTCATTCAGCTGTGGGTGGACAAGCAAGATAGCTTTTAATATTGCAAGGCTTTTCACAGTGGAAGAAAGTAGTAAAAGAGGCAGATAACTTAAAACCATCATCCATAACTGTAAACTGATGACAACTTGCATAATCTGCAGTTTAGCATACTCATACTATTCAATGAACATTAACTAGAATTAAGGCACCATCATTATTATAATTATTGTTCCTCTTGAAGAATGGTCTCACAACAGATCATTTTCTATATACAATCCACCCTAAAAAAAAAGTGCACATGTAATTTAAGGATCATAATAAGTTTGGAACCTTAAACTCCTTCCTCAACCACTCTCTTTTGTACTGGCTGTGCAAAGTGTATGATAACCTGATTCCAATACAGTTTACTGATAATTAGCACTATTTTCAAAATACAAATGTCCTAATAATAATCCTTACTACAGGAAAAAACAGTTTGTAGATTTTTTTAATTCCATCCATCAGCAAAGTACTTTCCTGCATTACATTTGTGAAGAAACTTTTTAACGATGACGTGCAAAGCAAGAGATCAGACTATATCTTTGCTAAATCAACCTCTGCACTTCCCAATTAATCACCTTTTACAACATTACTAACTTTTCCTCTATATTAAAGCAGAGTTGAAATGTGGGGAAAAGGAAGACCCTAAGCAAAACTCTAGTCCTACATCACTTAGTTTTTCTGCAAGGTCTGAAAAGGTCGGTTTGTGTCTGACCACAAGATCTTTAATCTGTCCTCAGGAAAAGTAACTATCTGTGACAAAGCTTAATATTTTCAACATCATTTGGATTCATTAAGAATCTGAGTAGTAACTTCAGTCTGTAACATTTTTTATGTGGTATATATATCGATACACATTTCATATATAGATGAATTAAAATTTATGCATATTTGTTATTAGCTGATGAGAAAACATCTGACAGCAATATGGGAACACACTGGCAATGTCAAACATGCTGAAAACAATAGTGTGAGTAACAATAATTCAAACCTTTCACCAAAAAAACCGCCTTTCAGATGTGCTGAAGATTACAAAAAGTTAAATCATCATTATCTGACTTGCCCAGAAACACAAGGTTTAGCTTTCATACAAAAGAATAATTCCTTTTAGTTATGTAGCAAACGTGTATCTCTGAATGGAAATTGTCACAGCACATCAAGCAAACAGACTGAAAGAATTAGTCCTAAAGCCAAACATTGACAACTCACTCTCTGTGTAAATGAAAACATAGATACAACACAGCTATGCTGGTTACAGCTACCAACTCAGAGACAAGTGGAAAACAGAGTATGAATAGTCATTGTTCAAAGCCCAAGTGCCAAAGAATGATGATCTATTAGCAGAAAGAAAACAGGCATTGTCTCTTACAAAGCAAGACACGTTATAACTTGTGAACTTTTTTGATTATGCAATTTGAATGTCTGTAAAATGGGATTCCTCCTGTCCCAGCCAAATCCATTATATCTGCAGTGCAAGGGAAGTGCATTTTCACTTTCCATGTGGCCAACAAATTATTACATGTATTCCTAAAAACATAAATTGACTCCAATTTTCAGGTGCTGATCTGGAGGCACAGTAAGATTACTCTGGGGCCATGTAAGGCCTACATAAGCATGGCCCTTTTGGAAATCCGTACACAAAGAAAAAAAATCTGTACACAAGATGACATGATCTCCAGACATTACCTTCAACCTGAATCAATTTTCCAAGTTTGGTATTACAGTAACAACAAGTTAGTGGCTTTGCATTTATTACACGCAATACAAAAAGATTCAAGTGACTACTATTCCGCACCCTGAATTTTTTAACATGCTACATTAACATGACATACTGCAAAACTCCTTGCACATTATTTCTCAATTTGGGGCTGCAACTTCAGTTCAACTTCTTTTTCTACAAGCAATTTGTACTACCACATTGGTAAAAATTTTTAAAGTTGAAATAACCATAGATCAGGATAAAACTACATATGTTTTTTCAGATCTTCGCTCTGCCCTTGATATTTGTTGAACCTACAGTCGTTTGACAGTATTTGTGTCTCACACTTTCTCATCTTCCCTTACATAATGAACAGAGAAAAAGGGAAAGAGGCTAGGTAAGCTGTTTCAAAAGGGAAACAAAAACTGCTTGAAAAGTAATCCAAAAAGCAAATGAAAAAAACCTTTCCCTAGAGTAAACTTTGATAGTTTTGATGGTTTTTCAAGAGAGGGAACTGAAATTTATCATCTTACACTTTTTCTCTTTGGCACTGCACTGGAAGTGTTTTCTTATTCTTCCATCAGTAATTAAACAAGGACAAAATGACAAGGCACTTGAGATAAAAGTTTTGCTTCCTCTTGTATCTTAATGATAGCAAGTGAATCTGAAAGGTTTCAGTTATTTGTAGCATACAACTACAAAAAAAAGTAATTTGAATAAATTAAAACTTCAGTACTTAAGACTAGTGATGATAAAAAGTGCTGCACTGACAGTCTTAAATCTTCTGTTATTAGGCATAGGGCTCAATACCACAAGTTTCCTCACATTGTCTCTGTCACATTCTATACACAAAAATTCTGTGTTTATGTACTAAATATCTTTCTACAGATTTAGCAAATCTGATCTTCTGCTAAAAGGGCCAGTTGAGTCGTTTTGCAATGCAAGCACATAAAATAACACAATTACAATACAAAAAACCTAAAACACGTAAGACCGACATCACAAAAATGAGGATACCCATAACCACCATCTGTGGCAACTCATGGGCTTTCTCAGCCCAACCTCAGCTGGTGATTCATCCACTACACAATTCTGGCAGCACTAAGAGCTGGTAATGCAAAATTGGGTTAATTGCATTTAATACTGTATCAATGCATATACGTGTATCTTCTGCAACATTACTTTGACTTCATAAACTAAAATAAGAAGATTTAGTTCGGAGTTACTGCCACATCTTCCCATACCAGTTAGATCCATTTAGTAATAAAAATCAAGACTTTCTGAACTCCAGCAAGGCATTCAAAAAAGAAAACCCATAGAATGCTTAAATATTAGCAAATATAGAAAGAATGTAGGACAAGTTCAACTCAAAGTTGAATTTTTAACAGCTATCAAGAAGTTTAAATCTTAAATATGTATATTTTGCTTTGAAAATATCCAGCAAACCTACTGTTAATTTTTTTCATAGGCCACATTGATGTAGTCATTATAGCTGCACAGTAAATGAATTTTAAGGTGTTTGTTTATCAAATATGATACAGTAACTCAAAGCTAACAAGGGTTCTTCTTAAATACTATGAATGCTAAGAAAAACCCTCAGGTACCAAAGGTAGTTGTTCCATATTTCACTGTGATGTAGGGAGTTCTAAAGCACAGTCACTGAAAATTACTATTAAAACTTTCTCTCACATAAGCAAAGGACTAATCAGAATCATCTTCAATTTGATATTAAAAAAACAAACGTAGGCTAGCAGGTACAACTGCAACTATGAAAACTCCCTCATCGTTAGGTTTAAAGGCAATTTCAGATATGCCTACATGGATGTTTTACGGGGGTTTTTTTGAGACTGATGTTCTTCCTTCTCCTCTCCCCACCCCCTGCCAACTACTTAATTACTATTACATGAAAGCCTCACAGCAATGATTACATAAATTGAAAAAAAAAAAACCCTCTGAATCTCTAGGTATTAGAATTGTACTTGTACCAGACAAAATCACATGTAAACAACTATTTGATTTTTTTTGGTTGATGGTGATCCTTCGACTTAAGAGGTCTCTGGAAAGAAGGAAATTACAATCTGGAACATAGATATCTTAGTCTCATTTCCTTTCTATGAAAAAAAGTCAAGTTTAAAGCGCATAATTTAACAGCATAGCAGAATTATACATTCATCAAAAAATGTATTCATATAATAAAACATTTATATTCAAACTTCTTGGCTAAACCAGTTTTTAAGTTTTTAATGCTCTATCTAAAACACTAAAAAAAAGTGTGAGTGTAAAGGAAATTAACTGACAGTATGACACACAAGTTTCCCTTACAAGGCTATGATTTTTTGTTTTGGCACCAGCAGCAGGAAACATTTGGTAAGAGAGGAAAAAAAATTATCTTTTGAGACCAATAATAAATTCCTAAGACACAAAGCCACACACACCTGTTGCCATGTGGCTTTTTGCAAAAGCCACACTGCTTGCTGGGCACCCAAACATGTTTACTTTCACTAGCAGAGGTATGTTCCAAGCCTTCCCTTCTAACAGTTGAAATGTTATCTGGAATGAACAATGGAGGTTCATCAACTGAAAGACTTTTGCTACTTCTTCTCTGGCGAGGTTGGACAGTCTTATCATTTCTTTTTGATTTGTTTTTTTCTTTATCATCCTCTTTCAGGTGTTCTACAACAGGGTGATCTTTTGTCTCTGTCTCTTCCTTTGTGGAGCTATTTGTTTTTAGCCCAGTTGCAAGCTGGTGTTTCTGCCCGTGGGCTTGCTTCTGACCAAGATTTGAAACATGCCCTGACAACGAATGCACAGAGTGGTGGGTATCTTTAGAACAGCTTTGATGAGTAGGAGATTTCTCACTTGCTCTTTGAACTGATGACTTCTGTGTTTGCCCAGAAGCCTGGACTCGGGGTATTTTCTTCAGCAACGTATTACTCTGCTTTTTTATGGTCATTCCTGAAACACAGCTCTTTGCTTTCAAACTCAGATCAGATTGTTTCTTCCTAATTTTAACTGGGTTATTTGGATGCTGATGACTCTCCTGCTCATCTGCATTCCGCTTCAGACCTGTTGAAGATGGACTGTGAACACCCGAAGCAGTAACACCAGCTCTCGTTCTTGAACGCATCACTTCTTGTTGCACTGTACCCAATTTCTGCCGAGTATCTGCAGTCAGATTTTGTTTATTCTGTACTACAGATTTACTATGCCGAGGTCTAATATTCTTTTCATATTTTGTTGAAATGCTAATTTGTTTCTCATCATCCTGAAATTTTAATGCCTCTGGGCCTTCTACTTTAATACTACTGACCTGATGCTGTATGTTTTGGTTTGTTTGGTCAAGAACAGTGCTTTCTAAAATGCTATTTCCTGGGTCAGCAGAAGTCAACTCTTTTCTTTTTAAGTCTTTATTATCAAACTCTGTACTGTCCAACAGTTTCTCAGATGGAGTTACAGTTTTCTCCACTCCCTTGTCATCATCTCCAGCTTCTGTTACACATTTCTTTACTGACAGTGTATTTTCATCAAGAACTTCCACATTGTGGGAAGCTAAACTACAATCAACCCCCTCTTTTATAGAGCTAGACAAATCTGAAAAGGTGTCACAAATTTCATTTGGATTCACGCAAGTACTAGATGGATCATCAGCTTTTCCAGTTACTCCAATTTCATCATGCTCTTCTGTTTTCTTCTCTGATTCCTCTGCTTTATTATCATCAGTTTTTTCTTCTGAAGAATTTCCCAAGTCCATTGAATCAATCACATCATTTGACTCATTTTTAACTGGAGTCATTTCAGTATCTGCAGATACTGAACAAACTGGCTCAGCATTCCCAGATTCAGTCTTTGTTGCAACCTCTGCTATTTCCTTTGTTTCTCCAGAAGGAGAACAGGCTCCTATAAAATTAGCACAACTTAACTCTTGGGATGTTTCCTGGACTTTTGCCTGATCAAGGGTTTCAGACTTCACTTCATCCACATCTTCAGGACCAGGCAGACATTTTGTATTACTTTGGGATGCTGTTACTGCTGCTGTTCCTTCGGTCTGTCCTGATCGTCTTGTACTACGCCTAACCTCTTTAGGCTGCTCTACTTTCGAGGGTGCAGCAACATCTGTCTCTTTAACTGGACTTCTCTCTCGTTTCTGTCCACTTTTTGGAGCAGATCCACCTTTTACAGACGATTTCTTGGTACTAACAGGAGGAGCAACATTCGAACGCTTGGCCAGGGTGCTCTGTCGGAGACTCCGTACTGATTCTAGGAAGGGAAAAAGGAAAGTGCCTTAGCTATTCAGCTTTCTTCTCTTTGCAAACACAAGATTTACCTAGAATAGAGCTGATTTACCCCAATTTAGGTTACTGGACACAAAGAGAACTTAAAACTTAGTTGTTTACTAAACTTAAAAAAAACCTACTAACCCAAAATACTTGCATTTCAATTTTGCACTGCCATAGTTTGGATGTAAAATCTCATTACTCCAAAGGCTAAGAAAGTTCTGAGTAGTATATATAAAACAGAATATATGATAAAAAAACAATCAAAACCAACTGTACTTTTCTACCACTCAATCTTTTCTGCCTCAAACAAAATTTGCACAAGTTCTATTGTGATTAGAAGTATAACTATGAAGTTTAAAAAGCTTTTAGAGAACACAGTCTATGAATCCAAGATCCAGTCACTCTCACTTCATGACATTTCTTACATTTCCTAAACAAGAAACCATTTTAGTGCCTTTTTAAAATGCATATTCACCAACTTTGTACCACAGGCTCTTATTTAAAAATTTTGATCTCCATATTGAGTAATTTTATCTTTTTAACTCAACCTGCTCTAACGGGGATAAAAGCAGAGTGGTAAATAACTCCACTAGTTCAACAAGTTAGAAAAGCCCTAACTATAATCAATTAGCTACCACAAAGAATTTAAATATTTTATTAAAATATTCATTAAGTATATTGAGATATTTTGATGAAAGAGTTTATAACTGCAATTACCATAACTGAATTTAAAGCAAAAAGAAAATACCCAAATAAAAATGAATAGAATCAAAATTTTACTTGAAAATAGAGACATGCTAGCATAATATTTCAATGCTGATTTGCTACTCTAACATACTTTTGTTGGTGAGGAACCACAGTGCTAATTTGATGCAGGTAAAAGCATCAAAGTCTCAAAAATTAGTTTAAGGACCACAAGGCATAAGGAAGACATTAAGTATTTTTTAAAGAAGAATTCTAACTGAGTCATACCCTATGGATGCCAACTTCTAGCTGCAGTGCATGCAAAGGGAATTGTCTGTATTTGAGTTTACACAAGCAAATTGCAAAGCTTTACTTTACATTTATAAATGTTGGGGGGTGGGATTGTAAAGATTTAATTTACTTCAAACATGCAAACATATAATCTGTGATCACCTTGTGCCATTAAGCGTGGTGATTTCCTCGGTGATGTGACTGATGTTTCTTCAGCACGACTCCTCAAATTCCTGTGAGGTAAAACAAGCTCATCATCATCAAGGGTGTCATTACCACTCTCTTTAACTCCTTCTTCATCCATAGTATCATCCAGGCTAATCACTGGAAAAAACAAACAAACAAGAAAGAGCCTAAAACTTAAAATGATCAAAAAAATGTTGTTGCTGTAATGCTGAGCAAAACAGGGAAAAATAAATAAAGTGGCCACCGAAAAACAAACAAAAGGGGGGGGAAATGAAGAAATGCAGGACAGAAAATTCCCATGTGAGGCAGATTCAGTGCAGAAGAAGCTATCACCCAAAGCTTAAAATTTTTGTAGATAGTCCTTATAGTTTTTTTGTGGACTCACATTTTTGGGTTTTTTTTTGCCACAGGAAGGTCCCCAGTCTTAGAGGATCAGCTGTCCCTCACTGTCCCTTCCCACCTAAGAAAAAGTGAAGAAAGGTAAACAGCAGAAAGAGCTGATCCAGGAGTGCATAGTTTAAAATCACAGTTTTCTCACAGGATATAATTTTAAAAGTTTTAAGTCCCAACCACATCACATATCTGGATCTGCAATGCCTTTTTGGAAGAGCATTAAGTGCAGCAAGCACCTAGTCTCCCAGGAGAGACAGAGAACATTGTCTTCAGTGAATTCCTGTCTTCCACTAACCTGAGAAGAATCCCAGAAGTTGCTCCTGAAAACAGGTTTCTTAAGAAGCAGTCAGGTCACTGTAGGAGCCATTCTCCTCACTTGCTTAAAGTTTGGTTCTGGAATGGTAACCTCTCCTGTCCCAAGACCCTGTGTGTGATTAATGAATCCTGGTCCCCCCCGTGGGATGCAAAGTTTGTGAGATCAAGCCAAACGCCCAAGTGATTCTACAAAACATGTAGGATGGTCTGACAAGTACAACACAGACTCCAGTCAACCAAATATGCTTTTTTTTTACTATTCAGACACCTACCTAGAAGTATTTTTAAGATAAACTCATAGGAGAGATATAAGATATCTAAAAAATTCTAACTGCTTACTTAAAACTGATATAAATTAATACCCCTGCCACAGAAGTCAAAATAAGCAAGAAGTTAGTTTAAAAATTCAAAGGTTTAATTTATCTCAGAAAATCTGTCAATTCCTGCTCCTTTTCAAGTCTAATGTTACTGCAACTTAAAAAAACAATGCTCTAGTGAAGGCTTTATATACTTTGAAAATAACAAAATTGAAGTTGCAAAACACTGCTAAAGCCTAACAGTGATGAATAACCAAGTTGATCAGGACTGTAATTCAGTCTACAATCACTTGCCATGAAGAAATAAAAAAATAAAGCAACCAAGCAACCTGTTAAAAGTTCAAATATTAGGAAGTTTTTTAACAGCCTCTTAAGGAAGGCTGACCTTGGTACCCAGCAATCAGCACTCTGGATGTCCACAGTTAGATGGCTGCCAGGAGCTGAAAGCCAGAAGTTTCTTAAGCTGACAACTCATCGTCATTCATTTTATTTTAACCATCATTTTTAGGCACTGAACTGTACACACCAGTTACAAGGAAAAGTGTGTTTGCAGAAACTACTGGCAGCTTCTGCTTTCCAATCCAGAGCCACCTTTACGTCTGTGCATGTGTACAGACATACACAGATATAACACACAAGCTGCAGAGGACTGATAATGTTGGGCTTACTCCACTCAGCAGTGTTCCTTAATCACTTATTTGCTATAAGTTACATACTGGGAAGGACACACTGGCAAAAAGATGGCATTTTAACTGCCCCATTAGACTTTATTTTCTCCTACATATCTAATACTGGCTATTGTCCAAGATGGCAAACTGAACGAGATGGACCCTCACCCTAACTCCAGCTACCCATTCTTATGTTTCCAAAGACTATGCCCTCCCAACAGGTCTTCACTTTGGTATTAGTTTTCTCATAATGTTCCTACAATACATGAAACCGGTTTTCAGGAACAGATTGTGACAAAGGAGACTCCTTTCAAATTCAATTTTGTTTCTTCTGTGTAGAAACAAACTACTAAGCTACTGAAGACAACATGAAAAATAAAAACTATTCAGACAGCTTCTAAAACAGCTTTGCAGCATATTTCAGGGCTGACATTAGAGCCTCAGGTTTTACAATGCTCTTGCTCAAGTTACTGAATTCATACACCCTCCTTTATTAATAACAGAAGGGACAATTCAGTCCACCATTGACAGACAGTCTGAAATATTAGAATTAAAGCATTTTCATACTTACAAGACTCTGTGCGGTAGCTTTAATTTTACAGAGGAATTTGAAACACAGAATCCTGCTAATTTCAAACCACCTGAGCTACAACTCAGCTAGTACAGACAACCTCATGAGGCCCCCGGATGAGGAACATTCGACACAGACCCTGCTGGGAAGAGAAGTGACAGAAAACAGCAATAGATACAGAGAAGACTAGGAAAGTAAATTATGAAAGAGAAGTGGAGGTAGAGAAACAGCACTGGGAAAAGTAAACCAACAAAAGCAAAATGGGAAAGAACTTAAAAAAAGATAGAGATGATCTCAGTAACAAATATCTAAAGATTATCTTAGTAATAAATATAGAAATCAGAAGAATAAAAGATAAAAGGAAAAATAAAGAAAAAACATATCTGAAGAGGGAAAGTTGTACACCAATGTACAACTGAATGGACTGAAAATAAGAAAAATACAAATCACATTTAGTGGAATTTTCCATGCAGTGGAAAAGGCACCATTCACCTTCAACTTACTATTTTGAGTCTCTCTATGTAAAGGTTCTAAATTTCGAAACTACTGTGCTGTACTATTCACTCATTTTTATATATGTTATACAATAACAGAATAACATACAATAAAAATAGTTTACTTGCAAATTAAAAGTAATACTTTCCATGTGCTAAAACAAAAGCATAATCATTTTTTAATTCTTTAGTAATGTAAAACTGAGGAAAAACAAGCCTTACTTTCTGGAGAAAGAGGAGGTAAGGAGAAGAAAACACCCCTAAAAACATCCTCAAAAATTCTGATGTTTATAAATCTTTATTTTTATTAACATAAATATTCCCTTAATTATTTTCAGCCACAACTAAGACAAAAATATTCAGAGTTTTGACACACTGATCAAGGTAAATCTCAACTGTAGAAATAAATTTCTTTTTTGTAGATGTTAGTACTGGACTTCTCTTCCTTAGGTGACCCCACGGAACAGAATATCACTGTTTCTGCTTTGCATTGTTGTAAAATGCTATATCCAGATGAATCACGCTAACAGCAGGGATGTGCAAGTTCACAGCAGATTCCATACAGGCATCACAAATTATATGGAAATGGTTGAACATTTTAAAATTTCTACTGTTTTATATGTGAACACCAACATAATAACCTAACATTATGCTTCAATGAAAAAAACAGTTACCGTCTAAAACAGCAACTAACAGCTGTCCAGGCAAGTCTTCAGAAGAGCTAATAAACTAAAGTAAAGAAATGAAACATATGTAGATACTGACAAAGTATCACTATGTCTCAAGACTGCAAATGAAGATAGTATATTTTATATAAAAACATTTTTCCTATTGACATTTGTGATGCATATGTTCAAGAAACAGAATTAAAAGTACTCTTTTTTAAGAAAAAGTTTATTATCAAGAAAAATTAGTTGACTGATGATATAACTTACATAAAGAAACATGAAATCCTAATTCTTTTACAAGAGTTTGCCTGTAACCTGTTGAACTGAGAATTCGCCTGTCCGGACCTTGTACTGACTGCCCAGTGCAAGAAAACAATCAAAGTACCATATAAAACACTAACTAAATATTTGCTCCCATTCTCCATTAATCTCTACATTGTAAAGAGGTATTTTTCCCGTCTTTACAAAAAAGACATATGAAAATCAACTAGGATTAATAAACTTAATACAGCATGTATCTCAACAGAAGACTGCATATCCATTTTAATAAAGAGATGGAGCTACATCACAAGCCTACTGATTTGTAGTTCTTTAGCCACATAAGCCTATTACTTTGGAAATAAAGAGCAGTGAAGCACAAATTTCAACAACAAAGTAAAAACACCAAGTAAAAGCACCAAATCAAGCACTTTAAACTAAATCATTTTACTAAGAAGGGAGTCTTCACGCATTTACAAATCAGACAACTCACCTAAAGAAGGACCTAAAATGGGGGAAACAGGTGGTTTTCCACCTACAAATAGAAAAGCATGCAAAATAAACATTCTCAAAGTTCTCAATACCAACACAGTAAATTTAAATTTTATACAGGAAAGTTACTACCTTTGCCACAAGACACTGTGGAATTATTCACATGGACAGCCTGAAGGAAGGAAGGCATAAGGAGGTAAGAAAACTGAGAGAAACAACTGTATACCCAATTTTGGGCTGGAATCTGAAGATTATCTTCAAAATTACTTCATATGCAGGCGGAAAAATACAAGTACCTTTGGCTTTACTGAAAAGAGCCTGAAATGCCTAACAGTCAGACAGCACACTAGCTAAAGAAGTATTTCTAGTCAGAACAACTGGTTTGGCCCCAAAGATTCAGCAGGTGATCATGATTTTAGCAGAGGTTTCAACTGTACTCATGAAAACACAGGTTAAAACTAGAAAGAGTAGACCGTACTTGGGAGAAACACTTTCCCAGTAGCAATCCAGAGGGACAGGAAAAAAAGGGCAAATAAAAAGATGTCCCTAACACACTTTGTACATTCTTACAGGTTCAGTCTTCACCATTTATGATAAATACCTGATTTTATAAACATATCCATAAACTAAATTGGTTAAAAGCTTTATTTTAATATGAAATCCAGAAATGTCTCCAGATGATAGGCAATTAAAATTCCAGTCCCTGTATTATGTGTATAATAAATCAAACTGCCCCAGTAAATGACATCCTGAAAAGCTGTAGAACTCGTGATAGCTGAGAAGTACCAATTTTGTAAGAATGCTGATTATTTAGCTCACTGGCATGTGACCACTTTGACCTGCTATGCTCACAGGTGGCTAAGCTTCCAGCAAGAACAGAACAAAACAGAAAACCCATCACTAGGGTACCATACAAAGTTGAAAAAAATGTGTTGCTCTCAAGAGTTATGTCATATCTAAACTTCAGAGTTTCTACTTCTCATCAAGGAATTGCTCAGAAAGAGTGAAAAAAAACCAACAAAGCAACCCCAAACCCACACTTCCATATCCACTCACACCACCAAAACATTTAAGATGGCCAAGAGCTGTTCTATGTAATCTGCTTTCCTATGTTGGTCCATTCAGAGCTTGGAGGAACAGACACCTGATTAAATTGATAAAAAGAAGCAGAGAGGCACCTAAAATACAATTTGAGACCCTTCTGATTGCTTCAAGAACTTGGATTTCATTTGTTTCTCAAAAGTCTCATTTTGCCAAATTCTGTCCTTTAACTGTCAAGGAGAACAATTATATCCATTTCTAGTATCAACAAGAGGTCTTTCTGCTAATACCTACTTCAGACGGCCTCCATTACTGCTAAGCTCCTATGAGCTGCAGTGAGTAAAACCTGTGGATTGTACCTTGATTCACAAAAATAACAGAGAACTTCCTAACCATGCCATAAGAGCAGCAATCTGCTCAGTCTAACTCCACAAACCAGCAACTTAACTACATCTTTGCAGTTTAGCAGTCACTCTTTGCAAACACATTCTAAAAGGATTTCAGCATAACATCTGTTAATTTGACACCTATTCTATCCAGCTTCTGAGAGGGTCATAAAAAGTTACTTCTATCTCTGCTCAAAGCCATTACCAGGATCACCTGCAAAGAATCTTGTCTTCTCTAAATATGTAATTATTCAATCAGATCTGAAAAAGACAATCCCATTCTATTACTCAGTGGCAATTACAGAGCAAGTTCAGCAAGTTTGGTCAACTCTGGCTTTTGTTGGTCTTTGTCTGACCAATAATGTCACCTAACTGAAGAACTACTTAGATCCAGAACAATCTGGATTCAGGCCAAGACAAACATGAGATTATTTTTACTGGTAGTGATATAGTTCTTCCTACAAATAGACAGGCAACAAACATCCATTGTCATATTCCTTGCCATCTGTCATATACCAGTACTGCTAGATGCTCAGTACAAGACAAACATGGATGGACCTGTTGAAGTGAGTCCAGAGGAGGCAGCAAAAATGAATGCAAGGCTGGAGCATCTGTCCTTTGAAAAAAGGCTGAAAGAGTTGGGGTTATTCAGCATGGAGAACAGGGGGACACCTTATTGTGGCCTTTCAATACTTAAAAGGGGTTTATTAAGAAAAATGGGGACAGGCTTTTTAGTATGGCCTGTAGTGATAGGACAAGGGGTAGTGGTTTTAAACTAAAAGAGGGTAGATTCAGACTGGATATAAGGAAGAACTTTTTTTATTATGAGGGTGGTGAAACACTGGAACAGGTTGCCCAGACAGGTGGCAGATGCCTCATCCCTGGAAACCTTCAAGGTCAGGCTGGACACGGTTCTGAGCAACTTGATCTAGTTGAATATGTCCCTGCTCATTGCTGGGGGGCTGGACTAGATGACCTTTCTCTTCCAACCCAAACCATTCTATTTCTCTTCCAACCCAAACCATTCTATGATTTTGTTACTGTTCTCCCCAAGAGACACATTTATAATTCAAATTAAAAAACCTGCATTTTTTAGATAGATGCCTCTAACAAGCATTGACTGGAAATTGAACTTCAGCTCACAAAAATCTATGTGTTTCTGTCTTATAGACATGTACTTGAACTGTTTAAAAGACATACAATCAATTGCTACAAGTGTCCATCACATACAGTCAGATAACTGTAAAAAGATCTTAGTATTAACATAAAGCTTAGTCCATGATGAATGCTATGCAATATAAACCCTAAAGCTGAGCAAGACATGTTGATGAATAACTTTGGATTAGGCCAGTAAAAACTCCCAACAAAAACTAATGTCAATACAACAGTAAGAAACAGAGCAAAAAACAAACCCACACTCAAAACCAACTTAAGATCACGAGTGAAGTTCTTAGACAAAAATACCTGATCTCAGAAATAAAGCAGAAAAAATGTTGTCACAATCCTGAGAAATCAGGTATGTGGGTAAGAAGTAGGCCTGAAACAATCCTTTCTCAGAGCTTCTGCTACTCACACATACTCATGTTCACTTAAGAAATTTCACAGTTATCAGCCTGGGTTGGAGGCATACAAAGATAGTATCTTGTTTGTGCATAGGTTTCCAAATACTCTTGAACTCTGCTCAAACCTGCTTTCAAAGTATTAGTGAGCCATGCCTTCTGCTCCTCCACTTTATCAAGAAGACCTAATACCATTTTAGCTAAAACACCTCTTCAGTCCAACTATTATTACCTTTATCTCTTCAGCTTGCTCACAGCAATCAAATAAGCTGGAGCATGAAATCTTCACCACTTTAACAACTCTACAAAGCAGAGTACATTCCAGTTATTCAAGAAGCAGCAAGCATGATAAATCTGTCCTCTGCTGGCCCTGTGAATTAATTTCCATGAGTAGTTTACTCCTATTCTTAAACTGTTTAATAGTCTAGGCATGAGTTGTGCAAAGTATTGTTTGAAGGTCTAGAATAAATTGTGGTAAATAAATTTGTGCCTCTGGGAAAAATTAACTCTTTTCTTCAGGAATGAAATCAAGGGTGTAAGAAATGCCATCAGTGTTGTAGTTCTAAAAATACAGTAAGGCAAGTTTTGTGGTGAGAGTTATAAATAAATTGAGAGTGAGAGTTTTAAATAAAATAGTGAGCTTCCATCTAACCTGTCTGGAAAAAACAGGTTTTGTATGGGTTAATTCTTAAGGGTACCATCATCTTGCATGAGAGCATTCTTACCAGCAGACTACATCAGCCGTGTTACATCACCAACAGTATCAGAAAATCAAATAAATCACAGACTATATGAACTCTGAAGAAAGACAAGTAAAGAAAGTTTACTTCAAAGTCATAACCGTTATTCTTAACTAAAAAATTATAAGTGTGTACTGCATCATACCAGAATAAGGACAGTTGTTATCGAGACCTACAAAGAACAACAGCAAGAACAGTTCATGTCTTTTTGGACACCTACATTAATTCCAAATTGCTTGGTTCAGGTTATTTCCTGAAATGTGGCTCTGTTCTTGCTGCTTTCAGATTTAAAAACAAAACATTAAATTCACAAACTCAGCATAAATCAAATCAGTTTTGATTCCCTTAGTCTGCAGACAGCCTGGAATAGTAGCCCCCAAGTAAATGCATTAGCTCACTTACTTTTTATGGACCTTAAAAATTAATTGTGATGATTTAAGTATTAATAGTATTAATTATTGACTATTGATCGCTTTCAGGAGAAATATATGCCAAAAAGCCCCCAAAAGTTTTTCTGTAACTTCCAAAATATCCCTATTAATTAGTCCAACATTTTAAATGCACTACAGGTTTACTGAAGGATGCACAGGATGCAGTACAACACAGGAATGTGCATCATTGGCTTTGGTGGAATTTGATTTGGTTGTGTACATTGTACAGTCCTATGCACATTAGAAGGGATACAGTTTTGTTTGGTGGGTTACAGACAAGAAAGTGTAAGAACACAGACTACAGCAAGAGGAAACAAAAGCATTCTTAAGAACGGCCTCAAGAATGTACTGCTGAAGTAGTAAAAGAATCAAGTACCTTGTTTTAGCTTTGTAGTTAACTTTTTCATTACTTAATCAATATAATCTTTGATTTACACTTTTCCATGCTGTAATACCACTTAATTTAGTGAAGGTCAGAATTTACCTATTACTAGCTAGACAAAAAGTTAAATGTTGATATAATCACTTAACTGCATTAATCTACAACACTTCTCAGTAATGAACCTAACAAATAATTTTTTTAAACTTCCCATCAAATAAAGAACATTACTAAGAATAGAGTATATTTGTCTCTTACACCATATTCAGTATAATTATTCTAACTATTCATAAATATAAATAATTTTAGTGATTGGATCATCCCTTTTATCATCCCTTTTTGGTTTTTTGATCTTCCAAAACTACTCCACAACTCCTAAGATTATTTTTATTTAAAACTTCACTCTATTTTGGTTCTAAATCAGGTATTCCAAACAAAATTGTATTATCTTTCCAGGGTTTTGAAGCCAACCAAAGCAAAACACCTGAATCCAGTATCAGCTGAGTACCAGGCAGCCTAGCACCAACAAAATAATCCTGAGGTTAGAGCAGTAATTTGTACAACTCTCATGTTCCTACTGCTAATCCAGAAATACAGTATTTTTCAAGACAACTAGTAACTTCAGTGATCAGGCACAGTACTTACACTAAACAAATCACAGCTTTCACTGGGAATAACTTACACACACTCAAAGCCTAGGTTACTTGTGATAGGAGCCCTCCTCTATCGTTACACTATAAAATTAAAAAGAACTGCTCAGTTTACATGCCAAGCATGTAAGCAGCGCATCAAAAAGGGCAGGAAGGAGACAGAGATCCCAACTTATTATTTCTACATTACAAAAAAGGGTCAGAAGTAGAGTATAGCTGTATTTTAAATTGTTTAAATTGTAATCTTAAAAAATTGTAAGATTTACCTGTAGAACAAGGCATCTGGAAATTGGGACCATTGCTATCCAAAACAGGCAAACAGAACTGGGCACTTGCAGATCCTAGCATAGGATCCTTATCGCTGAGCATGTTCTTCAGCGAATCCTCTAAGACATTTTGACTTGTACTAAAATCCTCACAGACTTCATTCTCCAGGTTGGATCCTAGAAATAGGGCATCATCTAATTGTTCAGTAGGAATTAAATGGCTAAATGTATCAACTATATCCATGAAGACTCCTGTGTGTCTTTCAGCCCTATAGAAAGACAAGAAAAATACCATAAGAAAATAAGCTACAAATTGTAAAACACCTAAGAAACCAGCAAACTGTTTTGGCTTTTGTGTCTTATAAAAAATGCTTAAGGTACTTCAGAATTGTAAAAAAAAAAAATTAAAAAAATCTGCTTATGGCTTAGCATGGCCCACTGCATAACTAAAAATCAACTCCCTGATTATCTTTAAAAGAAATTCCATGCTAAGTAATATAATCTCTGCTATCAGCATCAGAGTGCTGCCACTTCTACAGAGTGTGTATAACTCCTTTCTAAAATTTGTTTAAACCTCAACCAACCCAAGGGGGTGGGACATCAGAGGAGTAGGAAATCAACAAGTGAACATGGTTAGTAGGTGAGCACGTGTCTTTCCTCATCTTTAAATGTAAAAACCTGAGGTCAGCTTCCACTAACACCACTGGAGCTGACAAGGTTCCGGAGCCTGCCACACTGCTACTACATACGACTAAGAAACACTGTATTTCTGTTCAAAGAGCAACTACCACGTACTTACAGGAAGTTACTACTTCTATACAGCAAAGTTTTCTCTCTCTTAGTTTTCACCTATCAATACATTCAATAAAATTACAGAAATTTTATATGAAAATCTGAGAATTCTGAGCTGGCTTCAAAAGGGCCAGTAGCCTCTTAAAAATCTCAATTTTGAAGAAATTTAGGTACATTTCTGGAAGTTTACCTAAGGAACTGTATTCAAAGATGGTATCTACACTATACAAAGGATTCCCTGTTTTCTAGACCTTCTTTGCAATGCAGCAGAAACGCAACTATTGCAGCAGAGATTCAACTAATAAGAATGTATAACTACACAATAGAAGGGAAAAAAGTCAACAAAACATTTCTTCAGAAGTTTTTACTCAGCATATACTTAGAGTGGTGAGAGATAATTATGATAAACATGGTGAGACAGGCAAGGAAAATGGAGTTGTGCAATAGTGCCTGGCTCAATTAGGCATACAGAATAGTCTGGGAGACTGGTTTTGGCACACAAAGCTGTTCAAGCTTTTGGAAACAGAAAAAGGACACATACTCTCCTACTCATTCCTTTATCATCCTCCTCCCACAGACTAAAAAGGATTTTTTTCCTAGAATGAGCACACTAATTAAAGGAAAATGGCAAGTGAGAATTAAAGTTTGCAGTGCTTGAATGACTTTACAGATCACTATTCCAGCAACCTGCAACTAAATAAATCCAGTACTTACTCATGCTTAATAGAACAGTAAGTACGCTTCCTTGTATGCATCAATGGGACATTTTTGTTTTAGCAATCAACCAGGAATATCTCAGCCAGATACATACAAGAGCTCTGCTACAATTTCAACCTGTATAACATAAATAGTTATGCAATTTGTTTTATTTCACAAGTTTACAAAAACTACAGGTTTAGCATGATGTTTTATTTTGAGTGGGTTTCGTTAGGGTGGGTTTTTTTCTTTGCTTGTGGGATTTTGTTGGGGTTTTGGTGGTTTTTTTCTTAAACATGACACTCTTTCTTCCTTCTCCCATAGGGCAGCTCAGAAGAAAACAATGGTCAGGTATGGCACTGTGTCTTTGCAGAGCATGGCATCTTTACAGTTTCTACACAGTAACCACAACAGAACACTCTAATACACAAGGTCCTACTGACCAAACAGGCAGCATGAAGGAAAGTCTGGCCAAATCAGGTGCATTTAGTAAGCAGGTAATAGCCTTAAGCAGCAGGTACATCATACTTTGAAAGCTCCCTCATCAAAAAATGGACTGCTTTTAGCAAGCAATGCAATGCATCTACATATACACACCACACCCACCAGCAACTATAGCATTCAACACTGTTTTTGAAGTTATAAAAATAATTTTCAAATCTGGCAACAAATGAAGCAGTAAACTGATAGAACAGGTACTATGCTACACTGTACAATCTGTTTTTATTATTATGCCAAGTAGTTACAACAATTTGACACTACACAGCATAAACTACAAGAAGTGCAGTGGCTCCAAGTAAGAAAATAATTACAAATGCCCTAATACAGTGCTTTAAAGCACTTTCCTGTAATGACAGGTTTTTTTCATATTAATATTACATGAGCACAACAGTAACAGCCACATGATGGTGAACCCTGACACTAACAAGCATAAGTGACACTGCAATAGAACCCCTGTGTATTGTGAGAATGTAAGAAACTTTTTGTATCCAAAATTAAAAAGTGACGGAGGCTTTGAACACATTTACAGTAAAATATCTCAAGATTTTTTCTGGATAGGAGAACATTTACATAATTGTTACTCAAATATCACTGTTACCAAAGCGGTGCTGACTACTGAACTTAAGAGCAATGTTAAGTAGCCTCGAGTAGAATGTTAACTCTTGCTACAAAAATTGCTGCTGACAGAAATTAACTTCTGTCTTCAGTAATGTGATGAAAAAAAAGATTACCTACAGTTTTGCAAGACTACCACGCAGCCATTCAGAATACTAAAAGCACTGCAAAGTAACTGCAAAGTAACTGCAAAGCAACTATACAGGCAGCGGCCACAGCCACCTCCAGCGACGCGCAAGCAGCTAGCAGAGAAAATTCAAGAGGAATTTTATTGAAAGCTTTATTTCTCGAGCATGAGTCTACGATCAAGTATAAGTTCTATCCAGATTTTGCAATGAGAAGTCATTGTACAGATATAAAAGAAGGGGGGTTGCATATAAGTCCTACTACCACAAAATCTAAGATTAAAGGATTTGTTCTACAATTTTTAAAATAGAAAGGCTGTGCCAGTAAACCACATGAAATCAAAATTTTGCTTTACCTGGTTCAAGAAACCACTGTGCAATTCTTTGCATAATTTGTACAGTACCAAGCTATTTTAGAAAATTATTCCTAACATTACTAGATTAACTACCACAGGAAGTGTAGAATCTGTGGGACTGACGATTAAAGACCGACTTCTTTAGCTACACAGATGACTGTTAGAAACAGTCGCTGCAAAAAAACCAAAATCTTCCCTTACACAATGCCTCAAGTGTATGAATTTTGAATGGTTTATTTTGCATTTGAAACACTTCGAATAACAGGAAAAATAGCCAGAGGTACAGGTAAAAGCACAGTAAAGTTTTTCATGATCACTTATTTCCAAAAATAAGTCTAACCCCTCAAAGGAAGAATGTATTACTACCCTGGAACGCAGCTGTGTCCTCCACTTGAACCCTAATGGCCAGTGCCTCAGCATCACTCACAGCAGACACACACATACCAAGTGTACTCCCATTGCACACTAATTCAGAAGTGCTTTCCCATAGTTAATCACAAGCAACAGAATATGAAAAGTGATTTGCATGCAGAACCAGTGAGGAATGTTCACAAATGAGGCAAAGGAGCAAGGCCCAGCCAGGCTCAGTGAAACCCACCTGCTGGCTCCTGGAGCATCAGGGCATGTACTGAGACTGCCACAGCACAGCAACAGAGCTCACCATAAAGAAAAGCTAAAAGTATAGAGAGCATTCTCCTCAGTTCCTTAAATAAAGTACATGTCTCTTACACTTTTGTTACTGATTTGTTACAAACAGCACCTCCACTGCAAAAATAAGAACAACAATTAAAGAAGTAACACTGCAGCAATTACAAAGAAGTAACCCACCAACGACATCTTTCATCACTAAGTGATTGATCCAACATTATAAACTATGTGTTAGAAAGCACAACAGTTAAACATGGAATTTTTCCCACATTATGTTTACCATAAAATTTCATACTCCCAACATCGTTTTCTTTTACAGTCTAAATCTTCCAACTTAAGGAAATAATTTCTTCAGTTTTTTGAATTAATTAAGCTAGATATGTCATAACCAATACTGGTACAAAATAAACATGCAGTAGGATCGCTATGGTAGATTTTTATCTTCTCCCCATTCACTACTTTTTCATTATATCTCTAACAGCTAATATGACTTTCCAAAATTAAGAGGCAAATAGCCAGAATGATCACTTGCTAAGGAAAGAAACAGATATCTCAAACAAGCATATCCTTTCAAACTAATATTAGAAGGGGAGGAAGACTAGCATCTGGACACGAGATACTGTACTTCTTTAAGGTTTTTCATTGCTTAGTTTGTCTGCAAAAGAGGGAAAGAATTATGTCAGTTCCTGTTGTATTATTTTCTTATTGCGACAGAGAAAAATAGTTTAGTGGAGATATCCAACTGCCTCAGCATGTTTCTTATCTAAAATCCACCTCAAGCAGGGATGATCACAAATTGTATATACAACCAAGAATTGGGAATGAGGAGGGGCAAAAATCTGAAGGAATCTAACAAAAAAAATAAAAAAAGCTCACACTGCTTATTTGGGCAACTCAAAATCCTAGATGCTGAAGATCCTACCTACTTTACTGACCCACCTGAATCAGCGAGCCTGAAGCTGCTGAAGATACCATAACAATACTAGAATTCCTTCCATTTCATTGATGTATCTTTCTGAATAGTGTCTGTCATTTCCAATTCACTGAATCTGCCTAGTGCTTTTAAAAGCTTTTGTAAATCTAGTTATTGACTGGACTATGTAGGAAATATCACAACATTCAAAATACAAGACCTGGTCTCTTGTGCTTACGCACACCAAGTGACTGGGAGCAAGAACTAGTCATAACAACAGTAACAGACTCAATAAACAATCTTTATTTCTTCATGCAGTAGTAGTAAACTCCGGTCGGAAAAGCAAACAAAAGGAATGCAGCTACTTGCATGAATAGCACCTTAATGTCAAAACAAATGGGAAAAGCTGACCCAGCGGTGTTACAAAAGAATCAGTAAGTAACAATAACCAACAAAAACTTTTCATCAAAAGAGGGAAACTGCACTTTCACTGACATGAAATTAGCTAATAACACAGGCATTTTAAAAAAAATCCCTTGCCCATGTCTTTTGGTAACTACTGTACCCAAAAACAGCACTAAAGTTTCAAATGTTTCTCTTTGTTCACTGGAGCTGTGATGTCAGACCACCCAATGGGTTCACTGATACCTTGACACAACCCACCTACCAATGAAGGTTGCTTCAAAGCCCTGATGCACAACACATTCTCATACAATCCTCCTCGTCCCTCATACACAAAACTTTAAAGGTCACAAGCACCTAATTGAAAATTAATGCTAAGTTGCACGTATCTATGTTTTAAGCACTAGAAGCTGCACACCTTGTGACAACATTTATGGATATTACAGCACCAAAAGCCAGAACTGAGACCCAAGTCTTATGCAGTAACAGATTTTACAGAGTTCACAGTCTAAATACATCACTGGACAAAAAAGCAAATCAATACCAGACAGTGCATCAGTGGAAGAAGACAAACTTGACAACTTTCTGGTGAGTTTGAACTCTAACATCAATCTGCTTTCTACTCTGGTTCACGGTGACTCAAAACCCATCATCTGAGGTGGTCTTCGAGAATTCAATTAACTGACAAAACATTTTTGATGAAATAAGCAATATGATTTATGAGCACATGAACTACAACCTAGCCATAAAAACATGTTTGGAACTGTTAAAAGAAAATTTCAGTGTCCCTACTCAAAAAACGGATATTCCATCCAAATGTTCTATGGTTTACTGACCTTTAGTCTTTAAGCATCATCAAATTTGATCTTCCTCATTCATCTATCTCTCCTTAAACAGGACACTGGCAAAGACCTGCCTAACAGCAACATGTACACAACAGGTTTATTTGAAACATCAGTACCGCCATAAAGGAAGACCAGATACACTGACAATCTTAGAAACATCAACTCATAAATATCCATATGCTGTAAATCCCCTATTTAGTATTTATTAATTTAATCCCTCTTTTAAAATTTATGATCTAGCTTTCAGTGGCACCAAAACCAAAGCCCTGCTAAAGACCAAAGAAAGTAAATCTGAGCATTTCTTTCATTCTTAATCAGCTCTTCTATCCTATTTTTGTGTTCCCTCCACCCTAAAGTCTTCAGACACCAACTGACTCAAACTTCACCACCTTGTTACTAAAATCTCAAGAGACATACCAAATAACAACCACATCCCAAAATCTATCCAGAACCTAAAGTTATATGCTGCTCCCCTCACTGACAGAGCAGATCTTTGAAATATCATGATAGCAAGTAGTAAGAGGACAGAGAGCTCAAGATATTTGCTTTATTAAACCTTCCCTATATGAAATACTTACATTCACCACTCATAACTGTATCTCATTTCAGTGAACAGGAAGTGAAAGTAAATTTCAAACAAAAGGACTTAATTAGAAGACAAAGAAATGCAGAAAGAGTACAAAGAAACCTTTTCTTAATCATACAATATCAAATTATCAGATCACTGAAAATCATCTTAACAGTCATGTTTTGAACAGTGTAACTTCCCCCAAAAAATATATTCCTCACCCTCACTTTATAGCTAGAAGAGGTACATAGTGCTGCACTAGAAATTGTGTTACGTCATAAAAATGTCTTTACGTTGTGAAATGTAGAATATGTAAATATAAAACATGAAATGTAAAGTCTTTAAACTGTGAAATGTTAAGTACACCATTTTTCTTTGCTGGACTGTCCCACCAGCGAGTACTCCTGAATCCCCAAAAATTTAAGCATAATTAGAGATTATACATAATTTTATTAATCTCTTCATCACTGCATATACCTCTAGAATTTTTTAACTCACTACCAAGAGACATTTCCCAAAAAGAAAAAGACAAAGGCAGATTATATTTCCATCACTACTGTCATGCTCTTGAACTCCTTCCACCCTGGAGTTCCTTAATAATTGTTTCAAGTATTTTCTCCTGCAACATAGTATAAGAATTAAACCGTGTAACAGGTTACACTGATTATTTGTCAGTCACCCCAGAGAACAATTTCATTTGTAATATCTTTTGAATTTCTCACTGTCTCTCTCATAATGGTTCATTGGAAACACACATTAGAATTAGAGTTTGTTTAATTTTTTCAGAAATTGTTAAAAGCTTAATGGCTAAGCCTTATGAAGTTTTTTAATGGAAATATACCATCCATCACATAGCTATATTGACAACACTCAGGTGGATGTGGCACAATGTCTCTATTTCTCACTTTTTGCTTCTATATAATGAGCACTCCTATGTCTATTGCTACTTCATATTACCTTTCAAAAATATTCCCTTATCATAAAAAAAGAGCTTCTAATATAATGTACCTCTCCCCCTGGTATTTTTAAAACTTGAGTTTAACAATATTTACGTTGACCAAGGAAAATACAAACTCTCATTAAAATAACATATAAAAAAATTCATAAGGCATACATCAGCTCAACTCAGCACAATAACAGCAGTAAAGCTAAGCCCCTCTTTAAGGAGGTATGTCAGGCAAGATGTGTTAGAGCTTCTGTTCTCTTTGAAACATCTTACTACTGTATTGCATTACTTCAGCTAACTGTGTTGAATTAGATCTAGACAACATGGTTTGTGCCATGCCACCAAAAGGTGCCCTTTCAGTAGCTTGAAATTTCTGAGGGTTTGCAAATGTAAAATGCACATAAAAACTGAATGACTGAGTAACAGGCAATAATAGCTGAAAAAAAACTTAGGTGTTCAGAACTCCATATTTATATGTATAGTCTTTCAAGCCAACTACAGAAATTAAAAGCAGAAGCTACTTGGTACAGCAAAAAGGAGAGCTTCACTGTGGGATATACACTAAGCGTAAGGACCACTCCAATTATTCCAAGAAATATAAATATCTATGTTTTCAAGGTCGTCTTTATATTGTGTCCCAAACTGCAACAGATTAATTAAGCAAAACAAACTATGAATCGGTGGTATTAAAGAGATGCCATATGTTTACCATCCTTATATTAAATCCTAAAATATTTCAACTGTTTAGCAACACTAGCATATGTTTTTATAAAAGCAAACGTATAAAAATTGTGTAATGGATTAACAGCTACATAAAAGACAATATCACAACTACAATTTGTATGGTATAGCTCCTATCATGCCATATTTCTGTCTTTCCTTGCTCGTTTTTATGCTTCACTCTACAAGCTATTTCTACTAACTCAACCTATGCTGCACAAAGTGCTCTTCTTCCAAACACTGCTCACACGGCTCTAACAGGTCTCCATTGTGCAGACCATAGAGAATGCACACTCACAATCACGCGAGTGATGGCTTTACTAAAGCCTGAGAGTTATTAATTATTTGCATTGCAGTAGCAAGCAATAAGTGCAGTCACACTGCCTCAGAAAGAGCACTTAATCCCAGAATAGGATCTGGAAATATCACCAGGCCACTGAATCCCCCAGGTACTGCTGTCGACCACGTTTTCTCCTGCACTTCCTACTGTGGATTACTATGTGCAACAGTTAAATGCAGAAATTTTTGGTGATGCTAAGTTTGGGAGACAGGAGGAGGAGCCCGGAACAGGTCAGAACAAGAGCAGGAAGAACAGCAGAATCTAAATTGGTATTTGTTCCTCGGGTTTGTATGGGGCAAGAAGATATCGGCGGCTCAGAGGGTGGCAAGTGACAAGCGTTGCTAAGAAGGGTCAAAACGTGGCACCTGCGGGGCAGGGCAGGCGGCGTGGGGGAGCCCGCAGCAGCAGCGACACAGCTTCGGGCAGGGAACCTGCGGCAGGTCCCGCACGGACACGGGCGGGCGGGGCCGAGAGGTAGCGAGGCCGAGGCCGGAGCGCCATGTCACGGGCCGGGAGAGGAGCCGGGCACGGCCGGACCGGGGCCCGCGGCCGCAGCCTCCGTAACAGCCGCGCCAGCGCTGCCAGGCCGCGCCCGGCCGAGCGGACGGGGCGGCTGGGGCTCGGCTGAGGACCACGGTGTCGCCTCGCACGAGTGCGGGCGGCGGCACCGGCCCCCGCCCAGCCCGTCCTGTAGGCCCCTCCGACTGTACAGGCCCGGCCAGCACAGGCCGCGGCCCCGCGTCGCCGCCGCCGCGGCAGGCCCGCCCAGCGCTGTCCGGCCCGGCGAGGGCTGGGCGAGGCCGCGCAGCGCGCGGGGCCCTCCGCCTCCACCCTCGCGCCGCTCCTCCCTCCCTGCTGCCCGCCCCGGTCGCCGCCGCCGCGGTCAACTCACCCGCTCCGCCGCCCGGCGCTGCCTCGCGGCCGCGGGGAAGGGACGCGGCGGCCGCGCCGAACGAGGGAGGGCGGGCGGGCGGCGCGCGAGCTCTGCGGGGCCCGCGCGCAGCGTGTCGCGCCCGGCCTGTGGCGGCCGCGTGCCGCTGCCCGCCGGTGCGCGCCCCCCGCGCGTCCGGCACGCGGGGCCAGGCCGCTCACAGTGACGGCGCCGTTGGAGCGAGGCAGTTGGAGGCGGGGGCGCGCCGCGCAGGCGCCCTGCGGGAGCGGCCGGGACCCCCCGCTCAGTGACGTCACTGCCCGGCCCGGCGGCCCCGGAGGCGCCGTGAGAGACGGCAGCGACTGCGGCGGGGCCGGCGGCCCTGCTGGGGTCGGGGCTGCAACAGCCAGAGGCGCTCGGTGGCAGCCGCGGCCCGGCCGTGCCTCACAGGCCTGCCTGAGCCTGCGGGACGGTGGGTGGAGGGCGGCCGGGAGGGTTTTCCTCGTCAGGCCCCGGCGCGGGAGCCGTAGGCCGCGGCCCCGGTGGGCGATATACACGCTCTGAGCGGAGGGTGCGCAGTGATGCGGCCTTTCGTCTGCAGGGAGTAGCTGCCACCCCCTGCTCGGCGCGGCCCGTGTTACACAACCTGCTCGTTATTCCATCCTGTGCGCCGGCGGTCCCGGGCGGATTCCTTCGGCGCTGGATATGCTGGGCTCGTCCGTTCCTACGTGTGGAACAGGAACAGCCTCCGGAGCCCGTCGGTCCCGGGCGGACACGGCTCGTGCTGCCTGTTGGTGGGCGCGCGTTCTCGCCCCGGCCGCCTCTCCCCGGGAACAGCCGCTCCACGTGCACTGCGGGACCCGCGGCGCACATTTACATAAATCCACACCAGAGGGGCCGCTAACGTGTGTTTGTCAGGGCATCCGAACTTGGAGTAGTTTGATCGCTACGTAATGTTATCCAAGAGCAGGACTGTCTTTCTAGTTTGCATGATAACATTAGCTAAGTGCAACACTGGTTATGCTGTTCTCAGTTCTGATCGCTGGCATAAGGTGCAGTACAGGCTGGTTACTGCACGTATCAACACCCCCAAAAGAGAAACACAATGTTCTTTCTAAAAATCAAATTTAGAATTATCTTATGGATGACTATATTAATGCTGCCTTTACGTATTCCTCATATTTTGTAATGAAATGTAAACGTCAAGACAAGGATGAAGTTAAAATGCATTTGTTTTCCTTTAGTTTCTTTTTTTCAATTCTGTTTTGAGTCTTTGAGTTGTGTGTTCTCTAGGGCTTTCTGTAGTGCTACAAAGGCTGGAATACATTAAATATTTCTCTTGCTACCATCAGTAAAAAGGAAGCATTAAACTGAAGGCATGGTAACACAGCAATACTTTCAGGCACCACACAGGGTAGTTGCAACAAAACAGTAACACCTTTGAAGCAGAGCACAGTTTTTAACCCACTCATTTTTTTTCTCCCTTGTGATATGATTCTTAAATCACCATTATGCAAATCACCACAAGTTGGGTTTTTTTCGGTTTTCTCCCAGTTTCAGAAGGTCTTTACTATCTGGAGCAAAATTCAGTTAAACACATTTGAATTGCACAAATTTTCCAGCATTCAGCCCTTTTGATTTCATTACTTTTGACACAAGCAGCAGGCAAAGCACTGTTGGTAATCTGATCATTGTTAATTGCCCTATTCAGTTCTTTCTTTATTTACACTGTCAAAAGTCACATAACTCCAGTTTAACACAGCGTGCACTTTTGATGTGACCACACTGGGCCAGTCCCTTTATAGTCACAATCGTGTGTCATTTATATAGTATACGAACCAGAACATGTTCCCCTTTACCCAGTTTCCACCAAGTTTAAGACAAGATCATTCTCTTTCCTTATGTAAAGACTCGTTATCAGCTGTCAGTTGTTGGATCAAACAGCAGTTGCATGTCCTAACCTAGAAAGCAGCAGAAAAACATTCAGTTCCACAGGTGAAAGGGACTGTGACTTTTAAAATTAACAATGCAGCTTGGTGAACAAAGGCAAGGTTCTGAAGGGTGTTTAGCCACTGATTTTATGACTAAGGGTAGATTTTAGTAGATGAAATGTGCAGAAGCTACAAGCTATTAAAAATTATCCAATGGAATACACAGATTCAAGACTGAAAAAAAAGACATTTTATCCCAGAAACAAGAGGAGTTGCAATTATTTGCAGAGATTGGTGTAAAACAGGGAAAAAAAATCCTCGAATAAAGTTCTGGAGCACTGGAGGAAAACAAACTTCGATAGCCAGCACAAAACAGGCCTTTGAGACTTACCCATCAAACTAGCTTGGGCACTTGCCCATGGAACTAGAGTTACTAATTCTCTGAGTACTTGAGATTTCACTCCAGTCCTATTTACCTTAATTTTTATCTTCTGTGGAGGCAATTATATGGTAGTAAATTAGTAAAACTTAATTTTAGTAAATTAGTAAAACAGAGGCATAGAGACTGGCAGTGTGCCTTTCTGATGGGATTGCTGGATTGTGGGACTGTTCTGTTGAATATGGCAGAGCACAGAACCAAGAGACCTTCAGGTGACCACTGTGCAGAAATATGCAAATTGCTAATTAATCACATGATTCTAAATAAAGAAAAATGTAAATAAAGACTAAGGGAAAATGCAATAAAATAATTTATGAATGAAGTACATACAATATGTCATTCTGAAAAGCAAAAATCAAATTACAGACCTTAGAAGATTAAAAGTTTGAATTTGATATTGCGAATGGCCCTCCAGGCTGCTAGAGAAGAAATCTTATTAAGCACCACATGTTTTAGTTTGAATTCATCTGTCTTGGACAAATATAACAAGGACTATGCATGCCATTCTGATCTTCCTCAGCATAATTCTTTATCATATTCTAGGTTTTATTAAAGTGCAATTATATAGTTATCTCTATGATGTGGTTTTATGTATGATATATTATTATATATTTATTGCAATCATATATACACTTACACAAAAGTGCAGTTTCCAAATCAATTGTTGAGAAATTTCACTCACTCTCTGTCTCCAGCCTTCTGCTATTGTGTGTGATTGTCTCCCATTTTTTCTACCTTAAAACTATTTTACTAAGTCTCCTCCTCCAGTTTAACTAGTAATCTTAGTGTGGCACAATAACCTCTGGGAAATCCATTCTGCATTTTATTCCACCTATTTTTTCCCCCTAAGAATTTGTTATTGTCACAGGCCCAAAGCTGCCCTTCTCCTTTTTTCCCTGTTCTTGTGCAGAGGTACTGAACTGGCAAACCTCCAGCTATACAGTACTGTGTTCGCAGGCTGAATGAGGGGGAATGTCCACAGCTGTGCATCACTAACATTATATGATGTGGGAGCACTCGTCGTGACCCAGCTGTGCACCACTCAGCTCTGCAGTATATCCGCTCTCAGCCTTAGTGTCCTGCTGACATGGGCAGTGCTCTGCTCCCATGTCTCCTCAGGCAGAGGGTGGGTATGCAGAGAGACAACTGCAGTCACATGGCTCAATCCCAGCCTTAGCTAGACACAAAAACTATGTCGCTGGGTGTGTGCCTCTGATGTTGCCATGGTACACAAGTAGAACAGAAAAGAGGAGAGGACAGGAGAGATCTGCACACCTTCAAGAAACGCAAGGAAGAGTATCCAGGGAAATACAGACCTGTCAGCCTCACTTCCTTTCCTGGGAAGGTTATGCAGCAAATCCTTCTGGAAGCCTAGAAGGACATGAAAAAGAAGGGACTGTGTATAAGCCAACTTGGATTTACCAAGGTCAAGCTATATCTGACCAATCTGATAGCACAAGAGGAGATGATGGCTTCAGGGAATGGAGAGCAACATATGTCATTTACGTTGTTAAATCTTGCATTTGGGATGTAATAGCCCATGCACTGGTACAGGCTGGGGCTCAACTGGCAAGAAAGAGGCTTTGCAGAAAGGACCTGATGGACAAATTGAACACAAAGATTGCGTGAGAAAGAGAGCAAGCAAACAAGTCAAGGGAAGTGATTGCAGACCACATCTGGAGTACTGTGTCTAATTTTAAATTCCCTAGTACATGAAAATATTGACAAACTGGAATGGACCCTGGTGGAGGGTCACCAAGATTATTAGAGGCTTGGAGCTTATACCAAACTGTGCTTCTTCGCCCTGATGAGGCTGAGGCAGTAAATTTCCTGCTGTTTCAGCTGCCTAGCAGGTGGATGTAGAGAGGAAGAGATAGACTCTCTTGGAGGTCACAGTGAAAAATGTGAGAAAAAAGGAAATTGCATCCAGGAAAATTCTCACTAGCTCCCAAGGGAAGAGTAGTCACCTGCAGGGCAGAGATTTGGAAGAATCTGTTATCTCCGTCCTTGAAGATATTCAATACTTGACAATATAGGCTCCTAAATAATCTGATATAATTGTGAAGTTATCCCTGTGTTGAGCATGGGGTTGGACTAGATCACCTCTTAATGATTTTTTCTAAATTACTTTGTGTCCTAAACGGCACAATTAGGGGGTTTCCTTCAAAGACATCCTAATGCCTCAACCCAATAATATAAAATTCTAATTCCCTTCCTGGACCTGGCTCAGAACCACTTCCAAGGGGAAGGGCTTGCCATTTAATACAACTTTTTGAGACCCAAGTTCATAGTAGCATAAATACTTGGTGGTGGTGGAAGGCAATTGAGACAGGAATGTAAACATCAAGGGCCATTGAATACTACTACTTTTTTTCCAGTGAAAAAAAAAAAAACAGGTACCAATTAAGAAGTGCAGAAGGGAGTTTTGAGAAGTAGACAAGTGAAACAGAAATGACCAAGAATTTCTGGACAGAGCATCAAGGCTACATAACTCTTGGTACCTATTCTCCATAGCATCCTACAAGGAACTCGAGTTAGAAGGAAGGGAGAATTAAGAATTCTGCCATACAAAGTTGTGGAGAGAAGGGTAGCCCATCCCTGAGATAGGCAGGGGGTGTGTTACTGTGGAAAACCTTACGTATCAAGCATAAAGGGATGATTGTACTTGCAGTTTGAGGGAACTCCTTCATGATTTTGCACATCTGCTATGTCCCCATTGTCTTTATGTGCTTTTATTATGATGAACTGAAAGTTGCTATAGAGTTGAATTGAAATTTTAAAGGCAAGTTCAGGATTTGCATGCCCTACCTAATGACACACAGATTTACTGGGGAATGGAAGACAAACTAAGATGCATGTAGCTTCCTACTAGTACCAATGAAGTGCATGACAATGCTGAAGTGGCACTGTCCTATTCAGATCAATATCATAACTATGGTCCAATGGATTAGGAAGAAGAGTTTACCACCTTCAGTTCTTTCTCCTCCAAAGCCCAAACGTAATTCAAGTTCTTCTTCAGAACAAGCATCAGTGAAACTTGATGATATAGTATTGTCATGTGCAAATTTATATGAAGGGTAAGGATCTGTTACTGATGTTACTCCACTAATAAAGTGGAATTAAGCTCCAGTCCACTAAAAATACCCTTTTCACACATTTAGGTTTTGTTACACTGACACAGGTTACATGTAGTGTTTGAGACTGTATATCTTCTACTATTTAAGTATTTCTGCCTTGAGGATTCTTATGTATCTAAACACTGTGGTATCTGGTTTTCTTCAGCTACACTTTAAGAGTTCTCATTTGAATCAGGAATTGAAGGAGGCAACTTGATCTCCTGGCACTGTCCTTATCGTTTCTTGTCAGACCACTGTTTAACCACTATTACTTCGCAAAGAGCCTTTCCACCGATAAGGAACTTGTGTTGTTATTGAGATAATTATCAATGCATTAGAGCAATATGCATCAAAATTAACAGCATTCATGCAGGTGATCATCAAGAGAAAAATAATGCCTAATAAGACTTGCTGTGGCTACCTCTAGCATAAATCCATATAAAAAAAAAATCAGGTTACAGTTGTCAATGTTTATTACACATTAAGAGCAGGGTACATTAAGAGAAATACTTTACCTGATATTTTGAACTATTGCACAAGAAGTTGAGACATTTAATCTACCTGTAGATACCAACACTGTGAACTGAATTTGCTGTCCCATGCTTTACAGACTACACTCTCACATTTAGAGAGGTCTTCATCTAACTAATTTAGGAATCTCCCTTAGCATATGAGATATGAGACATACACCTGAGAAGTCCAAAACTCCTTTTACTAAGTGTGAGGGAAGCCTCTACTCACATGTAAAAATCTGTATTTGTTTAGATAAGTCCATCCCAGCTATTAATAAAACCCAACATAGCCTGATTTTGAGATCTGAATTCAACTTGCAAACTATTGGTTTTTTTGTTACAGTGGGATTACACAAATACATGCAAAAAAAATGTTATTCCAAGTAGATTACTATTATCTCTGGTTTGACAACTTTCCCTATGCTGACAGAAAATACTTGCCTAACGATACAGCAAAATCCCCGCAAATCTAAAATACTGTTTTGAATACTATCTCTCAGTAACTTTAAGTCATGTTGCACATATTTAATAAAAAAAAAAAGAAGCATAATTAGTGCTGCAGTCAAGTACTCAGAAGTTTCAAAACAATAAAGGTAAGGTCATCTATGAACCCTCAGTCTGTTCTCTCAAATAAATTTATTTAATTACACAAGATTTTTTATCCCATCTCACTTGTAAGGATAAACAATGCTCACATGAATGAGCAGTGCTTTACTACTTTTCTTATGGCCAAAGATCTTAAGACTAAACCAGAATTCATCCTTAATACAGAATTACACATGTTCTCACTGTTCCTTCTGCAATAATGCAGATGGGTCTGATTACTTTAGAAATTATTGCTTATCTCCACAACAGCCCCACTTGTGAGGACTGGAATGGATTTTTATGCAAGGAGAACTGAAGACCAGGGAGATTAACAATCAGAACTATTAACTAGTTTTGAGTACTCAATCTGAAATTGTTCAGGACTGTTCAGAAATATGTAGTTCTACATAATTTCATATATATTTAAGTATTTATAGACTTAAGTTGAAACAGACTGTTCAGCATTTGAGAATCAGATTCAAGAAAATCAAATTTAATTTTATACTTGATTTTGGGTAACCAGTTAACAGTACCTCATTTGACTATCTTTCCTCAGCATTATTTAGGGACATGATAGAACAATATGCAGTTTTCTGCTGCAGTAATTGCAAGATCATACTCTCCCCCTCCTTCCCCATTTCCCATATATATTTCTCCTACACGCTAAGGAATTCTGTAAATACAACCACCATTTACAAACCAAATTACACAAGCCATTAAGTCCACAGCACAAAACAGTCTAGCAGATGACAAGAATGTGCTACCATATGATTAGGTACTGCTACAACATAACTCTTGAAGAGACAAAGCAGTTATATAGTCATCCTACACATCGAAAGTTAGATGTGACATTAAAGCCTGTTTTCCATGCCAGCTTTTGCCTAAGGATACAGTAATTATTTTCTTCCTTGAATTTGTAAATTCATATCTATTACATAAATTTTATACAACGTGCTTTATGTATTTCCATCTGCTATCTTATCTTCACATTTTGAGTGTTGTTACCATTTTAGTCCCTAAAGCGTACTGGAATTGTTAGACAAAAGAGGAAGAGACATTTTCTGTTCCTTAGAGAGTCATGACCAAAAATGGAAACAGTTCAAAAGTTGATTTGATCTTTGCTTTAAACAGACATTTGTTATGGAGATTTTTCCTCTTCAGAAACCTGTTTACTAAAATCAACTAAGTCAAGCCTAGTCTCAAGTTTAAAGTTCTAAAGAACATGTTAGTGATGGGAGCTTGGTTAAGAGCTCTTAACCTAAACACAACCCTTCTTATCCATGTGAATTCTGTAGAGACAGAGCAAAATCTGATCTATGTATAGAAATTGCATTAATAATTTTAAGTAAGTAAAAAAATTCCAGGCATTTTACTGGTAGCTGTTTTACAGATTCGTCTTAGTTTCATGACTGACCAAATCATTATTTTTAACTTGATTTGGATACTAATCTGTGTTAAACCAGTATTTATATCAGCCTGCTGTACTACTGAGTTACAGAAGTTTTGTAGATTTTGTCTTTGTCCTTTTTCCTATTATCTAGTTCATCTTGACAACAGAAACATTGATGTCTTTGGACATCATTCCAAAAGAAAAGATATTATTTCCTCAGTCAAATGAAGCTGTATTCCATTAAACAAAATACCCTTTAAACAAAGCTTTACTGATGCATATACTCTTCTGCCTTTGCTGCAAAAACAGCTTCAAGAACACTAAGGAAGTAACCTATTTTAGTACGGCAAGTCACAAGTAAGCTACATAAAGAAATACTGTACTTTCTATCATTAATTTTTGTCCACATTTATTTATGAGTAAAAGAAACAGCAAACATTACAACAAGGGGACATTCAGACCCAGATTAAAAAAAAAAAAGAAAAAGAAAACAGATGCCTGATTAGATTCTGAATTTAGGCACCTCAAAACTGCTGACAAAGTACACAAAAATAAGTGAAAGTGATGAGCATTTCAGCAAACTTTTAAGTGCATTTCAGTATTTATTTAGATGTTTTAAGCTCTCGCACTAGATTTTACAAGCTGGTGAACACTGGCAAAAGTATTTCTCCCACAGAACTATAACCACACATTCCCAAGACAGTATAAATATATGGTTGAACTAACATTAATACACATCACCATTTTATCAATTACATAATAAAACAAATTATCAAGTATCCAAATATTAAGTTACGCAGCTTGAAAGGCATACAAAATATTACAGAGATCTGCCCAAGTCATAGCAGAAACTCAAGGAGGAAAAACAAAAAGAAGAAAAAAAAAATCACACTTTCAACAAAGCGATAGTTGGTAAACAACTGTCAATAGGTACAGTAAAAGAAAACTACAAGATTTTTCAGAAATTTTCTGATTAAGAATTTTTAGCTACAATAACAAAGCATTTCTAAGTTTTAAAAAAATATTTACTAAAGTAAAGGGCATATTCTATACTTCCTGCACAAGACAAAGGCAACATTTTACTAGAAATATTAAATAGCCCCTCCCAACCTTTTCAGGCCCTCTGTTAAGTTGCACATGAAGTGCCAACAATAATTTTACTGTAAGGCTTTTTGTCTGGAGACATTAAAGACTTGTGTGCTTCTGTACAATTTAAAAGATCTTCTACATGAGTAACCAGAGAGTAATGACTTGTAAAATGGAGAGGTCTGCAGGTAACAGAAAAGTACAGATGCAAGGGTAAAAAGTTGCTGTAATTAATAGTATTAAAAAAACAGACTGTGCAAATCCTGATAATTCTAGTGCGATTGTGGGAGACAAAACATACAGTGAGCAGGCAAGACTACTTTAGAGGCCGTATTCTTCAATATTGAAATGACTGTAGAAAAAAAGATAGTAAGGTCCAGATAAGCTGGTAGTTCTCACATCATCAGAACTATGCTCATTTTAAGGAAAAACATATAGCTGATATGCTGGGTGTTTTGGCACCTAATCTCTCTACAGATTCATTTATTTTAGTACCCCAATTTTTAGTAGTTGAAACTAGGTGGGTAAGACTCAACGGCATGATTCAAGGATATTTGATCTGGTAATCAATGAACAAGGAGACAGCTCAGAAACAGGGTACAGCAAAAACATTTACTGGGTCTCCAAACGGATATTTACTTAAACATAGAAGTTGCATTTCTACTTAGCCTTTAGCCTATTAAATACTCCTAAGGAAGCTTCCTTTACTACTAAAAAATACCAGACTGATGTCTCTGGCATGCAGTCTGCTTAATTCTTGTTTCCGTCCTTTATTCCCAAGGAAGTACTATAGGCTGTTAAGCTTTACTGAATACAACAATTATTTCGGTGACCATTGGAGTCTTTAAAGCGCAGACGCATCTTGGGGCGGTATTTCTCCAAGTACAGAAGTTGCTTGCTGTTGAAAGCTCCACGCCGCTTCCTAGATGGAGGAAAACATATTTTAAACAGAACATCAATCTCCTGCCCAGTGAAATAATATCACCAACCAGAGAAAAATATTTTTAGGTCACTTAAAAAAGCCACCTTTAAGTCAAGGCTATAACCAAAATAGGGATAATTGAAAGTTCGGTGCCAGGAAAGAGGGTGGTAGCTTCCTTTCACAAATACCTCATTGGACCACATGCTCAAGAGTCCATAGCATTTAAGACAGTGTTCTACTTCTGATGTACAAAATCCAGAAATCTTACAGTATTAAGAAAGTACATAAATATTTTAAGTCCCCATAATAAGAAGCCAAACAGAAATTGAACTTCGTTTTCTCAAACCGTTAAGTACGTGAAAAAAAGGTACATGTTGATTGACTGTTTGGAATACCAGTCTTCCTGTTCCTCATTTTATATAGAACCACCACGAGCTGAATTTAACTCTTCAAAGACTTGGCAATTATGCAAGAAGTATTACGGTATTGTTTATAATAATGCAGTTTCTTTTAAATATAGCTGAAACCTGAAAATTAAGACATTGTGACTAAAATTCTTCTCATCCAACTTACACTTATTTAAAAAATCCAAGGAAATATCTGTTTTCAGTAGACCACCAGGAAAGACTAGGAAGAACATTTTAGCACACTTTGGTCTAATACAGAGGAAAGGATCCACCAATGTGAGTGAGTGTTACTTCTAGCTAGGAGACAGAACTTAAATTCTAAAGGTATTCTGCCTCTCATATGTAAAATTTCCTTTAGTGCCCAAGGATGTACCAACACGTTAAATCTTGGAAACAGCTACATATTAGCTTCATACTTACTGTCTTATGAACTGCACTGCATCTTCATACTTCATTCCACATTCTATCAGTGCAAGAGCAACTAAGACTGGAGCTCTAGTTCAAAAAAGAAATTATATTCAGTTTAGCTTTTGTCAATGCATACTCAGAAAACCTTTACCCAGTTCTCTCTTTTGTCCTATGTATCTGATGCTTCCTCTCTGGGAAGGCAAAAAAGGCAGAAGGCATTTCTATATTAATTGAGCTATGATACCACTTGTTTTTGAGTTACTCATTCTCATTAAGATAAGGGTTTAAATTAACTCTGGTCAACCTTAGTTTTTGACTTTAGGTATAGCAGAGTACAACTGGAATAAAATGAAAGTAATCTTCAACCATTTGTTTCAAAGCAATTGATTCTGGGGAAGAGTTGCATATGGGTTTCTATCCCCCACAAAGAAGCATCCCTAGAAGCAGTCTGAACCGCCAAAGCAGAAAACAGAAGAGGAGTGTCAGGTTCAATAAAAACTGACAAAATGTAGAAGTAGTTTAACAAGTTCTAGGAACAGATGAAATCCACAGGCTGCTGCACTCCCCTGAGGATTTCCTTGCTTGCCACAGTATTCTTCATCTGACAGAATACAGTTTTCAGTTAGAAAAGCTTGACAGAAATCAAGCCCAAATACATTAGCAATTTATGGCTCAAAAAAAAAAAATCATGCCACACATGAGCAACAGAGTTGTGCATTTAGTAGCAAGCTTAAGTGATTTTGTATGTTCAGGGATTTAAGAGAAAACATACATGATAGAAAGCTAGAATATTCTTTTCAACTAATTAGCTGCCCAATTTTGAAGAAAACCCAACAGGTAGCACTCTAAGCAGCAGAAAAAGACTTCGGTTTTGGCAACATTCATCATTACAGTCAACTTTGTTACATGTAAAGCCATAACGCAATGGATAAGCCAGGCTTATGGACAGCAAGATCAGAAACTTCCATTTTAGATTGGACATACTGAAATCCATGGCTATAATATAGCAACTGCTTTTAGAACAGATCTAGTTCCCAGGTAGTCTAGAACAATAACAGAAACATCATTATGTTGTCCCAACTGTTGGAACTGTATTTAAGACAGCGGCAGCAGGCAGAGGGAGCCAGGCTAAGAGGAGAATATTTAGCATTATCACTAATAATTTTGAGGTCACTTAGATGTGAGACAAATAGATGTTTTGAGACTTTGGAGAACACTTTTCATCCCTCAGATAGGTGGTGGATAAAAGCTGGTCTTGATGTGCCAGAACCAGCCACTTGTTTGTGGATAATGGTTACAATACCCGTGGTACAAGGAGACTGACAATAATACTGAAATGGAGATGAAGAGGAAGCAGGCAAGTCAGTAAAAACAAAAGCATTAGAAAAAAAAGAAGACATAGCAAAACAGAAATACCAATGGGACACTTATCAATATGCTTGGTACAAGATAATACTTGTTTACTTAATGCAGTAGATTTTGTGAGAGTTGTGATTGTAGCATCATCTGTTGACCAAAAGGCCTTAACGGATGCATACAACAGTTTCCTGCCATCTTCACTATTTTTAAGTGTGAGGTCATTCCAATACAGGATATGTGACTATATTACATCTACCTCAAACTTCTGTACTAGATCTTAACAAGTCTGACTAGGAATTCAACAGATCTTTATAAAGCTTCACTCACCTTCCAAGACCAGCAACGCAGTGTACAGCAATACAACAACCAGGTTCTTCACGAAATTTAACTTTAAGGAGGTTTAGCCAATCATCAACAATCTGGTTGGATGGTGGAGCACCGTCATCAAAGGGCCAATCCTAGAATACAGGGTGACAAATATACAAAGATGGAACTCTTTTTGTTTGTAAGATGTGTGCATAGGCAAAAAAAGGAGGGGATACAATGGACAAAGTGCTGACAGCTAAGGAAACCATTTAAACTTACGATTTTCTAGCAGTATAACTATAGCAATATTAGGAATACATTCCTTTCAATCAGTTTTCATTGAGTATATGATTTTGATCAAAACTGAAATTTTTTCCTGACAAGAAAGAATGACTGCACAGCTTTTTCCTCCATCAGCTGTTTGAACATACTCATAGAGTTAATAAGGTGGTATTGAAAGAATTATTTTTTTGGGAAGGGGTGGGGTGGGGAATGGCTTGGTTTTAAACTCTGCTTTTACACTACTTACCAAAACCTGAATGCCTTCTTTTTCCACCGGAGCAGTGTCATAAGTAGCTTCACACACTCTTACCACTGTGGTAACACCATATTTCTTAAGTTCCTAGGGAGTGAAAAAAAAGTTGCTGTGAGAGCAAACTAATTGCACTTGACCATTTAATTTTCTCAGTAAGTTTCCTCAGTAAATAATTAAAAAATTTTCAGTAAGTAACTTCATACAAATGCTTGCCACCCTGTGAAGAACAGAGAAAGCTGAAAAAACTAAAAATCTATGTGCTAATGCCAGATACCCTTAAGTTCTGCTGCAAACATAGTTTTACGTGCAGATTAAGTTTTGTTGTGTTGGATCAGACTTTTTTTAATCTAAAATCAGATCCAGCTAAATATTAATTAATCAAGTAGTCCATCTCCAAAAGATCATTCCTTTTAAAGGAACAGGAAGTTTCCCAGTTTGCAAAGCTACATACTTCTGAGCGAGGTTTAAATCTTCCCCTTCTGTCTCTCTGCTCAAAACAGGTCTGTAAGACCACTTACTGTTAAGAACTATGAGTTGTCCTAACTAGAGAATAACAAAATTTAGCTTTCCAAAAAAGCACTCACTCTTTATTATTCCTGCAACGACCCATCATTCACATTGTCTGAACTGAACTGCCTGAAGCATAGCCTAAGCATACTTTATCTACGTGTGGCGGTATAAAGTCAAGCAAATGTTATTCTACTGTGTTTCCCATAAATTATACCACTCCAAATGCAGAACTGAGCTATAATACACCTAAAATCTTGCTAATGAGGGACTTTGCAAACTCAGACCTTACCAGGAAGTAACTTTGCAGGAACTAGCATACACTTTATACACCAGCACACTTTATAGTTCCAACACACGGGATACAAGTTTTTGATGATAAATTCAATACCAGCAGTATTAGCAATATATGCCAAGTTACCTGGCAGTAAACAATTTCAGCACGTACCAGAACACTTAAAGTAACTTCAGCAGCTCTGGATGCAGAGTAAGCCTACTGCCACAAATTTCACTCAAGTAGACACTATGACACAGACGATCCTCTTAAGCTACATTAAAACCATAATCTGCTAACACTGGAGGAAGCTAGGCAGTGAAAGCATATTGCAAGCCTGTTATTTGTTCCTAAGGTTCTGATCCACGACATATAGTGAATTATTATCTTTTTAATCACTATGCAGTAAGTGCAAGGAAATGTTACACCACTTTAGCCCAATCTGAATTCAAGTTTCTATCCTATATTTGTTTTGTTCTACACATAACTCTGCCAAATAATTCCTGTTTTCAGACCTAAACAACGTACTTAATGTACCATTATGGTATAACTATTATTTGGCTTCACTCTCAGAATTACATTTGTGAAGGCCAAAGTATATCTGAATAGATTTGTCTGTAGCTCTTTGAAGCACAGCATCAGTATTTGAAAAAAGTCAATATACAAACAATTTCAGTACTTCCTCATATGGCTCTCACAGCCATTAGCAACTAGTAAAGAAGGAAATTGTAAATACAGCATGTTGCTCAGGCATTAAAAAACCACATCAGTAAGAATTGCGTCCTGGTCTTACCTCTATAAATTTGTTTAAGGTTGCATTGGTTGGATTGTGTGTGATCAGGAATCTCATGTTCTTGTAGGTGATTTCCACAGGAGCAGGGCGGTTCATTCGGGCCATATTGATTTAGTTAAACATGCAACAAGATTATGAAAGGATTAAAAAAAATTCTAATACAGAAGTGATGTAGAGAAACTGAAGTCTACTTCACTATACTCCACGTGAAATTCTCAGTGCTTGGAAGTATGAAGTTGGGAGCAATGGGAAATGAAATGAACCTCCTAACAAGAAGCAGCAATTCTTCAATCCAGTAATACTGAGGCAAAAGAAAGGCAGTGCACTGAGGTTTACCCCATCCAGGTCTGAATTCTGTTGTTAAATGCTCTGCCAATTTCAATTCAAAACTTCTTATCCTGGTCAACCACTCTTAGGGGGGCTTCTTGGTGGAGTAGTAATGAATTTCTACAGTTCACTTGTCTGCATAGAGGTCGTGCTGTGCCTGGCAGTAGTCTCCACTGCCCTTCAGAAACTCCATAAATGTGTGACCAAGAACACCACAGAACTGCTGTAAAGAGAGGGGGGAAAAAAAAAGCATAATGAGGACAGGTGAAACAGGGTTATTTTTAAGACATCAAGCATTATAAAATGAAAAAATAAAAACACAGCAACTAAGCAGTTTCTTGAAGTTTATTTTTTATTCCAAGAATTAGGTTTCTGTAAGAATCCTGTCACCTTTCTTAGCAAGGATTATTTGAAAATAAATACATTTACTTAATACAAAGTTTCCATATAGGGTTATTTCAACACCAAACGCTGAAATGTTTTAAAACACCAATTCAGATGTGCTAAACATAGCAATAAGTTTTAAGAACCCCAGTATTTATATAAAGCATACTTTTTCCAGGATACCCATACAACTTCCTTTTCCATTCTGAATTGAGAGACATCACAACATCTACTAAAGTTACAGTGACTTTAAGTAGTCTCATGAAAGCAAGGATGAGATTCCTTGAATATTCAAGTTCAGCAGTGGACAATTTTTAGTGTCTGAACAAAACTATCAGTCTCTACTTAAAAGTAAAATCACTTGTCTTAATGGCTAAAAAACTTACTTTGCTTGTAAGCATCATTAATTCACATACAGAACAGCCAGTAGAAAAAAAATGCACATAAATCCACCTGACTTAAATAGGAGGCCATGAAAGCAAATGCAGTCTTTGTGGCCTAACAACAAAATGTGAGCTTTCGAACACTTTGAGACTTTCAAGGCACACAGATTTCTAACTAAGGAACATTTCACATACTAAAGGCTGAGGACCCATGGCAACCTTCATATGCTTTTAACTGTCTTTTCACACCAAGACTTTATTTATACCAAGATAGCAGTAATAGTCTAGCTAAAACCATACATAAGCAAGTTTATTGAACAGGTTATTCCTGTCCAGTGGTATGCTGTTTAGCTATGGTTAAATTTATATATATAATTACTACAAGACGCAACTAGGAATTAAGATAGCAAATGAACTGCTCCAAGTTGGGTATTCATTTGCAGATGTTGTAAATGAAGCACCAAGATATGCTTTTATGCACTGTGGAACCCTTCCAGCTGAGGAGTTAGTTTTGTACCCAGCCACAGTACCAGTCCTGCTGAGGACACCTGCGTAGGGAACAGAAGGGAAAACAAGAGGAGTTCTGTTTCCCAAAAGAGAGGTACAAGTTGAACCACGTGCCCACCAAATATACTTAGGTACCAGAGAGAAACATAATTGATCCCACAAATGTTTAGCAGAAAAAAGTTATTTATGTTAGTCAGGCAACTCATTTTCATTTTCAGACAGCTTCCTGATAAGAGTTTTAAGGTGTTAATTGCAGGCATGACTTGTAAAAAAAAACCAAACCAAACAAACAAACAAAAAAAAACCACACAAAAAAACCCCAACTTGCTAACAGATATGAGAATTAAGTTAACAGAAAGAAACTAAGGTAACAATTTCACATGCATTTTGCTGCCAATCCAGAGATACTACCATCAGCTAGTAGTAAAGACTGTAGGATTAAGTTTGCCAGTTGCAAAAAAACTATTTCAGTTTTTATTTTTGACAACTTGAGAGACAGCAAGAACTCTAAATATACTAGGCATGAAAAAGGAGTAAGAAGGGTCCTCTGAAGTCAAAGGCCAACAGAGTAACAGGAACCAGGAGAATTCAGACTCGGAAGAACTCCAAGAATCATCATCTGACTCATCAGCCATGTCCTAGCAGAAGGTGGCAGGTGTGCTTTTAAAAGCCTCCTAGGACCAGACCTAGGAAACAGCTAAAATAGCAACTGAAAAAAAAGAACTGAAGATAACTTATTTAAAGTCGCTTTCAATTAGTTTAAGAAGCAGAACAGCAAAAAGGGACAGGACAGCTTTAAGCAGATACAGCTGCACAAGGTCTTGTGCTACTTTTTGCATGCACTGGCAGATCTCATGTTTATCTCTTCCTAAGAAGAATCACAGACAGTCCTTTTCCCTGGTAGAGGATGAGGGAGTGGAGGCTGTCGGAAACAGAAATGCATGAAAGTGAGCTTGAAGACACAGAATGGGGGGAAAAAGAACACAGTGTAATGGGAAGCAGTTAACATGTCTAGGACAGGTAGGGAGAAAGAAATAATCAGAATTCATCCAGCCTGCTAGGTAGGCTGACCTCAGCATGCAACTAGGAGTTCTCAAGATACCAGACAAACTCATCGTGGGGATAAGGAAAAGGGCAGGCAGCAAAGTATTAGTTAAGTAAAAAATCATTCATTTTAATGCAAATTGCTAATCATATCTAGAAACTGAGTGCACAGTTCAAATTCTTATACAAAGTTGAAGCAAGTAGATTATGCAATGTTACATTTGAGTTCTATGTGTTATTAACCCTTACAAAGGAATTCATTTTGTTAATTACTGACTTAGTATTACACACATCAGCACCTTAATAATTCACACAGCTAAGGACCTAACCAAGAATGTATTTAAGCCTCACTGTTTGCCTTGGCAACTGCTGCTGCCGTATTATAAAGGAGCAAAGTTCATATTTTCCTTTGATGTGAATGCCATCACTTCTTACCAATGCTAGCAGGAAAGCTTCACATGCAGACCAACTCCTTTAGACAGCAACACACTGTACTACACTAAGACAGCTCTGCCAGTCTAGTTTAGTCCTGTTCTGGGAGTCAAATGAAAATTAAAGACAGGTAGTACATGGGCATGCTGTTTGTGTTATGGCATTAAGTTACAGTACAAGGCTTTATCCACCTTCAGTAAAAAGACCTGGAAGATGAAAAATCAGCTATAAAAATACTGTTGCAGTAATTAAGACAATCTCAGGCTTTGAGGGAACTCAAATGATGTCAGGAACTTTCAAGAGGCTTGGAAACAGGGCTTTAGAATTACTACATTGTCTCATACAGTTTTGGCAGGTAAGCATGAAGTTGCCTAAGTGAAACTCAAGTGCATAGTGTTGTATGCAGAAGGTTCTTTAACAGAGCAACACCAACTCATTGCTTTTACCATTAAGTTGGGTACTCCAGCATATTCTTTTCAATTTACATGTAAGTTTTCCTTGAGGAAAATTAACACTGAAGGATTTGGGAAAAAGTAGCAGCTTCCATCATGACAGAAAGCCAAACAACATTTAGACCATTAGAGCCATCAAAATAAACTTTGAAAACAAAACTAAGGTTAATATGCCAGGGCCACATATTAAGAGAAGGCAACCTGTCCATTATAGGTTACAGCTGTGTTAGTTATGATTGTACCACCTACTATAATTCATGCTAGCAAAAGTCAGAGAACAGTCTATTCAAGTAGAAGGAAGACATCTTGAAAAGAAAGGCTTTAATTCATGCCCTTCTTTGAGACAGAATGCTAAAGTATCCGTCTTCACTGACCAACAGATTCACATGTATGTTAATTCATGGTTTGAAACAATCACTTGTGTCTGACAAAAACGGCTTATGAAAGTAATCTGTTAAATCGTTACTGATATGGGAAAAGCAAAGAGGTGTAAGGTTATCCCATGCTGTTGACGTCCTTATCCACAACTTGGTGGCATCTTGAAAAACATGCAAACAAAAGCACTTGCTTATGCAGTTACATGACACTTTACCTTCAGAAGATGAGCAAGATGATTCACAGTTGCTCAATCCACCGCCTCATAGACCGAAAACATTTATATACAGAACCAACTATGTGGTCTTCCATCCTCTGAAGTCAAGACCTGACACGCACTCACCTACTAAAACCACAGGATCAGAACTAGAGAACTAAAATAAGCTACATTTCATGACAATTTGAGAACACCTGCAAGGAAGTTCATTGCTCTAACTTACTACCTGACAAAAAGTTACTGAATGACAGATACCCCTGACGTCCTCTTACTACTCAAGGCTTAAATAGCAACTGCCAGAGCAGTCAGGGAAGAGTGGGAGGGTAAGGGGTACAAACTGTGAAGCCATAAGGCAAGACAGAGGCACACCTCTGTAAGGTGCTGTTGACAAGATGTATCTCCTATCTACTGGGCAAATGAATGCCCGTACTGTAATATCCACAGTGATAACGCTGTCCATTTTAGCCACAGACAGCAACCCATTGCCTAAGAAGATACACGCAGATCTCACTGACAGGAAGGGAAAGGTTTATCATAAATTTGTTGCGACATGCTCTCTGCCGGAAGGATGTTCTCGTGGTTCAAATATGCAGTGAAGGGGGAAGAAAAAATTATCTCAAAACTTCCTGTATAACAAGTCAATGCAACTTCCAAAGATGATGAAACTGAGGCCATGTGACTGCGTTCAAAGTTCTTCTGTGTGGACCACAGAAACAACATGCTAAGAAGCCTTAGCAGATATTGCGGAAAATAAGACACCACAAAACCCATTTCATTCCCTTGTCTAAATGACTTAACAATGCCATTTCAATCGCAAACTATTTAAATCCCACCATTCTACTAAAATATTATTCCATTATGTTTAAACAATAACGTGAGAAATTTAGCACATACACACAAGAGAGTTATTGCTGTATTTCATCAAGTTTAATAAAGTCATTAACACCTAACAGGAAGTTGCTACTGAGAAGAATGTGGTAAGGAGTTACTGACTTGCATTTAATACAGAAATTTCTATTGATCCGATAAAGCAAGTTTTAATTTTTTAAAGAAGGTGAATATCTGCTGCTACTTTACCATTCAGTAATACTCTTATCTGGGCTCTCAGGTTAATGTTTAAAAGTCATCACTTACAGTCAGCCTACACACCGGGATAGATCCGGCATTCTTATGTGGCACATATTCTGCCAAAAAAGGGAAGTTTCACTTGACGGAAGTTATTAGATAAGGCTAAATTCTATTTATTTACCGCCTTACTGACACATTTATTTTCAGTAAGACAATGACAACCTTCTCCCTTGGCTCCTGCTCTATCTGTCACTCATTTTCCTTTCTCTCTTATATTTCTTCTTATGGTTGTGCAATTTCTATATTGCTTCTTCCACATTTTTCCCCAAAACAACTCTGTTCCTGGCAACACAATTTCAATTTCGCTGTTCCATCACTAGAATAATATGAGTTGACATTTAAGTGTAATCTTCAGTTTTCTTGGTTTGGCAGTTTTATGAGATTACAAAGAGACAGGGTTCATACTTCTGAGTCACTGCTTTTGAAAGACTCAGCAGATGCAGGTAGACATATTGGAAAGTTGTTTCCAGCAGAAATAGGAAACACCAGAATCACAGGAACCTCATGCCAAAAAACTGTACAACTGTCAGCTCATAATACTTGCCATACGCATAGCTGCCTACCAGAGAGCAAACAATCCTGCTTCTGTTACTGTAGGTTCCTTGATTTTGTTAGTTTTTTGTCTTTCTTGTGTCCCTGCTTCTGGAAGGCATGGTACCACCAGCAAGCCATGTGTTATTTGATTGACTGTGCTTAAATATACAGAGCGCTCTGTGGTCACAGATGTTAGGCAGCACAGGCACCGAGATTACTAGAGGGGGTAAAAAAAGAAAAAAAAAAAACAAAAAAACAAAAAAAACCGGCAAATATGAGGAGAGCAAAATCTTCCAATGGTGAACTGTGATCCACCTCCAGAAGGAAAGGCCTTCCTTGAAAAGCCAGATGGCAAGGTCTTAAAAGCAGGTTCGGTCAAAATTAAGGTATTTGACTACAATCGTCAGCTTCTGAGGTTCGAGGCAGATTGTTAGAGAAATATCTGCTTCAACGTGTACTTAATACTTCTCTGTGGACTTTTCCTGCCGAACAAGACAGGCTGCACAACCGAGTTCGGGCATACCCCACCTCTACTGCATAGAGCTCATTTTGGAAAGGACTCACGTCCTCGCTCGCAGCCGGCGCTGCCTCCCCGCCCGAGCACGGCGGAGACAAAGCCGCCGCCGGGCCGCCTTC